>NC_092330.1:307202-614404 GCF_036785885.1 Coffea arabica | reverse complement strand
ATTGATGAAAATTACCGCAATAACCGGACCACAAATTGCTACAGTACTTGAGCTTGGTACTTTTATATCTTGTAAGATATATATAGAAGTATGCAATTCTTCTTAGAAGAGTGTCCAACAACTCAACCGTCCTTCTTCTAAGCTCTAACCATTAATTGTTTATTGAGTGGATTAATAACCTCTATAATAAGTCATAGTTTGATAGCACGTACGAGATTATTAGAACAATTCAATTAAAGGAGGAAGCCTCAAACCTTTTGGTATCTAAGTGATCTACAATCAATAGAATCAATCTTGTGAAAGTGCATCCACTTAATTCGTGGAGATATACACACACATATATATATATATACAATGATATAGCATTATGTACGTGATTACATATATGGCTGCCAAGATGAACTATATATATATCGAGTCTGTCTTCACAATAAAATGATAGATAAGTCACATGCTTTGCATATGATTATAATATCATAAAGTATAACATTTCTTATACATTAAAATTTATTTGTGAAAATTTTTAACAAATTTAGTATTTGCATATTTTCTATTTTCTATTTTATTTAATTTTTCATCTTCTTTAATTAATTATCCTTAAAACCATTATTTTAAAAGCAAAAAAAAAAAAAAAAGGATTCGTAAAATGTTATTATCTATAGATTCATAGAAAATCTCAATAGAATTTTTAACAAATAAGGATACATTTTGTCTCTTTCAATTTAAAATTAACAGTTTTGACCAAATGTGAAATGATTTGACATAAGCATCAATATTTTGAATTGTATATACAATAACGATACCTCTAGTTACTTCTTTCATTTTTTTTCTTTTTTCCACAACAAACAAATTATGATAATACCACCTAAATTGTTTGATTTTTAATAAGATGAATGAACACTAAATTTGCACACTAAGTAAAAATTAATTATTTGCTAACCACTAGAATTGACCTACTAGTCAGGGGAGGGCTCTTAGACTTCTTTGTGATATTAGATTTAGGGTTCAAATTCTGTAATTAAGGATGAAAAGGGTGTGAGGAGGGGTGGGAGGGTAAAAAATAAAATAAAATAGAAAACACTCATTTGCATAAATATCAGTTGCATGCTCTACAATTATTATTTTTCATAATACATAAGCTGAATTTGTCAGCATCTTGATGAAATTCCCCAACATGAAGTTATATGCACCATTTTAAAAAAAAATGAAGAGATGGGTATTCTTTGAAGTTGTAGTACTCTTTCTATTGTTTTGTGTGTTATTTCTGTTAATAATGGAGTGTAAATGATCCAACATATATAATTTTTTTCAATCTAACTATTCAATTTTTTAAGAAGTGAAATTTCATCGGTAGAGATAATTGAGTTTTTTTTTTTTTTTTTTTGGCAAAATCTGACATAAAGCACAAACGACAAAGATTCTATTGTCCTAAGAGCACCTTGTTTTGGTATGAATAGTAATATTTTTGACGATTTGAAAATTCAATTAGGTTGTAACTAATCAAGAATTTTTAATGGAAATAAAAAAACTGAAAATGGAATGCAAAGAGACATATTGGCAAATTTCATTAAAGTTACAATTTTTTCCCTAACAGCTACAATCATTGCTATTATTAGAATGTAATAAATCTAATTTTTGGGTAGAAGGGGATTATTAATCTAACGTTTAATATTTTGTCTTGTCATCAACCATTATTTTCTTCTAAATCAATATATGTATATGATATAATGAATTTTGGTCATCATAACAAATTAAAAAAAGCATAATATGAAACTTCAATAATTAATGAATAAGGGCATAATTGAAATAATAAAACTAAGATCAGAATAATGCTTACACAACAATGCTTAATTGTTTGAATAAATATCAGTTGCATGCTCTACCATTATTACTTTTCATGTTACACAAGTTGAATTTCTCAGCATCTTGACGAAATTCCTCAATATGAAGTTATATGTATCGTTTTTTGAAAAATGAAGAAATTGTATTTTTTGAATTCGAACCCTTTGTATTATTTTGAGGGTTATTTCTGTTAATAATGGAGTATAAATGATTCACCGTAAAAAATTTTTCCCGTCTAACTCTTCACCTTTTTGAGAATTGAATTTTCATTGGTAGAGATAATTAATCATTTTAAATTTAACTAATCCTAACCCTTGTTAATAAATGTAATGCTTTCTGCAACCTTATCTTTGCCAAATCAAAGAATAAACTGCAAAGGAAAAAAAAATTAAAAATGGACGGAAATTAGTTGGGTTTTGCCTGGACAGTCTGATGCACCAAAGAAATGATTAGATATATAATTTGACCAAGCATCCAGTTAAGAAAAATTCTCTTCTGAATTCCATTAATAATCGATAAGAAGACTCAGCCTCAGCCTCAGGCAGCCAAATATCTATGCAACAAAGATCCAATCTCTCACATGCAAAGGAAAAATATATAAACTTCACCAGATACGTTTTTGGAAGAATCTTACCCAACTTCATGGCCGCCAAACCAAATGAGTGCGTACGTTCATGGCACCTACAGTTGCAATTTTATCCGATGTTCCTGAAGGGACAATCCCACCTATTGTTGTTTCAAACATTTCTGATTAGCATTTGCACTAAATTTTTATTGTTCATGAAGTTCAAGGCACTCACTTGACCAAGAAAGCGCAAATAACACGACGAGGGAGCTGCATGTAATAACGATGCACCTATCTATAAATCATGAAATCAGCACCAGGGATCCAAATTGTCGCTGTTAGCTCAGATAATTTATACAGACAAGTTAGACAAATTGACATGTATCGTATCTTCCACGTTATCTTCTGAACAGGCTCCTGCTCCCTAATGCCTCTCGCAACCCCAATGCCCCATACCTCAAAAAAAAAGAAAAAAAAAAAGAAAAGGCACCTATAAGCTTGCGTCTTATTTTTCTCTTGTGCCGGTCTGAATATCGAGTACGGGAAGCATTTAGCTTCGAAATTGATCGCTAGAAATAAGCTTATTGGGGAACCCAAAAGGGGCGATAAATATGTATAAAGAAAGCCAGACAGACCCACTAGCTGCTTCAGAATTTACAGCACAACAATATCTGCACTTGCACAGATCAGCTATATCTGAGCTCAATTCCCGAGTTCTTGATCAGCATCCCGGCTCCTGCTTCAGATGGATCCCGCTTGATGAGCCAATCATCATCATGCACTAGAGGGCAGCAAACAGATACATCACCACATTCAGCATCAAGAACAACTAAAAGATCTCCAATGAATAAGGTTGTGAACTAGCAGAATTCACATCAATGATTTACTGCTTTCAGATAGTTCATATAGCCAAGACATTGACACAAGTTTTCATCACACATTTTCTCATTCCAAAGCTACACAACCCATGAGATAGCAGCAATATGCTTTGCAGAGAGATAATGTCAACAAATAAAGTATTCAAAGAGAAGTCCACACACCAGTTTGCCCACCAAAAAAATGCCACTGACTTCAAAGTATAAATCATCAAAAACAAATTCAAATGAATATTCAACCACCTTAATCTAGAAAGGTGTAGAACACAACATGTTAACCAAAAGAACAGAAATCGTATTACGATTTCAAAAAATTTCCACGGGAAAAGTACTGAAAACCATTCCGAAATTTTCCAGTCCAACCACCTCTACAAAACAAATGCAAGGAAAGGAGAATGACAAGAACAAGACAAAAATGTAACTTCCTTCTGAAAAAGTGAATGCCCCTTTACCCCTTCAACAGGCACAATAAGCAAACAACATAGCATTCAAAAAGGCTTCAGCATGATCAATGTGACCCAATCACAGTACACTTAGCAGCAACACCACAAATTACTAGACGACAATCACAGGTGTATTCTGAAATAGTAATAAGATTTAACAAGATATTCCAATGAGCACTTGAAACTTCAATTAGAACCAACAAGCTGACAGGTCAGGCAAATAATGATTCATTCGAGAATGCATTAAACTGAAGGGTAGTAATGAATCACAAGGTTTGTCTATAATATGAATGAACTAAGTAGAAAAAATGAAGAACAAAAATGCCTGCATGGATTGCACAACAATCTGGCCTATCAAAGTAAACAACATACATCATCGAAAGAAGCACATCACACAGCCTAAGAGCAAGGTTAAGATGCTTAGCAATTACATACAGAAAACAAACTAGTGAAACATGCTGACTGTACCTGAGTTGAACTTGAGAAAGTAGAACCTGCAAGTTCCTCGTTAATAAATACAGGTAGTGGTGGCATTTGGCTCATTATTCCTGGCATATTCCTCATGCTGCAAAACAAGCCAAATTGAAACACAAAAACATCATGTTACCAAAGAAAATGCAAGGGACACAGTTTTTGCGATCAATTTAAATAGGATTCGAATCTAAAAGAGGTTAGACATACTCATTCAAAATTGAAGTTAAATTACTCCTTATCCGAAGAAAGAGATCAATGTTATCCTGCAACTGTAGATATATGCTACAATCAGATGTCAGCTAACAAAGGCAAGGCCAGCTCTTTCGGTGTGCCAAGAGAAAGAAAAAATACAAAAGTGCAAACTTTTTACAAACTCAGAAAATTCCACTGAACATACTCCTCATGGTACACGTATTCATCATTTATCCATTTATACTGTTTACTGGAAACCTGTTCCAGCTTGATGCCACTAGATGCAGACCTACCTCCATCTGACCATTCACATCAAGAAAGCTCATCTCCAGATACTAGAGAGTCCAAGTAACTTAAGCTGAATTTGCGTTTTTTAGTTTTGTTACAGTTGTTCTTCATTTATTTTACCACAAATTCGAAATGTTTAGCTGCTCCTACATTTGGTTATTAAGTCTTTTGTTTATCATTTGAGTTCCAATTTCTGCAATCTTAACCAACCACAACCCACAATTAAATATTATTAAGGCTAAAAAATGGGTCACCTTGTCTAAGCTGTTGTTTTCATTATCCAGGTTTTGCCATCATTGACCAGGTCGCCCAAAATTTTTCAGGAGAAACATCAGAAAGATTTTGTCACATTACTTAAAAACCAACAAAAAATCTTGGAGGAACAACCAACAGAATTATATTACTTAAGTAACTTGAAGTTTCCAAAACCAAATTAGACAGAAATATAGAAATGCTGTTAATAGCTCAGTGAAGAGGAAAGACAAAAATGAACCCCCAAAAACATGCATTTATCCAATCATTTCAAACCTTGTGAACACGAGAAGTTGCTCATGAATCAGCCACATTAAGTTCCCTGAGCAATTTTCATAACAACAAAGTTTCACGTATAGGCTAGTAGAATCAGGCCAAGTGGCAGCAGTGATTATAGCGCGTGGAAGGTGTGGAAAGGGCTTTCCCCTTTTCTTGTGGTCAATTATACGGGCGGAGTGGAAGAGACAGAATGCTAGGATAAAAATACAGTAAACTACAACTGTTATATGTGCATAGATTTTTTAAAGGAACAAAGGAAAGAATTTGTAAATGGAACTGTTGCGTCACAATGCAGTTTTATACTAATTTGTGCCAACTTCAAATCTCTATGAGGCAGTCATTTAAAACTTTATTCGCACATCCTACCTGTCATTTCTATATACTTTACGTGGATCTTGGGGCTTATATTATTTTAGGCTTGTTTTTGTGTAGGAGATATAAATTCTCTCTTTTTATCACTGTAGTTAGAAAGTTCATTAGTTATCAAAAAGAAAAGAGACAAGGCTTAGGAGACATCACCTCAAGTGAGGCAAGATTAGTTGAAACCCGACCAAGAGCCTGATTGTTTTCTTCTAAGAGATGTCTGGTTGTGCCAATTAAAGCTGAAACTGAGATCAAATGAATAGATCAATAAAACCGTATCATCTGAAAATTTGTAAGGAACTAAATCAGAATCTCAGGTGGAGGGAAAGATGGTTCCCGCATGGATGAAAATTACAGATTTACCACTATTTTGTTTGCACAAAAAAACGAAGGGAGACGGGCAAAAACTACCACCATGTAAATAATGTCATTCTTTGCCAGTTTGAATTGCAATACTGTCAATCTGTTATTCAAGGGAACATTTGATAGTGCTGCTACTTTCTCTTTTCCCTTAGTTTTCCCCTCTAAATATGTAGATGTGAAAGTAAAAGTAGGAGAAAAATGTTTGCCATCCTTTATGATTTATTTATAACACAATGCTCTGACAAGAAGCACTGTCGCATTAACACAATAAATAGATGTTATGTTTCACTCACAGAAAATGACTGAACAGGTTCCATAGTATTTGTCAATGCTGACAAAGCATCAAAAGCCTATCACTATCAAAATTAATCCAACAGTCCCAGATTTTTTAAGGAAAAAATATACAAGAATTTAGAGTTGGTTTAGGTGATAAACC
Organism: Coffea arabica; assembly: GCF_036785885.1. Taxonomy (NCBI): domain Eukaryota; kingdom Viridiplantae; phylum Streptophyta; class Magnoliopsida; order Gentianales; family Rubiaceae; genus Coffea; species Coffea arabica. The sequence continues at coordinate 608,032 of NC_092330.1, read as the reverse complement.
AAAAAGGGAAAAAAAAAAAAGTTTTGAAAACAAAAGTGTCAAAACTGGAGGCTTATATAATCCCTCCTCTTTTGCTGGACTTCCTCCTTCCCTTCCTTACTAAACAAGGGAAACTGAGGCCAGTTACACACTGTTTTCTTCCAGTTTGAGTATTATTAGTCTTCTTTAGAGCTCAAGGAGTCAAGTTATTCCCAAATAATATTCTAACTTCAAATGGATTAGTAATATGTATGAATCTTGCATCTTTGTCCAGATTGCATAAATAGTCTAAACTCCCCTACATTCTCTTTGAATTACGGGAGTTGAATTACAAGAAACAAAAACATGCATTATGCTATATTGCTTACTAGGAGATGTAGAATCACTCTGATCACGAGGCTGTAGTGGAACCACATATGCAGCCAAGTTCATTGGTGAAGCAGAAGTAGTAGATTTTAAGCATGATTCCATCCTATCCTGAAGAACCATCAGAAGGAAACATCAGTGAGAAAAGATTTCTATTAAAGAATTATTAGGACCTGATAGTGTTTAAAAAATTTAACCTACCTGCGAAAGAGGCATGTAAAGTATAAGAAGAATTCAAGTCTCGTGGCAATACAGCACGGTAAATGGGAAGACCACTTTGATTCATATAAAGAAAAGTTGAGTCAAGGAATGAAGTTAATTGTCTAGTGCTTTTATTTATCACACATGTTTAAGTTGTCTGGAAGATGATCTAGGAAATTTAGAAAAACCCATTGCCATGACTCCATCCGCAAAATTAACTTTATTTTAGAAGCCTCCTAAAGTTGCAGGGTTCAAAATTGACACAAGATTTGCTATACTAAGAAAAAATTAGAAATCCCTAAGATCTCAATGCAGGAGCACTTCATAATTTTCACTGCCGTAATGCATTCCAGGAATCTAAATTGTTCTTTGGTAACTTAATGCTAGGTCTTAGTATAGGAAATAGGTCACCCTGGCTCAACATCAAAGTGTTTCACTGCATTACACAATTCAACATTTAGATAATAGATAAGGTGCAGACAAGCATACCCTCCTATCTTTGACTTTCTTCCCAAGATTATGGTCTTCCTGTTTTCTTCGTTTTCTCTGCCAAATAATATTAATATAAGCATTTCCTTTTAAATATGTAGACTTGTCATTTTATCATGCTGGGTATAACTAAGAAAAGTACAAATAATAATCGGCCAATCAATTCCACTAAATTTCACGTGTTTGCCCTTTGATTGTTAATTGCCAGAAGTAACTGCAAGAACTGAGTAGCTCACCATCATCCACCTACATCTCAAAGCAACATCCCGTACGGTTTTGTCTCCAAGCACAGCTGCAATCTTAATATACTTCATTATACTAGGCTCATCAGCAAATCTGCATATTTCCCAAGAAAATGGTTATCATATCTAAAGTTGCTAATCTTAAAAAAAAAATTGTAACAGCATAGAACAGGAGAAAAAAATTGGGGGGGGGATGCAATTATTTGATGAAAATCACAATATTCAAAAAACAAATAATCAACACATTTTTTCAAAAATGAAAATAAAATTGTTTGGATTGAACAAAACTTCAAGCTCATATTTTATTTTAACACCTCCAAAACATCATTTCTATTTTTCAAATTACATGGCCACTTTTGAACAAACATCACCACTAATTTTCTTAACTTACAGGTTTTAGAGTAGACATTTTATTTACCCACATAAAGTCCCAGAAAGGTCAAGCTCAGCACCTCATAAATGCTTTGCCAACAGCCTATTAAAGGTACTAAACGGGCAAGAATGTGTAATCAATCCAAGTAGAACCTGGTTCCCTATAAATTGCCAACCCTAATCAATAGTTTCATACTTTGCAGCAGATGACTAACTTTTGAAAGTAGCTAGTAATATATCTTTCATACACTCTCCACACCACCTTACCACCTAAGCTCTAATTTCTTTTTCTTTAGTAATATCTGAAAATTTTCAAATATTAATTATTTTATGAATATTTTCTATCATTTATAAAATTTCTTTTTATATTTTTAACTTTTTATAATTTCTTCTCCCGAAAAAAGCAAATTAAAACATGTCAATCATTTTTAATTAGATTTTCATGAGAGTGTCCTAAAATAGGTTTACATATTGGACTTTGTTAAATTATGGGCAAAATCGTAAATAGTACGTGATATTTTTCCTTTCTTTTCCTTTCCTAATTCAAACAATATCTTTAGTGTTTCCTTTCATTTCCTTCCATATTTAATCCAAACAAGATAGATGGACTCCACTTTCATCTACTTTCCTTTCTTTTCTTCACTAGAGTCCTCTCCATTCCTTTCCTTCAATCCAAATGGTGCCCAAGTCAAAATACCCTGAAAACAACTAGGCACTTCATTTACTGCATATCTGAGCACATTGTGTAAGATACTTATGCAGTTTGCATTGCAGGATGAATTTTCTAAAATTAGTACAATAAGGTTGACTTCCATTGTCTTAGCAAGAAAAAGGAAACCATTAGATTAGGATGCTTAGGATTAGTTAGAGATTTGAATTACATTAGATCCTATGTCATATATTCATATCTATAAGTGTTCAGGTTTAGAATGTGTAATGGAGTTTTTGACATCTAATAAAACAATTGTTTCTTATTATTTTTTCTACTAGAACTACCAAGGGTGTGCACTGTTACTGCCCCTTTATCAAGCTTTTCTATTGGTTTAGCCTAAAAGCCAAACTTTGATCATGGATCAAAGTGATTTTCGTTTTCTTGCCACTTCCCTAGTGTTAGTTTATTCATAGATAAATATGGGCCTAACTTAGATGACCACTAAAATGCGTCTTTATCAAGAACGTTTCAGGATTTGAGTTCAAAGGGCATTATAGGAAGCTCAAACTCAATATGGGACAAGTTCCAGCTAGGTGAGAAGGATAAAAAGGATAAGAAACTCAGACTATGTATTCTCAAGATTAATGATAAAATGGACATGAAACTCAATAAGATGAGGACTTTTAATTGACACTTTGAGAACATGAAAGCTCTCAAAAACAGCCACTCAAGATTGTTTCTATATTTTGCCTAAGATCAAAGTTTCATCTATAAATCAAAGTTTAATTCTTTCTCCAAAGATTCTGCTAACCATCAGATGGCATAAGTACTTGAAGTGAACTGTGACAAGAAGGTAGTATAGGCAGTCACTATTTAAAAAAAAAATAAATAAAAAGATTAGCTTCAGTGGTTGACCCATGGCTTGATCAACAAATGAACCACCAAAAATTGGAATTTCAAGTAGAGATGCAAGAAAGTAGCCATAAGATTCCAGAAAGACCAGAAGCTAGTCATACAAGAAAGGTATTTTCAGAAAAATCTAATTTTGGCAGATTGAGTTACATGCCAATCTATACTCAGCCAAAGGTGATAGTCTTGATTTAAGTTAAAATTCTTTCTCTCAGTCTTTTTTTTAATATGAGATCTAAGTCCATTTCTGTTATCTCTAGAACTAAGTGCAAAAAGATTCAGAAACAAAATAGTTACTAAGAGTTCAAGTGCTGACAAAATTCATATAAAGGTTTCTAGTGGCAATAAGTTGTCTTACAAAAAAAATTAAAAGATACTCTTGTACATTGGTCTTGACAACTTCAGAGATTTCCAGAGTATGAGAGCAACTTTAAACACAAACTATATATCCATGCTCCTTGAAAAGGCAAAGCAAGGAACCATAGGAAGGGGCAAAAGGTTTGTTAAGGCTCCTTGTGGTCATGGGAAACAAAGTAAAGCAAAATAAGGAGCTCTCTTCATTCCAAGGGGAATTGATGCATGAGATATTCAACACTGTATGAAGGATTAAAAAAAAAATCAATGAGATTAGCATCTTAAAAATAACAATGAGAAAGGCCAGAAGTCAGTTAGGTAAGGACTTTGGTGATAAGAACTGTACATGTTTGGGTTACTAGAAATTTCACAGCACTCATACCTTGTATTAATGAGAATGACTCCATCACTAAGTTCATTCTAGCAAGCATGAGGATTTGTAAAAATGGCCCCTATTCCAAATCTTTTCTTGATTTTTAATGAAAAGTGAAGGTTTTGTAATGAATCAAATTTGATTCTCGCTCTTCCATCTGTTGTTTAAAAAACTATAAAAAACCAAAGCAGAATGCAAAATGCCTATTTGAAAGGTTCATTGATTGGGTTTAATCTCTATAATTTTAGTTCTGCCAGCTATGGCCCAGTCCAAGAGTACTTGCTTGATGAAATTTGCTACTAAAAGGTAATAGCCTCAAGCAAGAACTGTTAACATGATTTTGCTACTAGTTTCCCAAGTTGAGCAGGGCAATAAACTTTAGTAGTCAAGTTAGTAGCTGGCAAGAAATGTAAATCTTTTTAATTACAACTAAAAACAAAGGTTATGACAAAGAAAGGACAAATTTTTCCAACATTTAGGCAGGTTAGAGGTACATGGAACAGAAGTGGCTTTGGAAGCCAAATTTCCAGAATAGGTTCCTCAACTTTACCAGGCGCCTAGATGTCAATCCTAGATTTGTGGTGATCTCATTCATCTTGTTCTAGAGGGTCGTCCTGTCTTATTCACAGCCTTGATTTCTCCATTAATGTATACATCTACGCATAGAAGTTGAGAACTATAACGCCTACCCGCGCTGCATCAGCTTATTGGTTTGTCATCTGTGCTGAAAATCCTCATTCTAGAACATCCCAGGGGACTATATAGCTACAGGCTAGCTTTAAAAAAAAAAAATGCTGGACGAAATACTTAACTACCAAAACAATTGCAAAATGCTACCTCCAAGGCAATCAAACCTAAGAGTGACAAGGAAAAGCCCAAGAAAACAAACTGCATCTATAGTTGGGTGCTTGTGTAAGAATGTGGCATCAAGACTGGAACTGACTACCTACTTGACAAGTCCTTCCTCGAGCTTGTACTGCTCCTCCACAGACCACTCAACAGCCAAGCCTGCTTCATGCTTGAGGCCAGGCACGGTATCCAGGAGAAGCGACCCCAACGAATTTCCGGGACTATTATCATTGCTGCCGCTGCTGCAGGAGGTAATAACGGCTCCGCCTCCTCCTCCTCCTCCTGCCCCACCCGGAGGAGGAGGAGCCCCCGAATACACCATACTCCCAGCTGCTGTCGGCGAAGCTGCCGTCGTCATGAGGCTGTTGTTACTCACATTTACAATATTCGGATTTATGAGCATCCCATGGCGGCTGCAGGCGTTGCTGGTGCTGGCACGGTGGTGGTGATTATAGTAGTTCCCGGGGACAGGGGGAGTAATAATCTCCGATAATCCAGTGCCCGATTCAAAGGATATCGCTTGTGCATGGTGGTGGTGGTGGTGGTGGTGGGGGTGGTAGTAGTGGTTGTGAAACCCCGTGTTAGACTGAGTCGCCATTATTGCCCAAAATTCAATTGTTGAAACAAAACGAAATCTACAGAAAAAGAAATTCTCACATTACATTGGGGAATTCCCGAGGAGGAATCGGCAAATCAAATCAAATCTGTCCAATCCAATGGTAGTATCATCCAGACCGTCTGGGACAGGAATTCATTACAGGAAAGGCGCGAGATTTATTAGTGAAAACATAACCCTAGAAACGGAGCTAGAAGAAGAAGAAGAAAAAGAAGAAGAAGAAGAAGAAGAAGTGGTGCCTGGAGACTGGGGACAAATTTAGTAGAAATAGGATCAGGATAAAAATGGGTGTCTAGTCTGAACACAACAACGAGAAAGGGAAAGTGGGAGGATAGATAATTTAAACAGTCGAAATCCGCATATTTATATATCTTATTCGGGGACAGTTTTGGAATTTCGCCTAAAATATTTGGGGCACAATCGTAATTATGCTGAGGCTCGGCTAACGAATTTTTTAATTTCTCCGTGAACAGTCCCAGTCCCAGTCCCAGGCTCTGCTCTTTCTCCGCCGCCTCCTTCCTCTGTCACAATTTTGGAGTCCAGCCATGGCTAGAAAGTTCCGGTCTCCACCTCTGTGTGTTTTTCTTCTTTCCCCAATTCTTAAACTCGCCGGAGTTCCTGCAAAACACCGGAACTTCAGGTAAATTCTGGATATTGATTAAATTCGAGAGCTTTTTAAAGAAGGAAATTGGTTTCTTTCACAAGCATCTTTTTGGGTTGAATTATTCCCTTTTTTCTTTTCCTTTTTGATAGCGAGGTTCGCTCATGGAATATTGGCTATGTAGACGGAATTTCTTGTTCTGCCTCAAATCGAATGAGCGTAATTTGTTGAGTCTTTAATTCTTAGAGCTAGAGCTGATTTAACATTTAGCTTCCGGATTAAAGGTTTAGAATTGAATGCCTAAGGTTCAGATTGAAAAAAAAAACAAGTACATTTGCATTTTGGGAAGTGGTTTTTACGGGAGGACTCGAAATTTTTATTATTTTAAAATTTCTAATTTTGACTCAATTAATTATTTATTTGAATTTTTGTCACGAATAATATTTTCTAGCCTATTAGATCTAAGTTCATGATTTTATAGTTCATTATATTTCTAAAGTGTCTCATTTTAAAAAATAAAATAAAATAAAAATATAGATGAATAAACAAATATTTTCATAAAAACTTAATTAGTGAAAAAGTGAAAACGTATTTCAACTTTAGTCAATTGGGAGTGCAATAAGCTAAAAATTTAAGACATATACAATGATTCTAAAATAGACAATTTTAGGTTTAAACACACAAGTAATAACTAGTGGTACAATCGTTATAAGAATTTTTCAAAAGTTTCAATTTTATTGCGCCTAAATTAGAAATACGTGTTTTCACGTGCGCGCTTAATTGGGAGACTTTGGACCATTATTTTGAGACAACTAGGAATGAATAATATTTATACAAATGTAAGTGCCTTAGAGGTTTAGTGCACTAGTGCAACAAACGTAAGAGAAATCAAACACAAAACGCGAGTGTAGGGTACTAGTTATAATTGATTTGACGTATTAAAAGATTTGACGTCAAGCGTCTCTTATACGCAAAGGCTTCGGAACCGCAATTCATTTCCTTTCCTCTGCTGCAATGGACGGCTAGACTGCAGCAAAGGAACAACCGAAGCTTCACCATTTCTTCTCTTCCAAAACTCAACCAAATTCCTACCAAAACTTCCATAGATTCTCACCAAACTTCACATTCATTTAGTTTTTCACTTGGACAACAACATAGGCTGAAAAAGGGAGGAGCTTTCACGGTTTCTTCAAGCTTCAAAGGACCGAAAAATCTGTCCAAACCAGCCATCAAAGTAGGTAGTAATCTAACACCTTCAACTTGTCTTATGGAAGTTGATTTACGCATTTGAGTTGGAATCTTTACTTTAATAGCTTGTATTGTTGAAAATGTGGGCTCTATGAACTCCCACTTTGGGTTGATGGCTGTGATGATGTTTGATGATGGTTTATTTGCTGAATTAGAGCTTAAGGAAGTAGATTAAAGGTGCTTTGTTACCAGAAACGTTATTGAACTCTTGAAACAAAAAATTCCTATTTTACCCCTGCTCTGTTCGGTCACTTAAATGCAGAATTTTGAGGATTTAATGGCTTGATTATGTTGTATATATGTTGTAGTAGTTGTGTACAAAATTTCATTGAAAAATATTGAGTTTTGATGGGTCAAACGAATTTATTTCCAAAGCTAGTAATCTGGGAAAACGGTTGCCGTCGTAACCAGACCAGTGTTCGTGTTTCGTCCATAACTCTGTACTCCGACGTCGAAATCAAGTGCCGTTAGCGGCATTTGAAACTAGACGTTCCCATGTTTCCAACGGTGTATAGTGCACATTCTGGTTTCATGTGTGTGAGCCACACCATTCATCTGAAGTCGGCTGTCCTGTTTCTCCGTTCTGCCAAAATGATTTGATGATGCTGCAACTTGAGGCTTGATTTTGAACCAGTTGCATGCTGAAACTTGAAACGATTTCTTCTGTAAAGTTGTAGCTTTGTGAATGTATTGTCTAACACTATCAACCATTTCCAATTCCAAGTTAAATTGAGAGAGTTATGATCAAAATACGGCGACTGCCTTATTTTTGAAAACCTTAGCTTTGGACAGATTGCCTTAAGGATTTTTCCAAACTTTGGTTGATTGAATGACCACCCTTCCGAGGGTATTTTTCCATGAAATTTGATAGAGAAATAACTTTCATATGGAAGTAGTATACTGCAAAATTTGGTGTCAATCCAAGTCCGTTTCGACACTTAACAAAAGGTCCAAAGTCGGAACCAAATCTGGAAATTTTGTAACAGTCTTCAATTTTTTCCCAACTTTGAGCTACCATATCTTGGTGCTCGAAACTCCGATTCTCGATCCGTTTGTTCTGCCCTAAACCTTACTTACACCTCTAATTGATCTATAAATTTCAAGGGCTGGTTTGCAACGAGTGAATTCTGCCGAATTTTCAAAGTTAGCGAAAAACCAACCCCGGCTCAATCCTGGGTGATTTGGAACAGCAACTTTATGCTCATTTTTGAGCACTTTCCACTTCGATTCATGAATCAGTGTCTTCTAGGAACTTGCAGTACTTTCTAAGAGGTTTTCAACGGTATAAAGTTTTCCAATTCTCGACTTATGCCGAGTGAGTTACGATTTTTCAAAGATTCATAACAAAACTGAAAATTTTCCAACTTTCAAGGAAATAGAGTTTTTCAAGAACTCTTTATTCTTTTGATATTATCTAAACGTTTTATCACCGATTTTCTAGATAAAGACTTAAATATTGTTGAATGTTATCAAACCTCTCTCGAACCTCGATTTACGAGTAATTGAGGTTCATTTTCACCGAATTTCCTAGAGTAATACTAGTGAACGAATTATTCCTCGATATTTGGGATATGGGTGATAATTCACTATTATTTGCTCAAGCACGCACGAGGACCTCCAAGAGGACCCTACTGTGGAAGTTTGAACTCTTCCTCCAATTTACTTGCTTGCATAACTTGGTGAGTGTCAAGTGTATGCCTACTTGAACTCTAAAGTCTTGATTCATGCTTGATTCACCTGATTTCATGCTTAGCTTAACTGATTTTGACAAAATGGAGTCGAGTGTGTACTTGATCGCACTCGTTCTCATTTGAAACGAATGACTCATGCTTAACATGATTTGCTTGGTTTACATGACTTGAAATGCCTGCTTAAACCTATCAAATGCTTGAATACATGAAATGGTATGCTATGATTGCATACGTCGATGGAGTGAATCTCCTCGACATTTACATGACACATGGGGGACGCCCAAACTCATAGGCCGACCTTGGAACTCGAGCCGGCATGGGTTTGGTCGGGAACCTCGGTGAACCATGAGATTCAAATGATAAACTTGATCTATTGAGAGATCTCGCTTGGTATACTCGTAAAGTATCGCCTTATAAATGTCGTGCGGGCCCGAAGTGGTGTATGGTGGACGAATGGGAAGTAAGTGGTGAACTACGGATATGAAAATATCAATCCGATTGACGGAGAGTCATCACGGAAAGATATATAAATGGTATCGGCAAATGTGGAACTTAGCTCCTGAGAGCTTCTATATCTTTGAATTGTTTCTGGTTACAGTTTATTGGTGTTATTAATTACTTGCAAGCTAATACCTGAATTGTTATTTAGGATTGTTATCTGAACTATGTGTTTGCATGTGTGTTCTTGGCCTCACGAGCGTTTTGCTCATCCTGTAGATTTGTTTTCCTTAACAGGTTGAGTTCAGAGGTAAAATGGAGCGGCCCTCTTGATGTGCTTTTGTTTTAGGGTTGCTATTACTTTTGTTTATGCCTTTGGCTTTGGACGAAATGTATTATGTATGCTGACGGGTGGTTTGAAGAATGGATAACTGTTATTAAGTTTGAACACTTCCGCAATTATTGTATCTAAGTTATCGATTTGTATTGTGTGGTCCGGATATAAGTTGAATGGAATTGCTTGAATTCTGGCGAGAGCTAGGCAGGCGTCCTGCGGATACCCTTTGGTTCGCCTTAGGGAAAAGTGGGGGCGTCACATTTTATTTTTCTGTTCCCCATTTTTGGAGTGGTGAATTTTCCTTCAGTTTCCAGCGTTCATATAAGCTGATTGGGAGATGGAAATGTGTTTGCGCTAAGAGACTTTTATTTCATGCAATAAAAAAAAAAAATCACTTTAGGCTTGTGAAGAAATCAGAGAGCTTTTGTGTCTCCAACATTTTTTGCTGTCGTGTTGGCTTTTTCCCATGTGCAATGAATATATGGCTACCCTGATCGATTCTCAACTTCGTTAGTGTAAAATTCACTGGGCGAGTTTTGGGATCATCCTTTTTCCAATCAGAGTGGATATGTTTTATTAGAAATAAGGAAAAACATCCTAATAGACTCTCAACTTCATTAGTGTAAAATTCACTTGGTGAGTTTTGGGATCATCTTTTTTTCCATCAGAGTGGATATGTTTCATTTGGAATGAGGAAAAATATCAGTAGGCATGGCGCCCATTGATGGACATATAGAATCTGAGGAACAGTAGCTAGATGATTGCATTAGGCGGAGGCAGCAGAATAGTTAAAGCCTAATGAACAAGTATCACCAGAAAAGTATCACTTTTTTTCTTTCACATGGTTATAACTTATGTAAGGAGTATTTCCAAAGGGAAAGTTCATTTTTTGGGGATTTTACGGTGAACTCTCCTTGATCTTTAATGGAGCCTGTAAGATTAGCATAATCATGTGGACTACAAGTGTGTCTTTACATTACAGAAATTGATATATGTACCCTCCCTCTGGTCACCCAAGTAACTCTTAACTAAACGGCCTCTAAATTGAGAATAATATCTAATGATGTGTAACCATAGCTGATTGGACATTTGTTGGCAACATATAAGAAATGCTTAAAGCATACCATGCCTAAAGATGTGCATTCCTTCTTCCCCATCAGTTTTTTCTTGCTGTCATGGAAGTGATATCACCTTCACTAAACTTTTCTAATTTCCTACTCTTTTTTTTCCACCAGCAGATAAACGTCAACCACGTGATTGGATATATGAATTTCTCGAGGGTAGGACTCCTTTGGTGGTTTAGATGAAACTTGTCTTCCGCAGTTGTATGTATAGGAGTACTGATTTCTGAACAAAAAGAAAAACTGAATTGTTCTGTCATATCTTTTGTCCTAGACTTTGTACAACATTTATACAAATGGAATTTGACTTTTGTCAATTCCATGAAATCTGTAATTTTCTAAAAATTAGGAACTAATTTATTCTATCCTAAAATACATTAGGAGTAAATTATTCTATCCTAAAATAGAGCAGAAATCATGGAATATAGCAGAAATCATGGGATATACATAGAAAAAGATATTCTAGATTTTCAACACTCCCCCTCAAGATGGTGAATAGATATTTTCCATTCCCATCTTGCATGTAATGTCTTCAAAGTTGGAAGTTGGCATTCCCTTAGTTAAGACATCTGCCAATTGATTATTTGATGCTACATATGGAGTGCAAATCATACCACTGTCCAGCTCTTCTTTAATAAAATGTCTATCAACTTCGATGTGCTTTGTGCGATCATGTTGCACTGGATTGTGTGCAATGTTGATGGCAAACTTGTTGTCGCAATAGAGTTTCATAGGTCCTTTGCTCTTGATTTTAAGATCATCAAGTATTATTTTGAGCCATAGCAATTCACAAACTCCATGAGCCATAGCTCTAAACTCTGCTTCAGCACTTGATCTTGCAACAACCGATTGCTTCTTACTCTTCCATGTCACTAGGTTCCCACCAAGAAATGTACAATATCCTGAAGTTGATCTACGATCTACAACAGAACCTGCATAATCAGCATCAGTATATGCCTCTATGAGCAATCCTTCATTTTTCTTGAACAAAATTCCTCTACCCGGTGTCCCTTTGAGGTAGGATAGAATTCTATTGACAGCCTGCAAGTGTTTCTCTCTTGGATCATGCATAAATTGGCTTACTACACTTACAGCAAATGCTATGTCCGGCCTTGTATGGGACAAGTATATCAATTTCCCAACCAACCGCTAATATCTTCCCTTATCTATTGTGCTATCATCCTTCTCTTCATTCATTCTCAGGTTAGGCTCAATGGGTGTGCTTGCTGCCTTGCATCCAAGATTGCCTGTTTCTTTAAGCAAGTCTAAGACATACTTTTGTTGGGAAACAAAGATGCCTTTACTTGAGTATGCCACCTCAATGCCTAAAAAATACTTCAGCCTCCCTAGTTCTTTAATTTCAAACTCCTTTGCTAAGCACTTTTTGAGTGTTTCTCTTTCAATTGGATCATTCCCGGTGATGATGATGTCATCTACATATACAAGTAGAGCTGTAACACCTCCTTTTGAATGTTTTATGAACAAAGTATGATCTCCTTGACTTTGTTTGTATTGCATTGCTAACATCACTTTAGTAAATCTTCCGAACCAAGCCCTTGGCGATTGTTTTAATCCATATAAAGCTTTCTTTAACCTGCACACTTTCTTTTCAAAAAACATTACATTGAAACCCGGTGGAGGTTCCATGTACACCTCTTCTTCTAAATTCCCATGTAAGAATGCATTCTTCACATCAAATTGCTGTAAACACCAACCAAAGTTAGCGGCTAAAGACAAAAGAACACGCACAGTATTCATTTTTGCAACGGGTGAAAAGGTCTCTTGGTAATCTATCCCATATATCTGTGTATATCCTTTTGCGACCAATCGTGCTTTATGCCTTTCTAATGAACCTTCAGCTCTATATTTCAAACTAAACACCCATTTACACCCCACTGTTTTCTTTCCTTTGGGCAGATTTACAATTTCCCAAGTCTTATTTCTCTCTAGGGCATTCATCTCCTCTTTCATAGCATGTAACCAGTTCTTATTTTTAAGTGCCTCTTGTAGTGTTTGTGGGATTGAAATGGAGTTGATGGTGGTAAGGAAAGTTTTATGTTGTGGAGAGAGTCTATGGAAAGACACGAAATTTGAGATTGGATGCTTAGTGCATTCTCGTGTTCCTTTTCGAACAGCAATAGGCAGGTCTAAATCGTTAAATTCACAAGGAGTAGAGTCAGATTGAACACACAAAGGAACAGAATTTTCAGTACCTAATTGTGGTTCAGACTCTTGGATTCGCACAGGTTCAGAAATATGAACTTTCTTCCTTGAGTAGACCTTGAGTGGTGTAGTTGAATTTAAACCAGATTTTCCCTCAGCTCCAAGATCAGGTTCAATTTCTTTACTGGCATGTTCAACTTCAAATTCAGGTTCAGGTTCACTGCTAGTATGTTCTCCTTTAGAATTTGGTGGATGGTCAAGCTTGAAAGACTTTAAGTTTAGTGTATGACTTTGAAGATCAAGGAGAAATTCCTTATCTTCCCAAGAACTCTCCCCCTGGGGATGAGGATTGTTACTTTGAGAGTAAGGTTCATTTTCAACAAATGTGACATCCATGGAGATAAAAAAAAATTTTGAAGGAGGATGATAACACTTGTATCCTTTCTTTGTGTTTGAGTATCCCACAAAAATACATTTTAAAACTCTTGGATCAAGTTTCCCTCTTTGTTGTGCATGAACATGTACAAAAGCAACACAACCAAACACTTTTGGTGACAATGTGCAAGAGACATTAAAATCAGGGTAAAAAACAGAAAGAGCAGCAATGGGACTTTGATTATTTTGTACTTTTGAAGGTACTCTATTTATCAAATGTGCAGCAGTTAAAACAGCCTCCCCCCAAAAAGTTTTTGGAATTTTATGTTGAAACAAAATTGCTCGAGTCACATTGAGTAAATTTCTATTTTTTCGTTCAGCAATCCCATTTTGTTGGGGTGTATCTACACAAGATGACTCATGTATTATACCCTCTTTTTGGAAAAAAGATGAGAGAATTTGATTAAAATAGTCTCTTGCATTATCAGATCTTACTCTTTTAATCAAACTTCCAAATTGTGTACAAATCATTTTATGAAACATTGGAAAAATACTGCTTACTTCTGATTTTTCTTTCATAAGAAATAACCAAGTAGTTCTAGTACAATCATCAATGAATGTGACAAACCATTTTGCTCCAGAAATACTAGAAATTCTATAAGGCCCCCAAATATCGGTATGTATCAAAGAGAAAGGTCTAGTAGATCTTGTATTACTCAATGGAAATGATAGTCTATGATGTTTAGCAATTTCACATGTATCACAATGAAAACTACTAACATCTTCATTCTTGGAAAGTGAAGGAAACATGCTTTTAAGTAGAATAAAAGATGGATGACCAAGACGGAAATGATGAAGCCAGATTTCAGATTTATTATTTGAGGAGCAGGTGAGGGATAACTGATTTTTGTTCTTCTCGTTGCCACTCATCTCCTCAAGGTAATAAAGCCCGTCATTCACCTTAGCAAGTCCAATCGTCCTCCCCGTAACCAAATCCTGAAAAACACAGTGAGGAGAATAGAAAATTACTCTACAGTTCAGATCTTTGGTAATTTGATGGATGGATATGAGATTGGAGGACAGTTTTGGGACATGCAACACATTATTTAGGGATAAAGAATTTGATAGATTTACTGTCCCTTGGCCTGCAACAGTTATAGGAGATCCATCTGCAACAGTAATTTTTCTATTTCCAGGACATAAGTTGTATGTTCTAAATCTGATTGGGCTGTGAGTCACATGGTCAGTAGCTCCTGAGTCGATGACCCAAGAGCATAGAGAAGACATGCTTGAGGCTCTTAAAGCATAAGAGTTAAGGTACTTACCTGATTGAGCCAATGAACACGTACTAGAGGACTTTTCAAGGGAATTTAGGAGGTTTCTTAGCTTTTCGATTTCTTCTTTCTTGAATTCTCCCATACCAGTCTGGTTGGATTTTTCTTGTGTTTGGTCTTCTCCAGCAGTTAAGTGGGCTTTTCCCCCTTTGAATCCTCCTTTACGACTAAGGACTTGTTCCTTCCCATGGAGTTTGAAGCAATCATCTCGCGTATGGCGTGATTTTTTGCAGTACGTGCACCAAATTGTGTCTTTATTTGACTTTGTAGAAATCATTGCCGAGCCTTCTAATGTTTTAGGCTCTAACATGACTTCTCGCCTATTCTCTTCAGCTCGAATCAATGATATTGTCTCATTCAGAGATGATAATCTTTCCTTCCCCAATATCTGGACTCTGACCTGATCAAATTCCACATTCAGACCTGCAAGGAAGTCATAAACTCGATCCTTTTCGATAAAGTTTTTCAAGGTGGCTGCATTTTCACTACACAACATCTGAACACACCGATATTGGTCCAGTTCCTGCCATAGATTTTGCAGAAGGTTGGCATATTGAGTAACAGAAAGGTTGCCTTGTTTAGTGGCTGAGATCTTTGTTTTGATCTCATAGATTAGGGCAGCATCTCTTGCCTTTGAATAGGTCTGTCGAATTGTAGTCCATATATCTTGAGCTGTTGGTAGGAACATGCAAGTATCGCTTATTTCAGGTAACATGGAGTTTCATAGCCATGACATGACCATAGAATCCTCTTCATCCCAAGCAGCGAATTTAGGATCTCCCTTTTTCGATCCAAATCCAAGCAAGTGGCTGATTTTGCCCTTTCCTTTGAGAAATGTTTGAACAAATTGTGACCACTTCAAATAGTTTTTCCCGTTGAGCCTATAGGCTGCCTGGATACTCTGCAAATCCCCTGTTTGTGGAATATTTGAGGTCTCTTCTGATTTGGTATTGGAGTGGATTTCTAATGTTTCAGTTTCAGACATGTTGGAGGTTTCAAAGAAAAATTGGCAATGAAGGCCTAATGAAAAAATCAGCAATGAAGGCTGGAAATTGCACTTGGCAATAAAGACTTGAAGAGAGGAAAGCACTCAGCAATGAAGGCTGACAAGAAGAGGTCCCAAGAGCAAAAGCTCTGATACCATGAACAAAAAGAAAAACTGAATTGTTCTGTCATATCTTTTGTTCTAGACTCTGTACAATATTTATACAAATGGAATTTGACTTTTGTCAATTCCATGAAATCTGTAATTTCCTAAAAATTAGGAGCTAATTTATTCTATCCTAAAATACATTAGGAGTAAATTATTCTATCCTGAAATAGAGCAGAAATCATGGGATATACATAGAAAAAGATATTCTAGATTTTCAACAATTTCTTCAGTTAAATGTTCTGTTTGGATAGCAAATTTTGCCAAAAAAAATTTTCGTTTGCATCATAAACACATTTTCCAATCCACCTTTTTATCTCACGTACATCACATTACAAAAAGTGCTACAGTAATTATTCGAAACAAAGAAATTTTTTGGAATAATACTCTATCCAAACAAAGAAAATTTTCTTAAATAATTGCAAAAGAAAAGAGACCCCCACCCCCCCCCCCACCCCTGGGCCGGAAAAAAATGGTGGAAAAGATTGGCCCTGACCTTTTTTGAGAAGCTCTGTAAACCAAATTTTGGTATTTATAGCTATAATTAACCACATTGTTCCACCTGTTGCCTTTTAGAAAAGTTAGAACGACATATATCAGTACCTTGTATATGCCCCTATTTTTGCTCCAGTTTACGGGATAATGATGCACCTTTCTGGCCTATTTTTTGTTAGGAGGCAAGCAAAGAAGAACATTTTGTTACATGGCATTTGGAGGGCGAGGACGTAATGGCTTTGGTGGTGGTGGCTTTCATGCTGCCAAGCAAGTGAAATTTGAACTATTTCCAGTAACTAAAACTGAATTTGTTGCCTTTTATCATATGTCTTGTCTACCTAACTTTTCCTTTCTTTTAAGCTGCTTGATCACTTTCTTGGTTGTGAAAAATTTCTTTTCAATTGAATGAATCTGAGCTGATTGAAAATAGATTGAGTCTGTTAAGTCTTGTGGTGGGGCAGTGAATTGTAAGTATTTGAAAGGTACAAAGAAAGCGTATCTGAATCAGTGATCAATCAATCTCTACGTTTACTTGCCTTTCATCTTGTAAAGTAATTGAATTGAAATCTAAACTTATCTGAAGATTTTTTATAATTGGTTGTCTTGAGAAAAACCAGAATTGAGAATTAAATCTCTTCAACTACTGTGGGCTTAGGGGTCCCATGTCACTTTTTTCTCTGAATAAAAGTTTTGAGTTAAACTCTGTAAGATCAAATAATTAATATTTCATCAATATCTGTAATATTAATTATTTACGCACCAAAAAGAAGCTTAATTATACTTGTTTACTTTTCACTGGTTGGTTCTGGGAACCAGTAATTGACTAATTGGTACCTAGGATAGTTTTTTCTGTTTAAAATGTTGTTTTTTTGGTTTGGGGGGGTGGGGGGCGCCAAAACCAGGACTTGAGAAATATTGAAACTTGTTTCCCACGAAGCAGACTGTGCTAGATTGTTAACACCGGAGTGATGCTTCAAGGGCTTTAACTGGCTGTAAAGCCTCTCTTTTGCTTGCCTTTTGTAGAGTCTAAAGTTTCATACTGAGTAATTTTCATGTGGCAGACATGCAGAAGTTGGATGTCTTTGAAAAGCTTGAGCAGAAGTGTCAGGTAAGAGTGCCACTGCTTGTTTTAAGCACTGCTTTCTCTCTTTCAGTAGAGAAGATTGAAACACCAATAACAGCAGAAGTAAAAGACAGTGATTTCTTTATTCAGTAGCACAATAGAAGTAAGGATTCTTGAGAAGATGAATGTATCTTTCTACTCGCTTTCTTCGCTTGTCGTAGTCGGTTGTCTTGATAATTCTGTTTCTATTCACCTCAAATGCAATGGGGTCAAGAAATAAATGAGGAGGAGGGGGATGAAGAGGAGGAAGAAGATGAAAACGTTGAAGAGGAAGAAGAGGAGTATAGCGATGATGGTGATTATAATCTGGTAGCACTCACCCCCCCCCCCCCCAGTTCCCTGCCTGGGTGGAGGGGGGCGGTGTGGGATTAACTGTTAGCACGGCAAATATTTGTCATAGCAAATATCATAGATGCATGCATCTGGAATAGATGCACCAAAACTCTGAAAATTATTGCAGAACATTGATTTTGATGATGACGAAGATGACTTTAACATAAGCGATGATGATGATGGTATAGACCTCATCTTTGGCATTAGCTTGCTTTTTCACTTCCACTCTTGTACATAAATAGAGGATTCCCTTGGCTCAATGGACCGTATGATGATGGTCGTGGTTTAATTATGAAAGCTTATGCTAATGAATCTGTTGCATTGCAGGTGAACCAGAACTTTAGACAATTGTATTGTATTTGTAAATGTCCTTATCCAGCATCCTTCTAGTTGGGACCAAATTTTGCAGAGAAAGAAACATCCCTGTCCCCTTGCATAAAGCTGGATTCAGGCGCTTGGAGATTCACCAAAGTTTACTCCGTCAAATCTTGATGGTCCAGTTTTTCCAGTGTATAGAGGCATGCATAGTTTTGTCTCGGTTGTAAGTTGTTGGAGTTGGGAGTGAGGGCTGGAGCTTTGCTTCATTTTGATAGCATGAAATGAAATTGCACCTTGAAGTCAAAAATTGCAGCGTGATGCCGGAGGGCTTGAGATACTCGTTGTATTTTTGTACTCTTTAATCCTGATCTTGGGCGTTGTCATGTGATGTGAAGCCCCTATATTGAGTTATGGTATTTTGTGTTTGGAGACTTACTAGAAAGTTGCTTCCCTCACAAAGATAATGAATAATAAGAAAAAGTCATCTCGTCTCATGTGCATTTTGGACTTGTAAAAGATCAAGGTACACCATTTTAAAAGTATTTAAAAGAAGCTACAACACAACACAAATTTTCTTACATGTGAAGGTTCGAAATGCATGATTTTAAAATTGATGGACTAAAAAAAGGATTAATTTTTTTTACACCGATAGTATATATGTATACACTTTTTATCGTTAGATACATGATGTATAATTTGAGTTTGAAACTCAATTTTTTCATGTGTATCGTGTATCCAACTATGATAGTGTGCGTATGTATATAAGATTTACTCCTGAAAAAAAATAAGGTGCAAAACTCAAATGGTGAGGGACTACTATTTTTTGTGTTTTTCTCATAGACGATGATGATGAGAAAGAGCAAATGGTAGAAATTAAAACAAGAGGAAGACGCTCGAGTCCAAGTTTCGAACTGGGGTTCTTCTGGCTGGTGCCGCTTGACGACTAGAAGTAAAAGAAAGTCCAATGAGCAGAATGGTTGCTAGCTAATCTATGAATTATGATGATTCTATTCTATTTTATTCTCGCAGCTAGGCAGTTTCGATCCCTGGCTGGGTAATCTATCTTTCTTTCTCGCGTCGTCGCCCCCCGCACAAGAAAGATGAAAGGATTTTCCCTCCAACTTTCGCTGTCTTCCTTCCAACGGAAACCATAATCGTCTGATTCTCTAATTCTCCTCCACCTCGTTTATTTTGTCCACTCTGTTTCCTTCCAGAAAACGATGTCGCAGCAGAGGTTCCAGGCGGCTGCGCTGGTGGCGTCGCCGTCTTACCCGAACGCCGTAGCTTGGTCGGAGGAGAACTTAATCGCAGTTGCATCCGGCCACCTTGTTACCATTCTGGTAATCCTAATACCCATTATTATTATTCCATCCACCCTTAACTACTACTGCTACTGCTACTACTACTTTCTTCGATTCGATTCGTTTTTGTTGTCAGAATCCAGCAGCTCCAGTTGGACCACGAGGCCTCATCACATTGCCTGCTTACAAGCCTTTTCCAATTGGAGTGATTCATCCACAAGGTTTACACCATTTTTAGACACCATTTATGTGTTGTAAAAATCTGTAATTTCACCAGTTTACATTTTTTGTTTCGGGAAATGATGATGGATTTTCTGACTATTTTTTCTTGATTTTTTTTGGTTCTCCAATTGCTGTTTTGGCAGATATCCTCGCTCCTTGTATCTTACCTACTAGTTTATCTCGTGATGCTCGTCCTTGTGTCCGGTCAATCTCTTGGTCTCCAATTGGATATGCTCCTAATGCAGGGTACTATTCTTTCTTGCATCCCACATGTGCCTTTTCTCTTCTTCTTCTTCTTAAATTTTATTTTTTCTCCCTTCTAACGGATGATGTGGTTCGTTTTTATTTTTACTAAATGCGTCTTTTTTGCTCTACTCGGTGTAGTTGTTTGCTTGCTGTTTGCAGCACTGATGGACATGTGAAACTTTATCGTATGCCCTACTGCGAGTATTCGGCAAAGTGGATAGAGGTAAAAATGCAGCAACCAAACTTGTAGGTGGCTTTTTACTTAGTATGGGTGCACTTCAGGTCCAAGAACATTCCAGTTTCGAGGACCTAGTTTCTCTCTGGAAATTTAACTTTGACCTATTACCAGCTCTGCTACAAAAGTCTAAGAGATGTTGTTATAAAATGGACTAGTGTGCTTACTGGAATTAAAGATTCATATCTAAAATAGAAGACTATTTCAATTGTCACCCTCTTAGATACATTCATCCATTCGTCATACTCGAAAGGGGATAAACAATTGTTTTGACAGCCTTCCCTGCATATATCTTATTGCCTGCATGAAATTCCGGGATACTCCACATCTGCTTTTAAGTATTGTTTCTGCAAATCTGTATCAATCACTTTTATAGAGAAACTTATTGATGCACTGTTCTCTTCTAATGGTCAACTCGTCAGGATCTTTGAAGTAAATGCTCCTCTGAACTTGTTTAGGTTGCGGATATTTCTGAGATGTTTCACTCTTATCTTGCGAGTGTCAATTTTAAGGAATCAGACGCTTTATCATCAGGAATTGTAGAGGTTTGGTTTTCTAGATTCCCTATCCATCCTGCAGTTTCAATTAAACTCTGCTATTCGCTGCTATTTGGACATCTTCTCCCAACTAAATGTCACTCTTACTGACTCCACAATTTGGTTGTCTTTGTTGTTTAGTTGGATCTAAGGATCATGATCTCCTTTTCTTGGCTTTGTTTTTAGGAGCAAATTAATGACACTCAGATGGACCAAAGTTGCGGAGATACCCAGCAAGTATCCATCTTAAAGGCATTGACAGTAATGTACACTTGTCATTGCCTTCTACGCTTCTCTTTGTCCATATATTTTCTGATAATTCACATTTCACGGAAGAGATGATCATTAACTATATTTGATTTAATTGCTTAATCTCATACTTCCGATCTGTATGTACAGGAAACTGGTTTTTTCTGCTTTGCTGATTTTTATTTCTGTAATTAGGTAGTTGAGAATGCACATGGCAACCTGAAAAATAATAATGTGCGTGACATTGTTGCTGTGCCTGATTCTAGACGGAAGCGTGCAAAAAAAGGCCCAGAAGATTGTAATTTGTCACTAATAACTGCAGAGCAATTTGCATCTCGCAATTCGATGCTGGCGTCACTTGTTGTGGCTTGGTCCCCTGATATGATCTTGACTGCAGGGGTTGAAGAAGCTTCTGCTGATTATGTCCTAAGCAACTGCTCTGTGCTTGCAGTTGGAGCAAAATCTGGTAGAATATCACTCTGGAGGATATGTCAACCACAGTGCTACTCTAGCACAAATTCTAGGGAATTGACAACTGCTTCACTCGTTGGACTTTTCCACGCACACGATTCTTGGATAACAGCACTTAGTTGGCTGCATATTTCAGATGCTTCAAACCCTCAGCTTCTACTGGCTACTGGTAGTTCTAATGGGTGGTAAGTAGGTACATCAATGAACTGGTCATGCCACTAAATTGCACTTATAGTAAGCTTATGAGAAGTTCTATAAAGGGGCTGCATCAGTACAGATTTTGTACATCTATTAGGTGAATTATTTAGTTTTTTTTCTTTTCTAGGAAACTTATAAGGTATATAATTGTCTGCTGACATACCTTGTCTGCAAACACGTAACTAGTCACCTCTTTAAGTAAAAGTAGAGAGCTCTAAGGGTAGTGTGCAAACATTTTCTATTGGGTAACATCTATTGGTGTCTGAATATCATTTCTTGAATGTTTCATCGAGTTCTTTAGTTTTCTGAGTTCCTCAAATTATCTTTTCGCAATCTGTTCTTTTGTAGTGTGAAAGTATGGCAGGCATATGTCAATCAACTGCTGAAGTCGTCAGAAGTTAGTGATGTACCAGTTTCTCTGCTGAAGGAGGTTATTTTTCTTAAATTTTGTTACACTTATTTGTTTGACTGCTTTCAAAAGG
This sequence comes from Coffea arabica, assembly GCF_036785885.1. Lineage (NCBI taxonomy): Eukaryota > Viridiplantae > Streptophyta > Magnoliopsida > Gentianales > Rubiaceae > Coffea > Coffea arabica. Next base: position 585,963 of record NC_092330.1, on the reverse strand, counting down.
ACTTGACTGCGTACTCTTTGCTCTTCTCCATTTTGTCATGTGACCAGATGTCAACCATTGACTCTTCCCCAGCCTCTGTGATTTCATTTACTGTGCCCATAGAATCAACAGGCAAACTATTCTTAGCTATTGGCCGAGGATCTGGATCATTAGAAGTTTGGATTGGTGAATTAAAATCTAGCAACTTTGACAAAGCGTGCTGTCCTGATGCTCATGAGCATATAGTAAGTTTGTGCGAATTTTTTAACACTTCCACCAATTATGGTACCTAACTGTTGTGGCATATTTCAGGTTACCGGTTTAGCTTGGGCCTTTGGCACCAATTGTTTGTATAGCTGCAGCCAGGTGTGTAAAATGGATAGGACTTGGTTGCAATAGGTCCTTATCTGAGTCACCTTTTCCAAATTTAACAATATGTTGTCTCATGAGTTTACCATTTTAGAACTCATCAAAGATTATTAGTCAAAGTTTTTGCCTAAAATAGAAAGGCAATAGTTTTATTTACTGTTCTTTGTTGTTCATAATGTTAGGATGACACTGTCCGCTGCTGGATTTTGCATGACAATGTCCTGAGTGGAGTACCACTTCCTTCAAATACCACTGGCGTGAAGAGCCAATTTGATGTATGATGAAGCTATTTACATATTGTTTCGCTTACACACAAATTTACTGGTAAACTTAAAGCTGATCACTTCCCTGTAGGTTCCAAATGTATATGATTCATGCTTTGGTTTGGCATTATCCCCTGGAAACTTAGCAATGGCCGCGGTATGACATTTTTTCCTTTCTAAAGTTCTTATTAGGCTCTATTTTGTTATTTTATTTTTTTGGGTATGTAGGTCTGTATGCGCTCTTAGCACTTTGTATTTACATTATACATCAGATGACTAGAATCTAGCTTCACTCGCATGTGTTTTCTTGAGGCAAAACAAATGCATGCAATCAGCTGAACCTCAGGAGAATTAACAGTATAAATTTGTAAAATATTGAAAGATGTACATTTTGCTTGATGTTGGTTTCGGGGTTTCTATTTGGGTCATTTCTTGAGCATTAGAACCACCATGTCCTTCATGCATGTTAGGCTTAATTTTTTTAATTTAGAGCCCGCCATGTTCTTCCTGGCCTACTTCAAGCATAATTGCTTTAGATCCTCAAGTCTTGCTTAATGTGCTGTTCACAGAAAAAAGCATGAGAATAAGCGATTCCAGGTGTGTACTCCTTGAATCTCTTTCATAGTTGAAATAGCTATGCTCTTTAGCTCTCTCTTTAATAGTTATTACTGTTATTTATCAAGTATGGCCCAAGGTAATTGATCTTATCACCTTTGGCTGTTTTATTCTTTGGACCTGTACTTCTGCAGTGGCTTCTGATTTCTTATTATTTTTCCCTATTCATTTGGATTTAAATCAAATTGGCTTCCATGAAATGATTTGTTACAAATATGTTCATAGTTATCCTTTAATCAACTTGATGAGGCATTACCTGGTTTTGCAGGTTCACAGTTTTGACACTGATCTGTTAGATCCGATGTATGAGGCAAGGTTGGTTTTTAATAATATTCCGAAGCTGTGTACAAGTTTCTACTACCTTAGTGTGCATGGTAAAAGCAAAATTTTCAAGTGAGAGACCCATTCCCTCTTGCATGTTTACCCAGATTTTGCTTTGAAATAATAAAATCTAACTGCTACAAGTTTCAGTCAAGGGTCCCATCTAGCATTACATGTTTGCAAGTATTTTGCTTTAGAGATGCTTATAGTTTGGCAAAATCACCCAGGACTTTAAAAGGTGCCATTGAGTTCCTTTGGATTGGAGGGCAGCAGCTGGACCTTACATTGAACACACATCCAGATCCTGAACTTGAAGCTTTTCCTGGTTTACCTGAGAGAGAACTAATGAGCTGGAAGAATAATGCATTTTGGTCATTCGATCAATTTGAGCATATGAATAAGCCACTGGTTATCTGGGACGTTGTAGCTGCATTTTTGGCCTTCAGGCAGTCTATACCCCCTTATGTGGAGCATATATTTATTAGATGGATGAGAACCTTTTTGGATCAGAATTTGAGGTTTCACCTTCAATCTCATCTAAAATATGTAAACTACTATCAAACACCACATCCCGTCAGTTGCACATGCTCAATGTCATTAGCAGATGTGTATTTCTTAAAGAACTCAAGGCAGAGCAGATAAATTGTAAACTGCAGGACTTCAAGGGATTTGATGGTGCAGAACCGCAGCAAAGTTTTTGGTTAAATCTGGTGTGCAACATTGAAAAGGAACTACGAGAAAGGCTTGTGTGTTTTAACTTCTTGGCCATTTTGAGAATTGTTACGAATTCCACCGCCGAGTTTTCAAAATCTAGATGCTGGACTGCTGTTGGACTAGGCCAGATGGTGCAATGGGTTGCATCTAATCCTGATAAATTAAGCTATCATGTTAAAGTTCTCACAGAAAAAATTGGAAAGATTGAGAAGAGGTACTCTACTTATTGCTTTCACCATCTTGGCATGCTTAAATTTCAGTTGCATGCTAAATCCTCTATGTCATTTCTTTTTAAGTGCTGGATCTTTCGTCTTGGGCCATTCAATACGCTTTCTTTGTGATAGAGATCAAGAAGGAAAGATTCTATTCCTTTGTTTTAATTCTCAGGTTGCACCTTAAATTTTATTCTAGACGGTTTATTGCCTAGTTTTGTTGCCATGGTGTCAATTGAACCCCTTTTGCTAGTAAGCAACAGGTGTTGCCTAAGACATGTTGAAGGTTATAAACCATATGTATATGATTCCCTATCCTTATAACAAACTACAGATTTCCCATCAGTATTTGTGTATAAACAAGAATGACATATATATATATATATATGTATATATATATGCCTGTAGTAGTATTTGTTATTCATGAAGCTCGGTGATGGGCTTCTTGTACTACTTAAAGAGTACATTTCCTGTCTTTGCTTCATTTGGATAGCCTCCTGCTGATTTGATTAACTGCTTATATTTTTTCTCTGTGGCAGACTTCGCTCCTTGTGCGATTATGTAGCGGAAGAGAGATGTAGTTTCTGTTCAGCACCTGTTCCATTTGAATCAACAGAAGTTGCATTTTGTGAGGGAGAGAGAATTGATGATGGAGTTGGGCAGAGCCACAAACTACGACGGTGCGCCATTTCCATGATGGTCTGCCCTAACACTCCTACCTGGTTTTGCATATGTTGTCATAGATATGCTTCGGCTTTAGCAAATACGGCTCTTTTTACAATGCCGAAATCTCCATTAGACTCCAATCATGTTTCTGAATCTCTCACCCCTGAGGAATCTAGAAAACCTTTGTGTCCGTTTTGTGGGATATTGTTGCAAAGACCACAACCGGATTTTCTTCTCTCCCCTTCTCCTGTATAATTAGTAAATGAATGTTTTTGGTAAGTTTGTGTAACCTCCAAGCACTTGCTCACATTAAAGAGACGAGACGTGTACGGGGAAAGAAGAGGCATGCTGTCAAAGGAAGGAAAGGAAGACTTCTGGCTGGCGTTATGCTTGTTGAGTTGAGTGGGCACATAAAGTTTAGCCAATGAATTGCAGATGGCGTCCACCCACAGGATTGATTATAAGAGCATGAAATGAAATAAGTTGATTATATGTTAGTAGTAATTTTTGAGGAGCTAGCAAGTATGATAATTCTTACTACGTACATGTCCATACTGAAAATTTCCTTTTCTCTTCTCTGAGTTTGATTCATTGATTGTACTCCATTCAATTCATCCATGTTTATACACACTTTCATTTTGTGTTTTTTTCATCCTTCACCAGAATATTGTGAAACTAGCAAGACTCGAACGGAATGATGTTCTGTTCTTTACTCGCTCTAATCTCCAAAGTTCCCCGTTTCCATTTGAGCTGGTGGTGGCAAAAAGTCTCAGCACCCAACGGCAATGGGCTCTCATGCCCAAATTTTTAATTTGGACGGGATGGGTATGTAAAATATAAGACTAGATCTAATTGAAAATAAATCCAATGATATCCATGTAAAATATACGTCTAATTGGGACTTACTCGCGGCTTTTTTGTGGGTCTTTCTTTCTCTCAAAACCTAAAAATATTATTGATTTTTTTAAAAGTCGAAAACTATCCAACAATTTTCAAACGTTTGATTAGCAAGGTTTGCTATGTCCAAATTGAACGTTAGAAAGCAAGTTTACTTTCAAATCTCATGAAATTTAGTCCTCGAAAACTGAATTTAGAGAGAAAATGATCAATTGACATAGGTTTTACCGCACGGTTTTTCCACTGCTCAAAGAATTAGAATTGATCAACTTCATCCTCACATGAATTGTACAAAATATGTATAAGATCGTCTACTAGAGGAAACATGGGCAGCGTTTTAGTCATATCATGCACAATTTTTGTTAAAAAGTGATGCTTTTATCTGTGACTAGCAGAAATATACCATGCTTGCGCACGGTAAAGAATTAATGTAATGCCCAGTAGGAGCATTACAGAGTATGAATTTAATAAAGTACTGTAATTTGTATTTGTAGTATGTTGAGTAAAAATTAGGTGGTGCAGGGGAGATAATTATAAAGATGGAAAAAAGGATACACTAACCATTAATTCAAATGACACAGCCATCTAAATCAAGAATCCAAAGGCTAGCAGAAATTTATTTGTTGCCATCTTACGTGGGATTTGGTGAGCAGCAGAATGCAATTATAAATTAAGGAAATGGAGAACCTGGCATTAGTTAAAAAGGGGATAATTAAAGTAGAATATAATAAACTTAAATATTTGTCCCACTGTCAGTGCAACGAGTTTTTAAAAAATTGTAGCCATTTAAAGTGAAGAGATAACTCCATGCAGGCAAAATAATTTCCTGTATTTGATAGAATTAAAGAACATTAATTTGGCTGCAATTCCCTGAATGGTTGGAATAAATCTGCGTACTGCAAAGGTAAATTCCGTTTGGAAAAAATAAAGGACAATAGAAGCTGGCATTCATATGCTTAGTGAACATATAAGAAGGACAAGGTTTCTCCTGGAATAAACGTAAAAGAAGTTGGCTAAGTTTTACTGGTTGGTGCATCAGAGAAGATGCAGAACTTATTGTACAAGGGGAACAACTTTTCGACTCCACGCTTGTCGAAGATGAGGACAGTATAGCAAGACTTTGTTTCAGGGATAAATACTAAAGCGTCGCCAAATTGTAGCTGATGCTCAAAAGTAAATGTGTTCCAAATTGTTGCAAACCGTCTCCGATGCATTCCAACAGTGATTGTCTTGTTTCCAGTTCGTAGGATGACCAGAGGAGTTCTGTCACCGTGTATGAAGAAGGATACAAATTTGGGCACTTTCTGTTGTTCACCAAAAGGAAAGCAGCGAATGAAAAAATAAAACAAGAGATAACTGAAGCTTACAAAATTATGTTGGTTTTCCTGAGTGAAGATCTCATAGAATGATAGACCATCAGCGATGTCTTGAACGAAATCTGGTTTCATTGCTGATGCTACTCTCTGACACTGCATTCTTTGTTATGTGTTTCATAAAAAAGGTAAGCGTACAAAGTTGGCAAATTAAACAAGGACAATGCTAAAAATTTGGAAGTGTTTAAGCATGAGAAAACTAACTTTTTGCGATAACATGTTCTGGAGCGTCCAACAAACTGGGTAGTGGATGACTCCAAGGTAAGTACCCATGCATTTTTGTTGCTGAGTAATGGAGGACGTCGAACACCAAGTTTCCGGAATGTCGAAGGAACATTGTGTCGTCTTCATGGATGATATTATTCTCGCAGAAGTCTTGCCAACCTTCTCCAAACCAAGTTTCTAAAATGCTGATAGTCCATGTTCTATAGCCTTCTCGAATAGTTATTGTACGCTGTTGATGGTTTCTTAGAAGCAGCAGAAATTGAGCAGGGAATATCTAATTATTTTGAAAAACTTTGGTTATCGTTAAAGAAGGCACATGTCATGAGGAAAAAAACTATACAGAATCAAAAGTACCTGCTTAGAACCTCTACTCCTAAAGAAGAAGCAGCATTCCATGCTGCCGGTAATATTTGGCAGAAGACTGGAGGATCCAACGCTTTCAGAGAACTCCATACTTGGTTGTTATAAGTGTAATTAGCTTCTGAGGCTGAATATTTTAGAAGGTTGTTCTTGGCAAATATATATATAGGGCCTTCATAACATGAACAGATAGCATTAATTGGCCTGTAAGAGTATCTGGTAACCAGTGAATTTATTTAAAGTGGTTGAACTAATAGTTGTAGGATCAGTAATGGATGCAGAAAAGGCAGTCTTGGAAAGATGCAGCGTGGTTTGATGTTTGAAGCCAACAGTTAAGTCATCGCACATTGTTCCAGAAGGAATGAATTGGAAAGGTAAAAGCTTTGATAAATGCACTGGAGAGTGGAACGTTCTTTGCTGCTGGCAGTCAATGCTAATTCCAAACAAAATGAATGGTACAGGATGATTATAGCGATTATTGTACTTGATGTGGTAACATTATAGATTATGGCGTTTTCAAATTAAGTTGCAAAAGGCATGCAAATTAACAGGCAAAACGTAAGAGTGTGTAGAAATACAAAGTTCAGAATCATGAAAATTCCTTAGCATTTGCTAGGCATATCAGTAGCATGATAGTGGTCTAAAAAGTGTTGAGACTTGGTGTCCTTCACCACACAAAAAGGCACCTAGGAGCCAACGCAGGAAAAGAGATAGTTTGCTTGGAAAGGAAACAATTCTAAGCTTGTCTAGCTTTTTTCTTGGGGCTGGTCTGAAGAGCTTCAGAGCTTAATTGCCTCTGCTCATCTGACTCGTCAAATTTTTGAAGAAGACAAACTTTAGCTTTTGAAGAAGACGTTCCGCCTGCTGAAAAGTAGTAACCATACCTGATTCAGTAAGATGCCTCTTCTATAGAAAAACAAATATGTCTATTCATGCACATGTGAAACAAAGATGATTAAGTAAAGGCTATAACCTGATGAAGGACAAGTAAAGGCCTGTTCACTGGAGCTTGCAACAGAAACTTGTTCATCAGAAGCTTCCTTGTAGTATACCATTGTGAAACGTTGTTTTGCATTAGCCAAGGGAACCTGTACAGGTCTAATGTACGCAAGGAATTTCTTGGATTTTAGGTCTTCATGCAGAACCTCAAGTGGTAACACCATATTCTGCAATGGACAAAACAAAAGAATTTATATACATATACATAAATACACATGCATATGTGCTGACGCGGCATGGTAAGAGCAAACCTGAAAATAATGCTCCATTGCTTCTTTTGTTGTGAACGTTAGCAGTTTCTCAGCTAAATCGCCAAACATTGTGGCTGTGACTGTTCCGGTGTCATCAGAGAGGTCAACATCAAATTTACACCTATTAAATATGCAAGTTTTATATAAGGCACAACAGAGGAAAAGAAATGATAATGTAATGAGCAGTAGCAGAAGAAATGATAAGAAACAAATAAAGTAATGATGGTCAGACCTTGGTTCAGCCTTGTGCTTTTGTTTACAAGTATTACACATGAACAAGACACCATAATCGGCAGACGTGGAGTGGAAGCATTTTTCACACCCCATGTACCAAAATTTTTGGAAAATGTGATCAAATGAGAATAATGCTTTCACCCACACATTCTGAGAATAAAGCCAGTATATGAATTAGTCAAACTATTTGAAGGCTGAAATCCACTGATAATGCTGCAATCAAGACAGTACCTTGTGTTTTGAGCTGATATTTGATATATCAGTAATTTTTTGATCTGCTTGGAAAGAGAGATCAGGATTGTATCGAGTGTATGTTCTCTTTGCAACAATGTCTGCAAGGCATTTGGCATTTCTACTTGCCCTGTGTATAGGATATTAAAATGGTAAGCCAAGCAGGGAAAAGAGCATTTTTTTATTGCGTACTCGAGGTTGAAAAATAAAAGAGTGGCACCAGCTCGTAAGTATCTCTGATTGTCAAGAAACAGAAAATGTATATAAAGTCCATAAGCAACAAATACTGAAAACTATAAGAGCAGAACCAGTTCTTGAGTTCCCTTGCTTCTTGGACAGGTGGATTCACAAGAATTGCTGAATCAAATCAAGTAGAAAGAGCCACTCCTTAAAAAAAGAAAAGGGGAAGCAACATGTGATTTGAAAAAATGAACAGATAGAAAAGGTTAGATGGCAAAACATGTAACCGGCAACTGTTATACTCACCATTATAATTTTGAACCTTTAGCCTTCTTCCAATAAGAACAGGATAGTTCTGAATTTCCGAAATAATCTTGGAGCCTTCATTGTCAATAAAAGCATTCCACATAGACAGCATAAGTGTCTGCAATCTGACATATTTGAAACAGAGGAACTATTATTTTTTTTGTTTGGAAAAGGCTGCAATCTGCAACACCAGATAGTCATTGTATACAAAAGCAAAGATTCCTTACTCTTCATTAACAAGAACCAGTTTTTGGACTCGTGCTTCCTTTGAATTAACGATGACAGTTTTTTCATCCAAAGTAGCAATAACAATTCCCATAATATCTAGTGAGAGGAACTCAAAAAATAAGACTTAAAGCATATAATAACCAAGGTACATCAGTATGGTTAAAAAGAAAGCTACTGACCAACAGAAATGTCCTTGCGGTCCATGTACTGTGCCAAGTCTGTAAAGTTGGTATACGTAAACTTTGCAGCTATAACATCCTCATCGTCTACAATCTCTTCAATAATTGTTCGACTGGTGATTATCCATTGGATTGCTAGCTCAGTGGTTCTAAAGTTTTCAGGGATTTTTTTGACCTGAACATTGGAGATGAGGTACTTTTTGTAAACCTCTATTCTAGGGCTCATTATAGCAATATCAGCATTAAATATGATGCCTTCAACCTTTGATCCCTGGAAAAGAAATATTATGATGGTCGACAAATGAGCAGCGTTTAAAGTCCTAAGTTTATCACATAAGATTTTGAGAATAGAAGGTCAAGTGCACTGAATACCTCAGAATCAATGAAGATAAACTTCTGTTTTCTAGTTGGTGTGCTAATTGATGAGGTAACTTGCTGTTTCTCCTGGACAGTGACCTTTGCTGTCCATTTCTCCATACCGACCTCAACATCATTGATAGATAATATAGTGCACATCCTGCACTCGTTAGCAATAATAAGAGTAAATAAGCAAGGGATTTCAGTTTGGAAGGTAAAATCAAAGTATAAGTTCTGAAAACAATAGCTAAAAACATTTAAATGTGCAAGCTACCTACGAACAGTGCAAGTGATCAATTAGACAACTGCAATATTTCATCAAACACAATATTTCTTATTTTGCAGTCAGTTTTGATTTCAGCAAAAGTTCCTGGAAGTATGAGGACTTTAACTGCATCAGCAGTCTTTGCTCTGGACAAGGCAACGTATAGTTGGCCATGAGAAAATACGGGCTCCTTTAGATATACACCAACATAGTCAAGAGTTTGGCCTTGAGCCTTGTTAATTGTCATTGCAAAACAAAGGCGAACTGGAAATTGTCTTCTGATGAATGGAATCCCATTTTTTTCATTATCAGGTGTCTGCAATGGGATTCTGGGAATGAAAATATTTTTCCCTTTATACTGACCAAAAGCTATCTCAGCACAGATAGTGTGCCGTCTTAGCTGCCGACAAATAAGTCTTGTGCCATTGCACAATCCTTCAGCTGGATTTAGATTTCTGAGCAAGATTAAGGGACAGCTTTCTTTTAGCATGAGCTTGTGTGGAGGAAGACCCTTTGGATTTTGAGAATTCAAAAAGTCCTCATAATCTGCCTGGAATCTCTGATCAACAGTTTGGTCAGAGCTTGTATAAGTAAAAAGCTGTCCAGGAAACCTCTGAATCGTCATTTCATTGATGTCTTCAACAGAGGTGTTTTTTTGGGTTAAAATACATCTACTGATTATCTCATACGGATTAGATGAGTAGAGATTCAAATCTGGAAACTTGTAAGCTATCAGCCTGGTCGAAAAATTTTTTTGTTAGAAATCTGTGAAAGATAAACGAAGTAATACTGATGAAAAAGGATAGGAATGTGCGATGAAGCACAGGAAATGGAGAGGACCTGTCTAAAGAATCTTTTATATTGTGGAATGGTATAACCATATGACCTGGTAAACAAATCTGGTTATCTGCATCAACAGGTTCTGCACCTTCCCCAACAGCGAGCAAGAATCGCGAAAAGGCAGGATCTAAGACAGCCCTCATGTTGTGTTTTAGCTTTATTTTGTGCATACTAGACCATAATGAAGAATGCAAGAGGCTAGCCTGAATTAGCTGGTCCTTGGTAGCTCCTTGAATAACGGGGAGAGTTTGGCGAAAATCGCCCCCAAAAACTACAACTTTACCTCCAAAAGGATCGCTAGTCTCCATTAGATCTTTCAACAATTCGTCAAATGCTTGAATAGTGTCTCTTTTTGCCATTGATGCTTCATCCCACAAGAATAACTTACATTCAATGATTAACTGTGCCATGCTGCTCTGCTTGCTCAACTGACACGTTTTATTTCTGGAAAAGTTCAACGGAATTTTAAATCTGGAGTGAGCAGTCCTTCCTCCAGGAAGAAGTGATGCTGCAACCCCTGAAGTTGCTACAGCTATCGCAATATATCCCTGCGATCTAAGTGTCGCAAGAAGAGAGCGATACAAAAACGTTTTTTCGGTCCCCCCTGGACCATCAATGAAAAAACTCTGGCCTTTGGACGAAAAAACAGACTGCAATATCAAATCATAAGCATGTTTTTGCTCTGCATTTAACTTAGAAGCTATCAAGAGATCTTCCGACGACACCACAATATTCATTTCACTGTCTACTTCCTTGGTCATGCTTTCATGACAGCCGAGAGTAATAGAATCTGTAACCAACTTATACTCACTGATATGCCTTCCCATATGCTGGAGCGATTTGTTAATATCAAATAGAACTTTCCACCTTACTTCAGCAGCTGAACAATGAGTCTGTACCTGCGCTCGTGCGAAGTCTCTAGAAAGCTCCATTTCAAATTTTTCCCACAAAAGACTTGGATTTGTTGGAGCACAATGCAAAAGCAAAGTAGCAAATAAAAATCTAAGCGAAGAAGGCATCTGAAAACCAGCAGCTTCTTCAAGTGTTGCCTCAATATAGGAATTAGATTCTAAGAGGCCAAGCTCTAAAGCAGCCTCTCTAAACGAATTCATTTTACATCCATTAACTGTCAACAAGTCATCAAAGGATGTAGGAGCGCGAACATGTGAGAGAAGAAGTCTTAAATAATACCTATCCCCTTCGCTTGGTTTGACAGTGACTAACCTGCCAATAACCTTATGCTTACTTCTTTCTGTCCACTTTCTCTTAGCAGGTGTCCACACAAAGTGCTGAGCAAAATCTCTATACAAACATCTGAGGCTCTGAGCTTTTTTGTTTACACGGTTCATTCTAAAGAACTCAGTTAACATAGTTCTGGAGAAGTCAATTTTCTCTAAGAGTTGTGAAAGATCAGAATCCTGATTGAAGGAAACATATTGGTGACCAGGAAGATGAACCTGAAGACTGTAAACAGCAGGGGTCATTTCATTCAAGCGAAATGCATAAATCCGCCACAAAGCTTCTGGAGGAGAAACCCAACGACCTCGCTGAAATTCCTTGATCTCATCGATATCCTGAGGTGTTTCATCAGCTATGATGTGGAAGTTGACAAGGTCATGCCCTTTAAATATGTATTTGTATAAATACTTGACTAATTTGATGGTCGAACAGATTTCGACATTGATGTGACAATCAATCAGAGCTAGCAAGTACGGAGTATACGGGATGACCCAGCTATTATCCAAATCATAGCCTTTGACTCGGATTTTCTTGCCATCGTCTCGCCTACGATAATTCGGATAGCTATCCTCGCCGTGAGTCGTATGTTTAGAATACCCTTTTGGATAGTGACTTTTGCAAACACCGTTTTTCATACAAGGGCTGTTTTTGTTCATTTTTCCACAAGGGCCATGAATCATGTGCCTTACAACTAGAGAATAAAGATGAGGATGTTCTTGACGATCAGGCAGTTCAGCAGAAACAATTTTATCATAGGCCTCTGGATTAAGAGGTTTAAACTGCGGTTTCAATGTAAGCAGTAGGTGAGCATGAGGGAAGCCTCTTTTTTGGAATTCAATAACATAAACATATGCTGCAACGTCTCTAAATAATTTCTTTGTAACCAACTCTGTTTTCAGGATTTCAAACTTTGCCCTGAACACTCTAGCTAAAAGATCAGGCCTGTCCTGAGGTTTCTCTTTGTACTTTAAATGTGCCTTAATTTCTGGCCACAGGGGATTGCATGTCATGGTCAAGAAAATGTCAGGTTTTCCATATTTCTGGACCAGAGCCATTGCATCAAGATATCTACGCCTCATATCCCGCGGGCCTCCAAGAAACGAAGCTGGTAAATATATTCGCCGGCCAACTTTAGAACCTAACGTTTGGCCTAAAGAGACACTATCCATTATTCCTTGAAGAGCTTCAGTCCGTATGGTATTCTGTTTTTTCCGGTGGAATTCAAGCCTAGATGTCTCTATCTTAACGTAGATATCAACAACATACTGCTGCAACAATCTTAGCGCATGTAACAACATGGACTCATCATCATGTCTCATCTGAAACCTATAACAGTAGTATTCCCTAGCAGTGACGTTAGTTTTCTGTTTCTTGCCACGATCAGCGGCTGAAACAAAATGGAACTACGTATTAACAACATGGAGAAATAGACAATATGTTTGAAAAATATGACCATGCCTCTAAGAAACTAAGTTTATACTTGCCTCTTTGTTCCAGATTAATCAAATCAGATGGACTACCGATAGATGCTGGATCAATAGCAATATCAGCTTCACAAACAGGACGCGATCTTTTCCTATTTTCGCACGTAATCCTTTGGATTCCATGGTGCCATCCAGATTCACCACGAGGAAATAATAAAGGACATTGTAAAGAGTCATAGCAAGCATAGTAATGCTTAATCATATGACTCTGATCGGAGTGACTATAAACCTGAATATGAACTGACTTATCAACTGATTCATCATCAGTCTCGGTCCATATAGCGGCTACTTGAGAAGCCGATGGAAGATTATACAAACGCTGATCAAGAGCAGGATTGCAATTAAGAACAATTCTATGGCGCTCGAGATCAGGAACATGACGCAAATCTTTAAAAAATTTGGCATAGGGATTGCCAGCTAAAATGCGCATAAGCAATTTAAGAGTGCCTGCGCGGAGCCGAGAGGAAGCATCAAGTCTCCTTGCAAGCTCCTCATCGGTATCAAAAAAGTATAACTGAATACCCGATGGTTTATGACGATGTGATACCAAACCATCGAGGAAGTGATAAACCTGGCCTTGTACACGAAACGTATAAACACCATGCTTATTTTTCGTCAATTCTGGATCATACTTTGCAGCAAAAGTAGTGAAAGAAACATTGTTGTTGTAAGTACGAGCATTTTTCCTGAAATGGTCACATTCTTCATCGTCGCCAATAAAGAGACAACGAAGATCATAAGGCATTGCTGCAGTGACCAGTGAAACTTCCCCCCTTGAACAGCAGAAATTAGGAGGTTCTAAATGGAACCGTATAGCTCCACAATACTGGCAATTTGGAGAATCAGGGAGAATCAAAGAATGATCTGGAATCCTGGCTAAGCGAGGGAGAATAGGTTTCCTAGATATTCGCTGCTGACCTGGAACAAAGGGCAGAGTTTTGATGTCTCTGTTTTATGGATACGCTGGACAAGAACTAAAGGTGAAAAGGCAATAATAAGAGATTTAAATGGACACAATTAGACTGCAAACTGAGCTGCATGTTTTTTGTAGACACAGGAGCATACCGTGACAATGTCACAGCAAGATGCATTCCCTATGAGTGAAAACAAGGTAAGATTTTTTTTAAAAAGTAAGAAGATGGGGACAGCTTGTAGCTAAGGGAGAAAGCAAGACAATTAGGATGGCGAAGGGAGTAATGCGAATCTAGCAAGACAATTACAATTATAAGGGATGAGCAAAACGAATGCAGATGACGAAGGGAAAACAGGCAGATAGACAATCAGGAGGCATTTTTAAAAACAAAGCAGGAGGGAAAAAGAAGAAGCTTAACGGTTCAATCTGAAATAACAAATGGCAGAGAGAAATAGGAATAAACAATGAGAAAAGGGCACTAAGGCCGCAAAGCTGAAAACTAAAGTAAAGCGCTACCTTGTCGAAAACCAGACGGAATGGAACTTGCGGCAACAGAAGAGGAAGCATGCTGGTCACTTTCCAACGGAGCAACTGTAGAGCTGAGAAGGTGCATTAGTTCAACACCCGCTAACACATTTTCTGACTGAACTCCTAAAGAATATGGAGTTCTACCTGCTAACGCATCACTACTCAGAAGATCAGTACTCTGATTAGAAGCGGAGTGCACAGAAGTAACAGGAATGCTAAGGACTGTTCCTGCAGGAGGTAATGGAGTTTGAGGAGTGGAAGCTAGACGTTTTCTGTTAGTAATGCCGGAGTTTGGCGCAGAATCAGAGGCAGAAGGGGGAATGTTTTTCTTCTTTGAAGCATTTGCCTCCCTGCGACGGCGTAAAAGATCATCTTTTTTTTCTTGCGGCATTTGTGTGTAACGACGCGCGCTAGCTGCCCTTTCTTTCTGGGGGCATTTCTGTATAACGTTTTCGGCGTTTTGCATTTCTATCCATGATGCAATATGATACGAGACGGCCGAGAGAACTACATAAATGGTTTACAGGCATTTCCAACCGCAGAGCAGGTACATTAGACAGGAAGTAAAAGGAAAAGAAGATAACGGGGCATATAAAAAAATGGAGGGAAAAGTAGCAAATCATTGGTCGATAAAAGGAGAAGCACAAAGATGAATGGATTAGCAAGGATAATGACTGGACTACAGGAAGAATGGTAAGTACCTTATCCGCTGAAACAAGGGAAAGCAGTAGCAGGTTGCAGCTGGCAAAATCTGGAAGGTTTAAGAGTGGACAGGGGAAAAAGCAATAAGCATCACAACAGTGCAAAGTGTAGAAGCAATAACCAAAAAAAGGAAAAACGAACATGACCAAGAAAGCAAACGATGCATAGAGTGCAGACACAATGTACGAGCACGAAGCCGACACCAAAAAAAGGAACAGAGGGCAAAAAATGGTGGGTAGCAGCTAAAGTTAAGCCGTGAGCTAAAAAATAAGAGGGAAAAATGCAATGAAAGTGAAAACGGTAGAACAAACAGAAGTGTACAGCAGTTAAAAAAATGCAAGGCGAATAATAATAGCATGGACAGGCAGAATAAAGCTGTAAGCAGGATTAGCAGGATAAGTAGAAGGAATTGGGGGGAAAAAGTAAAACAAAAGGAAAAAACATAAAGATTAGTACAGGATTAGGGACAGTGAAACTGGAGCAGCACTTACAGCAGATGTAACAGCGAGCAGCAGAAAAATAGCAGGAACACTGATTGAAGAAAGGCGTAGGAGGAAACAGAGGAGAAGAAAAGCGCGAGTAAGAAGAAGTGGAAGCAAGGTACAAAACGAAGTAAAGGGAGAAGAAAAGGAAGTTGAAATGCAAGGGAAAGAAACTGGAATGATTACCTGGCTTCTCTTGCATGCACCAGAACCCAGGAAAGCATGGCCGAAGACGTGCATTTTTTTGCATGGAGACCATAAAAATTAATGGATTGTTGGCTGCGTATGCAGAGAGGGGAATTCGCCGACCAATGGTAGAGAACAGGAAGGCGTCTGCTTTTAATGGCGCGATTATTAATGGTCTGTTTAGTTGGTATACTAATCCAGCATTTGTATTAGCAGTATAATAAGAAAAAAAAACTGTACTAAATATTGATTTCAAAGGAGGAGAGAAAAAGGGAAATAAAAAGAAGCAGGGGTAATAAAAAGAAGCAAATAATGGTTAGTAACCAATCTGAATTGAGGGGGAAAAAATAGAAGATAGATACTGCATGATGACGCATGACTAATAGTGCATGATGGGATGCAGGCCACGTGATTTGCACAGGAGTTGGAGGACGAAAGACCAGGAAGAACCCAAGCTCCATTCCCACTTTATATAAAGCTCTTTATATACAAATACTTCCAAAGTTAACAACCATAGTTTGACAATCTGTCTCCACCAATGCAGATGTCAAAACTTAAAACAGAGATGCTACGCCCAAGCGAAAGCATTCAAACGAGCCAATGCCTCCAAATTGCAAGGCTGATTGGTCACGGACTTTCTCCAATTTCTGCTGAATGAATTTTCTTCCTGGATCCATTACTATTACCTCTTTATTACTCCTGCTACACCATTAGCTGGATCATATGATCCATAAAAGATGACAACGACAAAGAAATTTCTCATTCTCAGTTGGAGTGTGCTGATGATGATCCATAAAAGATGACAACGACAAGAAGTTTGTTTGGATTGTGCATTATTTATCCAGTTTATTTACTTACATCATCATTACAATTTCCAATACACCTTTTTATCTTTCCAATTACCTTTTTATCTCACATACATCACATCACAAAAAGTGCTACAGTAAAAATATTTCAAATAATCCCAAATAACTTACAATCCAAACAAGATGTGTAAGTCATTCCAATGTACTAAAAAGCTGTTGGATTCTTGGCTCTACAGAGCTGTCGCCGCATACAGCGAACAAATTCTTCAGGTTTTTACTTTGTATTGGAGCGTACCAACATGGAATTCTATACTTGATGAACATTCCAATGGTACACTTTAAAGAATTTGATCAGCACTCGCAACTGCTTTCCTCTGCTGCTGTGCTTAAGGATGGCAACGGGGCGCGGTTGAGGCGAGGGACCCCGCCCCCGCCCCAGTTTCGTGCCCCGCCCTGCTTCCGCAGAATTAATAAAAATTTGTTATATAATTTTATTATAGTTAAATTTTAACAAATAATCAAGTACTAAAATATCAACATATCACCAAATTATTATTTATTGTAATTTTATAATTGAAACTCATAAAAACAATCAAACAAAATTTATTTGAATACAATCCAATATGATGAAATAAATACAACTAAAGTAGTCAAATTTTCACTTTTGGCACCAATATAATCACTAATTCATTATTGTGCTTGTGCTTTTTTTTTAAGAAAAAAGTGTTATTGTATTAAGTGTAATTAGAAATTTAGTATAAATGTATTAGTAAATTTAGTATAACTAATTAATAATTTCTATTAGTAGACATATATAATTATTAGTATAATTGATAATATCAATTATATTACACATATTAATAGACATTATATAATACATATAACTAATAATATCATTATTATAAGTTTATAACTAATTAAATTAAATATTATATATATTTTTTAGTGGATGGCGGGGTGGGGGAGTATATCCTGCCTCCACCCCGTTTCTAAACTGGCGGAGGGGGGGGGGGAATCCCCCACCCCATTTAGCCCTAAATGAATTGTAATTTACCACTAGTGGTTACTGTTTCCTATAATTTCTGTAACTGGGATGGTATTCTGGTGGACTCTGAGGCCTTAATAGTAAACTGCAACTTCCCACATATCTGTGCCGCTGGGAATGGGAATGGTCAAAAGGCAA
Source organism: Coffea arabica (assembly GCF_036785885.1). NCBI lineage: Eukaryota > Viridiplantae > Streptophyta > Magnoliopsida > Gentianales > Rubiaceae > Coffea > Coffea arabica. The sequence goes on along the minus strand of NC_092330.1, from coordinate 568,376 downwards.
TCTTCAGTTCTAAATTCAAATCCCTCATCCATCAAATTCAGGGAGCAAGACTTCGGTTTCAGATTGGAATATGCTCCAAAAATACCTGGACCTCTTCCTTTGATTCTTATGCCAAAATCAGAAAACTCGGTAATGACTTCAATTGCATCAGTAGCCCCTCCAGAATTGTACATGTTGATCAGACCGATCGGTGCAAACTCAACCTTCTTACCATAAACCTGAACAAAAAAGAAAAAATCATGGTCATGATGATACATTCATCCACAGGAAGAAGAGAGAAACTGAAGCAGGGATAAGATGGCAGAACCTTGATAGGTGAAACAGTAAAGATGTCACACTGCAACGTCCCTAAGGTGATGTCGAGCTTTCCATGCTTTGCAAGTCGAAAGAGTGATGCTGAAGCAGCACTAAATATGTCACTAGACTGTATAGATGTTTCATTTTTATCACCAGATTATATGTAACAAGTCAAGAAAGGTTTCTGTAATTCGTGTTTTCCTTTTTATCTATAGTGATTTGAGAAAATTGAACATCCAAGAACTTCCACAGTTGTTAACTCAATAGATTTGTATTACCTGATTTGAAGGAGAAGACTGCACAATCTCCCTTCCATGACTTTCCTGAAACCTCCTCAAAATAGTCAATGTCAGATGGAGAGATTTTTCCTGATATCTCAGGACTGTTCATCTTAGGACTGTCTTCCAAACCAGGCCAGCTACCAGCTCCTTGGCAGTTAAATATGCCAATCACTCCAGTACACTTGTTAAGGTTCCATATCTTCAGAAGGCTTGAATTTAAATGGTATGCAGGCAAGTCAGAATTTGAAATACCTCCAGATTAAAAAATCCGAATAAACTGATGGAAACTTTTACCTTTTCCCATCCATAACTGGATCACAAAATAGGCAATCCCTTGAAGGCCTCCCAGGGTACTTAGCTCTCAACACTGATCCATCAGGAAGCACGAGTCTTCGTAGTATGTTGAAGTCATGCTGACCAGGTTGATCACTGTCAAGAACAAAGATAAAGAAAGGATTATGCTCAAAACGAGACAATTCAAAGATATAAATGAATTAGGAAACTAAAGAACGATAAGGTACTAGCTTCTGTGCGAAAATGAACTTTGTAATTTTATATTTCTTGTCAGCATAGGCAGATAATTTAGCAGGAAAATCTAGATATCTAATGCATGAATCAAACTCCAGACCAGGGTACTATGCTGGTTTTTAGAAGTCATTGCAGCAAATTAGTCATAAGTTTCGAAAGATAGAAATCAGCACTCAGCGTGTATGGATGAGGCTGCTATAAACTACATGACACTGTTTAAGAGGTGAAGTTGAAGAAATAGCTATTGCAATCTCAGAATGTCATTCTTGTCCATCATCTCAGTTGAAGACAATGCAATACCAGGCAATTTGCAAAGCACAAATTGAAGATTTTAAACAACTGCACTACAAACCTTCCTTTAAAGGAAGTCAGATAAACTAGATAACTTGTAGTAAATGTCAAAAGTTCTAAACTGTGGAAATGAGTTTTTTCCTTTGGTTCAAAACAGCAGAAGCTGTATAAGCCAGATGACAAAAATTGGTTGCACATACCCAATGATTTTTATTACTTGCTGTCATCCTCTTAAACTGAATTTAAAGCTCAAAAAATACATGGACTTCGATCCAGGGGAAGTATACTTTTCTGTGTTCCTATTGTAGTATATGATCCTTGACGAGTGAAGATGTATATGCATAATGCTAGTATAAGTTTCTGCCTGACTCTGCACCATGCCAATTTAGTCATCCGAGAAAACAAATTTAAGGATTCGAATTTCATGGTTCCTTTTTTTGCTGCACCGATCCTAGCATTTTAACAGTTTAACCTTATAAATTAAACTCATCATTAGAGATCATCTCAAGGACACATTGCTTTATAGATCACATTTAGATTTCATATTGTACTATTTCAAAAGGCATTCTTCTTGAGATGATATCAGATAGCACATGGATACTTCATCTCTTGGGCTTCAGATTGTGTGTCCCCGAATTAGGAAGTTTTACCTTACATAAACTCCACATCCTCCAACAGCTCGAGCAACCGCGTGATATTCGGCAGCATTATGGCGGCTCTGCAAGCCATTGGTAAGAGAATTAAACTCACAAACCTTAGTTGAGACTTGCAAGAAATTTATTAATGATAATGCGTGACAGCTTCTCACATAGAACATGTCCCAATCTGGCACAACTACTTCACCAAAAAATATACTGTTATAAGCTACAGCAGCTATGTGGAGTGTTTGCGTGTTGGGATTCTTGGGGTAATAATCATCAGATGCACGCGTGATGGCACTTTTCTTTGAGCTGCAGCGGTTCAAATGCAACAAAAGTGTTAATAACTGTTGGAGAGCTAGAAGAAAATGGACTTTCAAGCATCAGTTTAAAGATTGCAGCCCAAGAAAATAAGCTCTTCATCCTTAGTGATCTCAGAGCAAAAGTTTACAATGTACCTGTAATTACTCATTAGTGTAGGAAAGATTTACCATATTCTTAAGCCTAAGTCATAAAAAGTATTGTCCAAAGAATGTCATCAGGTAATGAGTTTATTACTTGTAAATAGAATCTGTACTCTGACCCATGCAGCAGATTATGCCATTATCTTGGAAGTTCCTGGCAATGGACTCCTCCAAGGCTTGTTGGAAATGTTTAGTAAGCGAAACCCGGCCTCCTGAACCAGTGGCTACTGTTTCGAGGATATTCTGCACATCAACCTTAACTCCATCTACTCCTTGTGATGCAAGATATCTATGTAGATCATCATAAAATTCAAAAATTCTGGCAGGATCAATGGTGCCAACGCCGTACTTTTCCATGGAGTCCATAGCGATGTCCCTTTTATGTGCAAGATTTCCAGGTGATTGTACTGGGTACTTCAGCGTTGGATTATACTTCTGTGTCCCTGGAGCATCTAAATGGAGCCCGCCCCAGTATCCCATCAGTGCATGCCATACGTAGACATACCTGGGCGAGAAGATACGATCATAAGAAATCTAAACTCATCCTACACTCAAATAAGCAATAGACTCAGAGATCCATTACTTAGATACATGTAGATGGCGGAGTTTATGATGAAAGAAGTGAATCAGTCTTTCCTTTTTTGCTTGTTTCAACCTCTATTGTGCTAATTTAGATCAAGAAAGAGAGGAAAAAAACAGAAAGCAAGGGAAAGGGAGGCTAGTTACTTGAGGCCAAAAGTACTCTTTATATCTGAAATGAATTCCTTGAGACTATTCGGGACGCTGGAAGCCTCACTTGATGCCTTCCGGAACTTCATGTTCTCTCTTATGCTCATTAACCTGGCACCGAACCTGCATTGACGATATACAGAATTTCATAAAACTATATATTATGAACCCCGAACTGCAAGGAATAGAATGAGGAGACTTACTGTGACCCTTCAACAAAAGGCTCTTCTTCTTTCTGAAATTCATTGGTCGTGTCTTGCCACCCATCATCAATTATAAGAAATCTAGCAGGAGTGCCACCTTTTGACAAGCTGATTTTGTTTGAGAGTATATGAGATGGGAGTATGAAGAATACTGATTTTGAAGAAGGAAGAGGAAGAAGACAAAGACATAGAACAAAAAGAAACTGGAAATGTGAGGCTAATCCTTCAACCTTTTTCCTATTCTTAGATACAATTTTCAACATGGTGACCAAAATAGTAACTCATTTGTGATACTGATGTCTTTATAGCTAGCCCTTGCTAATACATAGAGCTGTTCATCTCACAAATTTTCGAGGGCAGTATTTTTTTGGATACAACAGAAACCTAAATCATTTGCTGTTTAAATAAAATAAACAACAAGCAGCTTATGGTCAGCTTGTCCATAAGTCAAGGTTTTAAGGAAGAATCAATTGAAAAGGAAAGCACTCAGAATATGTAAAACTGGAGGAGATATACCTGCTTAGCCCATCTTTGATTCCCTGAGGATTGACATCATGGTAGAATGCATCCCATGTACACCAACCAAACCAATCTAGCATTCCAGGCATCTGAAGTAAGAGAGAGGAGATTTTTATTTCTTAATAGGCGTTATCTCAACAATATAACTCAAGACTGCTCAGTGTGGCCACAATGCCACTTGCCTGTTTGGTCTCCCGCAGAGCAAATGTTCTGCTGTACTTCTGCAGGATCCTGGGCGTATTTGTAAGTAAAATCAGAATCAAAGTTTGGATACTTTTGTGCACGGTACTAAAGTTGGTAAAATCCAAGTCAAAATGGAAATCAAAGACATTTTGCAAGGCGTTCTTCTTAGAAATCATCATCTTATATTGCATACATGATAGTAGTGTATAGTTTTCTGGCTAATGAGCTACAAAGCGAAGAAAGCTTTGAAGTTTTTTCAGGCAATTCCAGTAATATATATATATATAGATAGAATGCTCAGAGGCCCACCTACTTCATAGATTCTTTCATCAAATCAAAGGGATTGCCTCCGTAGTTAACAAACACGGCTTTAGTAGACTCTGATGCAAGTAAAGCAGGATCACCTGCAAAATTAGGTGGGATTTTGTTTAAGGAGGGAAGGTTATGTAGGAGTATCACTCAGCAGAACATATCAAGTTGATGTCTTGATGATGTCGTAGAACAGATGAATGTCCTGAGCAGGAATGATCTGTTACAAATAATAGGCATTGGCATATAATATTTTTTTTGGGGGGGGGGGGGGGGGGGGGGGGAAGATAAATGTTAACCAGTTTCAACACAAACTTGAAGCTCGTCAGCAGAGTTTCCCTGCAAGCTGCTTCTGGTTTCACCATCTAACAAAGGCAAGAAGAGAATGTAGGCAGTGGTTCCATCAGAAGAAGCTGAGTGGTCATGGGGAGCTTCCAGCAGTAACATTTGAGTTTCAACAGGAATGTCACTTGCTGAATTCCCTACTCGTGGAATGGACCACCAAATCTTGAATCTAAACAAACACAACAATCGGGTTTCCCTGCCAGGAACAAACTAAACATCTGAGACATTATTGCAATCAAATTACAGACGAGAAAACTGCCAGGTACTTGTAATTTTAACTGAAAGGATCAAATCAGAGAGAATTTTGACAACAATGTTCCGGACCAAGATAGATAGGAGTAATAGAAAATGTGGAGATTAAACAGAACATTCTGATTTCTTTTAGTCATTGTTTAATGTGCTTTCCAATTATCCTTTCCTGAACGGTTGTGCTGAAAATCGCTCCTACCCTCTTCCCACAATGCCTAGACTTCATGCATACATGACAGAAAGAAAGCAGAGAGTTCCCACATCTATCTACAAGAAGAATGCTTATACTAGATTTAAAATAAAATAAAAAAAAATGGAAAGGGTGCAAGGAGACGATAGAGGAGGAGGAGGGTAGTACCGTATGACTCCAAGTTTGAAGACAAGTCGAGAAGTGGAGGAGGAGGAGGATTCAGATTCATCAGTGAAAGCAGCACCCAAGAATGCTGCAGATGATGAGTCGTACCAGGGCTTAATGACAATGTTATGGGGCATGTCCTTGAGTGCTTCCGTCCCATCAAAGCTCAGAACTCCATCCTTAACCACCGGTTTTGGTCTGGTGTTGAGGAACATAGAGATTCCCCGCACAGCCCGATTTTTGCTAACATTGTGCCGGCGGGCTGCCGTACCAAGTAGAGACCCGCCTCCTCCTCCTTCTCCTCCAATATATCCATGTCCATATCTGAGACACGTCCACGACCTGGACCTGGACGGAGACCAATGATGACAACCCAATTTGAGTTGCAGCAGCAGACTAGTTCTAGCTCTGCTAGTTGTTGCTGTTAATGTTGTTGAAGATGGACATGTCATTGTCAACATGGAGGAGGAGGTCATAGGTACACCGTACACTGCTATATATGTCTGTACACTGGCAGATTCATACAACAAATCAAACGTAGGATCAGCCTTGCAAGTTTTGACTCCTCCTCATATGATATGTATATATATATCACCATATATATATACAACTGCTTTTGGCTTCTGTAATATACTATAACTGCTTCCCATCTCCCTCCCAGTATCTTGTACTGTGCCAGCCATGTCCTCACACTTTTCTGGGACATTTTTGTCCCTACACCATCACTTTTTCTTTCTCAACCAACCATATATTTGGAATCTAATACTTAGATATTGGAACACTTGGTCCATACATACTTGGATCAGATATTCCTATCTAAATATCAAGCAACTTGGTAATGGAACAGTTGTAAGTACCCTTTTCTCAACATTCAATCACTTTTTTCTCAATTGAGTATTTTGGTGGACTAAAATGCAACACAATAACACCATGACCTTTCCAAGAACATGAACTATATATCTCATAAAGAACACCAAAACCACCATTTCTCAGTACCCCTGCCATCCAGTGTAGTGTTTTAATTTGTTGATTTCATTAGAAAATCCATTATGAATTTTACTTTTGCTTCAAAAAATACATATTTGAACTCTGCCTGGTTAATGATCTTGCCATGGAAAAATGAATTAAATCATATTTGTAGTGTATGGTGGAAGGGATATTGGGAGTAAAAGAATAGCATAACAAGTGTCTTGAATTATAAAAAATAATATAAGCAAATACATTGACCCTAATGCCTCTCTAGATTTTGATATTATATTTTAAACCTTTACTTTATAAGTATTTATAATTGTACTTGTTGCTCCCACGCTTGAGATGTATATTTAATTTTCTCATCTAGGAACATTAATATTGTTTTGTGTATAAAAACTCTAACATTGTGATTTAAGTGAAAGATTACCGGTAAAACATTTTAAAAGCTAAAAAAAAATTCACAAAATTTTAGATCTAAAAATTAAAATGAAATCTCTAAGAAATCTTAACAAATGAGTAAAAAAAAACTTGTCTCTTTCAATTTAAAATAACAATTTTAAGAACAATTGGTTATAGAAGATGAAAAATTAAGGAAAAAAAAAAAGTTAAATTATGATATTAACAACAGAACTTTATTAAAAAAAAACAATTTTAGCATTAAAATATTATATTTTATGATACTATAATCATTTGCAAAACATGTAACCTATTACTAGTTGTTTATATATATATATATATATATATATATATATATATATATATAAGCAAATTTTATTAATAGATTGCTAGAAATTGTCCAACACGATTTGATTTACATCATTACTCTAATTGTAGGTTAAACATGCACTAAATATTACGGATCTGCAAAAATACATTCAAGATCCAAAAAATTTCAAATTTGACAACCATATCTGAAATAAATTTAGATCTAACATAAAATAAGAAAAAAACTCAAAATCTCTAGAAAATTCTCACTAGGAATCCCTAGGAGAAATAGAAACTCTCACTAAAAAAAACTTAGGAGAAATAAAATTCATGGGAGGGAGACCATATGGTGTCTCCCTAACCTATTAGTACTAGCTAGTTGTTAGTAAGTGTAGAAGTTAGAGAGTTGCTTGTGGATTGCCAATCTTAATTGATTAATTGTGTATATCATTTCCTTAGATAGATGATTGTGCTTATATTTTGTTTTAGTATTTTTTTTTCCCTTGTTCCCAATTCATATATAAGTTAGACCTCTTGTACTTACATATTTGAGCACTATTTTCATTAACCATTTCTCTAATGAGGCATCTGTTAAAGCACCTAATTCACACGTAACTAATTTGTCATATGAATGCACATATTCACAATTATTACACATCCAAAGTTATACATAACTAACTTATCGTGTTAATACACATATCCACAATTATTACATTTCTAATATCAGATATTTTTCAAAATTAATTAGACTCTTGCAGGGAAAAAAAAACTCTCTTTAAGGGTACTAGTTACCAAATCCTTTTATCAATATACAAGGCCATTTCCCATTTTAACACTAACAAGTCTCCAATGTACGTCTAAAACGACTCACTTGATCTTTATTATTTTCATTACCCCATGATGCTTGGTTTTGCACCGTTAGCAGCTCACTTTTCTTCATCATTTTGGGATAGAAAGTGGTCAGAGTTTAGGTTTAAACCGAATCGAACCGACGGTTTGTTGAATAGAAATCGGACCGGAACTTTAATCGTGACTAAAGGTTCAAGTTCAAGTTTACCAAAAATTTGAATTGGAACCAAAACCGGCGGTTTAGAACCAGTTCAAACTGTTTTTCCTTCAAAAGAAAATACTTGTTACCTAAATATTTGGCCAGTTTAAAGTTCAATATCAATAGTAAGTACCAAACTCCAATCCTAACCCAACAATCAATTGTGTCATCCCACTAGTAAGCCTAGACCCTATAATATATTAGTCTAAGTTCAAAATCAATCCAATCTAATCAACAATGAGATATTTTTCATAAAATTTGCATCATTTTTTCTTTTTCCTTTTGTCATATTTTCTTAAAATCAATTTTATAATAACAAGAGTTTAAACATAATTAAAAGAACCATAATTGAAGAAATCGCAACCGTAATCAGAATAAAATCCGAATTGAAAATGAATCGGAATCGAAAGTTCAAAAACCGTAATTGTGACCACCCCTGCAACGATAATTAAGCCTGAGCAGCAGAACAAGAAACCAACGGAATGATTGATTGACGAAAACCTTAGTCTCTCGTTCTGCTTTCCTGGGGGCCCCTTTTCTCACATGTTGGATGAACAAGCATGTAATGCCCCATCGACAAGGGAATTCCAACGTACTGAAAGCTACATGGTTCCTTGGCTCTATTGGTGTCACATTCTGCAGAAGACAAAACTCCTGGGTTTTCTCTTTTGTACCCAGTGTTCCAACGTGGGATTTATACTTAATCAACGTTCAGATGGTACATATGAAAAAATTGTGCTGTTCTGTCTTGTACTTTCATGAGAAGCAAACGTGTACAACAACTATATAAAAATTTACCACTGATTGTTACAACTTTCCTTTAACATGAAAAAAAAAAAATATATATATATATATATATATATATATAAAGGGTGTTAGAAATGAACCCAAAAAAAAAAAAAGGAAAAATGAATAACGAGTTGGTGCCCAGTTAAAAAATGGGAGCAATGATGACTAATTGATAAATAAGATGTAATTTTGGATTATTATTATTATTATCATCTTGAAGGGGATGTGTTTTGGATTTTATACAAATTAAATGTGCTTTTGATGTAGACAAAAGCGTAGATTTCATACCAAAAAAAAAAAAAAAGAGAAAAAACACCCTCTTTGTATTATGAAAATCACATTTCATCATCCTAACTAGCGTCTACAAATTTTATTCTCGTCTTTTAGTTAAATGAGATTTGATGTTTCACAAATTTTGCAGGTTCAAAAAACTCATCTGCCTGCTGCAGGCTAGAAAGCACTAACAAAAGTGATTAGCGTGTAATGAAATGAAAGGCAGCAGCAGCACACTTTGAAGGTCACTGCAATCTGCCTCCATGATGCTCCACTGCATGCCATGCTCTCCACTGCTATGAAAATTGCCACAGTGATGGATCAAAATATTGCACAAGTTTCAATTGAGGCGTCACCATTGACTGTTCTTATTTTCTGTGCTTCTCTTGAACTGCTCCTTCTAGTCGACTTTGTGCAAGGAAGAATAGGTCCCGTCTCTTTTTGAACTCAAATTCTTTGCTTAACTGAGTTGTGTAGTGTCCACAGTAGTACGTAGCTGGTTCAAAATGATAGTGCAAGGCCGTCCAAATTGGTAGCTCACAGCAATAAGTGTTCGTTCCCTCAGTTTCCAATTGTTCGACCCACCTTTCATGCAACAACTTTTGCTGTCCTTGTCAATCTCAAGAAATAATTGTTGTTGTTAGAGCATTCAAGCTCAATCTTAATAACTATTACTACATGTATGTAAGTTATATGTCTCTGCAATATTTTCTGCATCTATGTATCAAACGGGAAACCATGATTATCGTATTTGGGGGATGGAGCCTCTCCTCCTGAGGTGGAGTGAAATTAATCGGGTCTTGTAAGGATTGACCCGAACACCCACTCCGTCAGAAAAAAAAAAAAATCAAACGAGAAAAGAATATATATATATATATATATATATATATATAGAGGAAACCAAAAAACAAGAAAGTTCAAGTCCTTTTGCTCTATTATTATGAGGAAAAAAAAATGGTGGCTGCAATAAAACAAAAACAGCTTAACCCGTGATGCCCCCTTCAAAAATTATTACTGAAGTTGGTCCAAAACTGCACCTAGTACTGCTCTACACACCTAATATTATAAATATTAGTTTTGTATGGTTTCACATGGACATCCTCAGCCAGCGCATCCTGATTCTTGACCATTTTTTTCATTCATCTTGAAGCCAGACTAGCACTGATAAAACTTCTTCATTCATTCTTGGTTGATGTAATCCAATGCAAATCAGCCATGGCAGACCTCTGCGACCTGCAAATCCTTGTCAATCGGCAGCAAACATTTTTCCTTAACCAGGTAACTAACTAACTAAGCAGCAGCTAGCTGTTATTGGTTCTGTGCACATTTTTCCTTGACCGATATTCTTTCATTTACTGATAAATGCCTATAAACTTGCAGAAAATCCTTACAAAATACTCGGAGAAGTTGAAAAGGACGATCAGACAAGCAAAGAAGAGGACTCAAATCAGAAGCTCAGGGATAGAGATTGATGATTTTCCAGGAGGCCCTGATGGATTCGAACTGGTTTCCAGATTCTGTTACAACAGCGGGGCGACCACGATCACAGTCTCAAATGTGTCTCTCCTCCATTGCTGTGCAGTCTTTCTTGGAATGACCGAAAAGATGTTCTCTTCCAATCTCTTGCACCAGACCGAAGTCTTCCTTCAACAAATGTTCTATTGGTCGTGGAATGATGTCCTGGCTTGTCTCAAAAGTCTGGAACCATTCTTTTCGTTTGCGGATTCATGCGGTCTCGTTAAAAAGCTCATGTGTTTGCTTCTTGCAAAGATTGCTCAGAATTCAGACATAAACCAGCTCATCGCTTCATCCTCCTCGGCATCCTCCTCCCCGGAAACTTCATCCAGGTTCAGATGTTCCCCCGCGGCCACTAAATTTTGGTGGTTCGAGGACTTGACCCTTCTATCTCCAAAGACGATAGAGTATTTCGCGAAGAGCTTAGGTTCATTTGCTGGCGAAAACAACAGTACAGTCCTCACGAGGTTTCTTCTCCACTACCTTCAAAAATCCGCCGGTCGGCACAACAATAACAGTAAGTCAAGGGCTCCCGAGTACAATGGCCTGGCAGAGACAGCGGTTTCCGGGGTGGTTCTGACGGCGAGAACTTCATTTTCTTGCAGAAGTTTGTTTTGGGTATTGAGGGTCGTTTCAGGTTTCGGGCTGAGCAGGAACTGCAGGGCCGGATTGGAGAAACTGATTGGCGGAGTGCTCGATCAGGCAACGCTGGATGATCTGCTGGTGTCCGGGCGAGATGGGGCGGGAGTTTATGATGTGAATCTGGTGATGAGGCTGGTGAGGCAGTTTGTTCAGAGTGAAGGAGCTGTCACGGTGGAGAAGATGAAGAGGGTTGGGATGCTAATGGACAAGTACTTGGGAGAGATAGCGCCTGATCAGAACCTCAAGATCTCAAGGTTTCTTGGTGTTGCCGAGAGCTTGCCGGACTGTGCTAGAGACTGCTTTGATGGAGTCTACAGAGCAATTGACATTTATCTTGAGGTAATTTTGTGCTCCTACTACTAGATTATATGAATATTATTGGACTGCTTTCTATTACTTTTGTGATATTCTCGATTGCATTTGTATCATGATTATAAATTTATTAATGAATAAAAAAGCTAAAATCTATAATCATTCAAGTTCTGATTATGCTCTTTAATCAGTTTTTATAATCAGATTTTGTAAAATTTAAACCAACTGAGAACAAGGCCTTAATCCTCACGTAGAATTTTTTTCAAGCTAAGTGGAGCTTTAATTACTTTTCTGGATTTCGATAAGTTGCAGAATTTTTTTTTTTTTTTTTTTTGGTTCAGAAAAGTGATTACAAACTGAATGAAAAGGGTGGTGATTGACCATAAACATATCAGAGAAGAGAGAGAGATAGCACATCATGAATAATAACTAGGAGGTAAAAAGTTTTGAAATTTGGCCCCCTTCGTTTTCTATCTATCCATAACTTCCACAGTAAATAAAATATATACATATACATATATACATATATAATTTGATGGGTAGAATAAAATGGACAAAGACAACAAATAAGAGAAAAGACAATAGTAGAATTTCAAAAGTGTTACTTGGTCTGGTTGAAAATGATGCCTTATCTCTTTGTGCTAACGATTGTGAAAGAAACTTCTGACGCCCAATTGTTTGTAAAATAATAATGGAGCACATAGATAGATTGTACTCCACTGGAAATATTTTAAACCACATTCACAATTATATCCTCGTATCTTTCTACCCAATGGAATCTTTTAAGCATTTTTGTCCCGGAAGATTATTTCTTTGAGTAAAATCTTATAAACACTGCCGGTGTGTAAACTATCATATTTCTTTTCTTTACTGCACATTTAGGTCCTCAAAATTTTGTGTATAGATATGAACTGGGCTTAGTAGTTCCGGTAATAATAATATTCAGGGATGATTTCTTCTTCTTCTTCATCTTGTTCGAGGCAAATATTCATGGAATTAACATTTCATGGCTCACATACAATAATATTTTGTGGTTAATTTAAAGCACTTTCTGCAACTTAGTATATTGAAGGAATTGAATTGGCAAAGGCATCCCTGGAATCAGTTGAAATAGTAGAATAAAAGTTCTGGAATAGGATTTGTCTATGGCCTCCTTTTCAGAATGTTAATCCAGGATGATAATTCCATCCATCAGATGAAGTACCTTCTCTAGCGTAATCAGTGTGCAGTAGGAAGATGTCATAGGAGAGGATTCTCATAAATCTAGCTTGAGGTTTGGTTGAACTAATTATGGCGCTGATCCTCGCAGTCTCATCCTGCACTTTCACTAGAAGAGCGTTCAAGACTCTGCAGATGTCTGAACTACGAGAAGCTGAGCCTGGAATGCTGCAAGGACCTGGCAAAGAATCCCAAAATACCTCCAAGAATCTCTGTTCAAGCACTTGCTTCTCAGCATTCAAGTCATGTGCCATCTTCAGCTGATGTTCTGTTTGTCAATGATCACGGATCGAATTCAACTAGCAAGAGCAGGAGCCCGCCCATTGCCCCGGAGAAGCCTGGCAGCTTTGATCTTGATGGCTATGAGACCTTTGGAGACGAGAGTTTTGACATCAGACAGAACATTCAGAGAATGCAACGGAGAGTGGTGGAATTGGAGAAGGTGTGCAGAGAAATGAAGGGCCAGATGTCCAGAATGAAAAAGGGCAGGCTTATGCTTAATGCAGCTGCAGTTGCTCACGGCGAAGCTTTGCCAAGGATGTGTTGACCCTTACTGCACATGCATCACATCCCATATATTCAAGTTGTACATGACTACATTCATAAAGTTGCATCATCAAGCATTTCCAGACTCATTACCATGATGGGAAGCAATCACATACCTGTAGTTTCCTTCACACCACATTCACTTGTAAAAGAATAAAATTCCAAAATGACTTCAAAGCATGAAGAGAAATAGAGTAGCCCTCCCCTTGTGTCGTTTTCTTTGATTCAAGTTTCCTGAAGTTTCTTGCAGTACTCCATCTCTCTTCGCTCGATCCCTCAAGTCTCCACGGCCAGTCTCTACTTTTTGCTCACTCTCAAATTTTAAGGTAATTCATCAAGTTATTATCCTTTTTTCTTTAAAATTACAAACAATTAATGGTTAGCTGGATAACAGAAGGCTGCCGGATTTACTTTCAACACAGACTACACGTAGGTAGGAGCCGTAGTAACATTGTCACAATCATAAAGGAACTACACAGGGACTCAATACTCTGCTGCAAGGTGAGAACTCTTGTTTTAACGAAAAGGCACCAAGTCTTCTAACCAGTAAACATATCCTAGAGGTAAAAGAAGGAAAAATATACAGCAAAAAACTGTGGCTCGAGCATCTTTGTCATGGCAACGCCAGCACCTCAATAAGCCACTGATGGCTGGAAATATCGTATGCTAAATGTCCAAAAAGAAATGGACCACCATATACCACTGACTAATCAATAAATGTTTTTTCCTACCATCTACTTGTATATCCATTCAGTTGCACGGCCTCCAGACTCATCCATGTCTATAAAAATGCTAACAGCCTGTAACAAGCAGAAAGAAGAGAGATAAAATTCGACATTGTTGTGCCTATATATAGACCAAAAATCAATCAAGCTACCCATAGTGACATAGTTTGACACAACTTGTACCCAATAACCATCACATCAAAACTTGAACCACTTCAAAACAGCCAATATGTACCCAATAACCATCACATCATGGTCACTGTAATATTCATAATAACTGAGCACGACAATAAGTAGACCACAACAATGAATAAGTAGGAAAGGATACAAAAACAAAAGTAGGTATTCAGGCTTCATGTTCCAAAGATTCAAGTTGTTTTTCTCATTATTAACACAAAATGGGATGTAATGTAATGGCCCTAGTTACACATAATATACTCTTTGAGTTCGCTAAAAGATTTTAATCGCTAACTAATTTTTTTTTCCCCTAAATCCCCCACTCAACATTTAGAAGTGTACAAACTTGGTACTTAGTGCAGTTTAGATATTGAATGCCACTGCTACTGTTAAGTTTGGAGCATTTGGGCTTATTCAAGAAAAGGTAGGAAAGACAAGAAGTGCCTGCATTACCTTTTCTGACCCTCCTCCCTCTCTCTTTTTTCACACACTCCTAACCTCTGTGGCTTTAGCTCTCTCAGACCAAGCATTTATTTGTAACGAAGAATCAATATTTAGAACAAGCGTTACAAACCACAAGAACAACTATGTTGGGTACATTCCAAAGCTCAACAACATAAGACAGTGCCACGTACAGATAGGGGAGGTATATCTACTTTCTTGTTTGTCACTTTTTCTGTATATGTACTAAAGTCTCCACTAAATTTGACAAAACAGATTAAAAGTTAACTGCTAAAGAAGATGCCAGGACTAAAAATTTGTAATTTAGAATTGAATAGTAAATTGAACAAAGAATAATTTAATGATAAGAAATATGTTACGTTTAGATTAAAAATAATGACTATCTAGGAATTTTGGAGTTTAATCAAGTGAAGGCATGAAAGGTATGAATCCATATAAAAGGAATCAAGGAAAAGAGTAAAACCAAAGTTTCATCACCATGCTTGCATGTATTTGAGTCTATCCATATGCTTCAGGCTTCACTTTTTCAGATCGACTCATTTTACTTCATGTTTTATTTCAAAGTGGGAAACAATAGCAACAGCCGTAGATTTTACCTTCCCTATCCGAGGCCTCTCTTTCTCTCTCAATTTTTTGAGGCTGTTCCGAACATGTGATACAGCTCCCCAGCATTTTAATGTGTTTGCCACATCATCAAGCCTCAGTAGATACTCTTCTTCGGTTAAAGGGAAAGATCTCTGGGACAAGTTACCAGGCATCAGATGAGGGAATCGGCTTCAAAGTGCATACAGTCAACAAGTGAGAACTGTACAGGCTTGATACTTAGCATTATTTATCAAGCATGACAAGAAACAAAAGTAATTGCCGTGACTGTACTATAACACTCATACGCAGCTCAAACAAGTAGTTTAAAGTAAGTTTTGGGAATCAAAATACAATTTTTCATACAAGTACAATCCATGGGCATCAAAATGTTACCCTCCCTACCTTTTGCAGGAGGCAACTATCTAAATGCTGTTATTAAGAGTCTGTCCAGAAAATCCTCAGCCAGACAGGCTGTAAACCTCTCACGAATCAACCTTGTATTCTTTGCCTTTAGTCGGCAATGAAAACATATTTCTCAAACTTGATTATAACAGCAACATAATCTCAAAATAGAAGTCCCATATATAGTCAGAGAGACGATCTTACCTGTTCCCTGTACTTCCACATAACATTTAGTGCAAGGAGATTCCTTCCCATGAATTCCTGGAGAGCAGATGGAAGGAGTATATTCTTCAAATGCGGCCACAGAAATTGAAACATTTATGAAAATGTTTCATCAACAGAACTTGAGATTTCGCATATTGAAGCATAGAAAATTTTTTAAAAAAAATCATCCTTAAATTGTCACTCCAATCTTGCATGGAAGCTTGCAAAAGGAATGAAGAATATCATTGAGGTTCCTAACTTAATATGCCCTAAGAACTATGGCTATCACAATTACCACTATGCTCAGCCAAACTCTTCTGCCAACCTGTATCATGGGCTTAAGCATTTGACTATTTGGTTCAAGTGTTAGTGAGCTGTTAATTCCATGATGTACACTATACACCACAAAAAAGACAAAAAGAATATTTACCGTTATTTTATACACACAAAGTGGCATGATGTGAACCACTTAGAGAACGGAAGATAAACTTTCTTGATCCATCTATCAAAACTTTTCCAACAACTATTTCTTTGGGTGCTTGAACTCTTTGCACATCCACCATTAGCAGTTATCCACCATCCAATCCAATAGTAACTGGAAGAAGATGGAGGAAGACAAAACAAGCAAGGAGCATTCTTTTTCCTTTTATTTTTAAACTCAAAGTTCTAAGTTGCTTCTTCAAATAAGGAGCTAATTCCTGAAGTTCATCTTTCTTTTGTAATGACATGATCTTATGAAGTTTTAGGAGGTATACTGATAGTCTACCTAAAACACAATGGAGGTGACCGGAATTAATCCAAATCTAAAAATATGGACCACGATCTACTAATAGTTTCTTGTGTTCAAAAAAATAATGATGATGATAAAATAAAAATCACCTAATTGACCTCTCTATACATTATTCTGCATTTTGGAGGACAACTAGACAAGTATGCTCCAATACCCAAACTACACAAACTATCATCTTGACCTGTAAAGCAAACTGTCTTAGCTTGGTTTAGCTCTTATATTCCTTTGTGTATCAAATGCGTCTTCACAACAAAGTCTAAACCTGTTATCCGTACTGGGATTGAGAATAAATGACTCACAGAAAGTGGCGGAGAAAAAGTAAGACTTTTAATAAGAACTTTGGATCCTTGGATACACTCCTGCCCAATGGAATTTTACTGGTGTGCAACAGAGAAGTCACATTATTGAAATTTGTATGGTCACAAGTGTCAGTTAACTGGACATGGCTTCTCTCAATCATATAGGTCGTATTATTTATCCAAACCTTCAAACTTAGTTAAAGAGTTATCCAGAGTTACATAGAGACAGCCTATAACAAAATATTTCAATAAAGAAATTAAAGGGCTATTGTCAACAGATATCTTGGAAGGAAAACATCTAGTCACTGTATTATGAGTGACCAACTAGTATTTATAGGAGTACAAACCTAACAAACTATTTACAAGAATACCCTTACTAATTTATTATTTACAAGGATACTTATATTCTCTTAACACTCCCCCTCAAGTTGGAGCATATATATCATAAGCACCCAACTTGTTACAAATGTATTTCACCCTAGAACCCCCTAAACTCTTGGTAAACACATCAGCCAACTGATCTACAGACGGTACATGAGATGTCTTGATGACCCCGTCAAGCAATTTCTCTCGAATGAAATGACAATCAACTTCAATATGTTTTGTCCTTTCATGAAACACTGGATTAGACGCAATATGAACAGCCGCTTGATTATCACACACTAAATTCATAGGCTGTTTATGCTCAAACCCAAGTTCTAGTAACATGCTCTTCAACCAAACCAACTCACACACAGTGTGAGCCATAGCGCGGTATTCAGATTCTGCACTTGATCTGGATACAACTGTTTGCTTCTTACTCTTCCACGACACTAAATTACCACCAACAAACACACAATATCCTGTAGTCGATCTTCGATCTGAGGCAGAACCAGCCCAATCTGCATCACTATATCCTTCAATATCAGTGTGTCCATGATTTTGATATAGCAACCCTTTTCCAGGAGCACTCTTAAGATACCTGAGAATCCGTATAACAGCATCCCAATGACTAGTACGAGGGGTATCAAGAAATTGACTCACAACACTCACTGCAAACGAAATGTCAGGTCTCGTTACAGTGAGATAATTTAATTTACCCACAAGTCTTCGATATTGCTTAGGATCATCAAGTAATGCACCTTGATCTCCTGCTAATTTCACATTGGGATCCATAGGAGTATCTACAGGTCGGCAACCTAACATCCCAACTTCACTCAACATATCGAGTACATATTTTCTTTGACATAAATAAATCCCATATTTAGACCGAGCTACCTCAATACCCAGAAAATACTGTAGATGACCTAAATCCTTTGTCTGAAAGTTTGCCTGCAGATTGGATTTAAGTTTCTGGATCCCCACAACATCATCACCTGTAATCACAATGTCATCCACATAAACAACTAATAAAATTTTACCAGCATTAGAATGCCGATAAAATACAGAGTGATCTACTCCACATCTTGTCAGACCGAACTCCATGACAACACTACTAAACCGGCCAAACCAAGCCCTCGGAGACTGTTTCAATCCATATAAGGATTTTTTCAATTGACAAACCAACCGCGAATTCTCCCCCTGAACAACAAATCCAGGAGGTTGTTCCATATATACCTCTTCTTCCAAATCGCCATGCAGAAATGCATTTTTCACATCCAATTGATGCAATGGCCAATTATAAGTTGCTGCCAAAGAGATAAGAAGACGAACAGAGGTAATCTTTGCAACAGGAGAAAATGTTTCTAAGTAGTCTACTCCATACACCTGAGTAAATCCTCTAACTACCAGACGAGCCTTCAATCTATCAATAGAACCATTAGGCTGCACTTTTATAGTGTACACCCATTTACAACCAACAACAGGCTTACCTGAAGGACGAGGGACAAGATCCCAAGTACCATTTTGTTCCAAAGCAGACATCTCTTCTTGCATAGCTAATCTCCAACCAGGATGATTAAGAGCATAGGTAATAGACTTAGGAATGGAAATAGAATCAAGGGAAGCAACAAAAGAAGAATATGACATAGAGAGACGAGAATAAGAAACAAAATTAGAAATAGGATGGGAAGTACAATGTCTCTTACCTTTGCGTAAAGCAATAGGAAGATCTAACTCAGAAGAGGGCGTCATACCTGGATTTGAAGATTGAGAGTTAATTGGTGAAATGCGTGGCATATCAGGATCTTTCTCAACCATGGAACGACGAGAGTAAACTTGAAGATGAGGGCGAGATAATCGAGCTATGGAATCTGGGGGACTAGATAACTCAGGTAATAAAGGGGAAGGGACTGGTAAAACAGGAGAGGAAAAAGAGGGACACTGGTCTAACTCACAAGACATACTTTGTTTGATAAAATATGGAGTGGATTCAAAGAAAGTAACATCAGCACAAGTAAAAAATCGATTTAAAACTGGACTGTAACATCTATACCCTTTTTGCGCTCGTGCGTATCCTAAGAAAATACACTTAATAGCACGAGAATCTAATTTATCCACCCCGGGAGCAAGCTGATGAACAAAGCACACACATCCAAAAATACGAGGAGGCAATTTAAACACAGGTTCATGAGGAAAAAGAATGGAGTGAGGTAATTGACCTCCAAGAATATTAGATGGCATGCGATTAATTAAATAACATCCAGTTAGAACTGCATCACTCCAAAATTGTTTAGGCACATTCGTGTGCAACAACAATGTTCGGGCAATTTCGATTAAATGTCCAATTTTTCTTTCAGCAACTCCATTCTGTTGTGGAGTGTGAGGACAAGAGGACTGATGAATAATACCAGACTTAGTCATAAAGGTATTAAAAGGAGTGGAAAAATATTCTTTCGCATTATCACTGCGAAGTATACGTACAGGCACACCAAATTGATTCTTTATTTCTGTAACAAATGCACAAAAAATGGAATATAATTCTGAACGATCTTTCATTAAATAAAGCCATGTAACTCTGGAAAAATCATCAACAAAAACTACAAAATATTTAAAACCTAACTTTGAAGTGACTCGACTAGGACCCCAAACATCATAATGAACTAACAAAAATGGTTCAGAAACCCGTTTATTGACTCTAGGAGCAAAAGAAACACGATGATGCTTTCCTAGCTGACAAGACTCACATTCTAACGAAGATAATTGACTCAAAGTAGGAACCAACTTTTTCAAATTTTGTAAAGACGGATGACCTAAACGACAGTGAATTTCAAGAGGAGAAACAGTAACAGGACATGCTATCGGACCATTGAAGTTGAGAAAGTAAAGACCATTATGCTCATGCCCTCCACCAATCGTCCTCTTTGTCTTCAAATCCTAAATGACAACAGAATCAGGAGAAAAAGTAACTGTGCACTGTAGAAATTTAGTGAGCTTACTAACAGACATTAAATTAAAGGGCAAATTGGGTACGTAAAGAACAGAAGACAGCGGAAGTGATGGATTAATTTCTACAGTGCCTAGTTCTTTAACTTTAGTGGTAGATCCATCAGCTAAAGTAACATGAGGAAAAGAAGTAGACTCTTGAAAATTAGAAAAAATTTTAGAGGTACCTGACATATGATCAGTAGCTCCGGAATCAATAATCCATGAGTCATTATTAGGGCTGCAAACGAGCCGAGTCGAGTCGAGTTTTGAGCTAATCGAGCCCCAGCCTCGATTAAATTTTACCAAGCTCGAGCTCGACGAGCTGGCAATTTTCGAGCTCGAGCTCGACTCGAATCAAGTCGAGCCGAGCTCAAGCTCGAGCTCGAAAAAAAATAAAAAAAAATTATTTTATTTTTAAAAAAATAAAAAAAAATAATATTTTTTTCTGAATAAATAATAAAATATTAAGGATATATACGTAATTTCACTATGAAAATAAAAAATAAAAATATATTTATATATAATATACGTAATTTTATTATTAAATAAAAATAAAAAATATATATAAATATATATACTCAAACTCGCGAGCCGGCTCGCGAGCTAACGAGCTTAATATTCTGAGCTCGACTCGAGCTTGACTCGAGCCGCTCGCGAGCGGCTCGATTCGTTTGCAGCCCTAGTCATTACCTTTTTGTGCTAAAGAAGCAGAGGGAAGAGATGTGTGATTTGTAGCTTGGTACTGTAGGAATTTAACATAATCTTCCTCAGATATAGTAACAGTTTTCTAGGACCCATGTGCTGAAAAACTTGATTCAACTTGGTCAGTGATAACCGTATTAACAAACCTTTCAACCATAGCGAATAGCACGTCAAACAAAAGAACGGGTCAAAACTTGAGCCGTGAACAGTAACGGCATGAACAGTAACTGCGTGAACAGTACAGCGTGAACAGTACCGTGAACAGTACGCGTGTACAGTGCCGCGATGAACAGTGCGGCGTGAACAGTGATTTTGCTAGATGTTTAACCCTAACCCTAGGACTTTTGCTCTGATACCATGTCAACAGATATCTTGGAAGGAAAACATCTAGTCACTGTATTATGAGTGACCAACTAGTATTTATAGGAGTACAAACCTAACAAACTATTTACAAGAATACCCTTACTAATTTATTATCTACAAGGATACTTATATTCTCTTAACAGCTATGATAACAGAAAATACGATTGGTCAACCATAGGTTGGTTTAGTGCCAAGGAAAGTGCACTTTCGAAGACAACACTTCACGTCTCTTTTATGAAACCCGCGGTTGGAGGATAGATTTACATCATCTTGAATGATAGTTCACACTCATGAAGGGATCCAACACTTGGCCCCCAACATAGGGACTGGTATAAGTGGTGTAAAGTGGATAAAGTGTTATGTATTACAGAACTTTATTCCAACATAGAGTATGATTTAAGTGGACTAATGTGAATAAACTTTTCCTGTCCAGAAGTGGTGCCTAAACTCATGTCCACCAGCTATCAATATGCTCTAGAGCCAGTTAATCCAAAGATAAGCTAAATCTTCCACTCTCCATTCTCAAACCTTCACACTTCTCCAAACATCTCAATTTCCTATTTAAATATTCTGAGTGTAAGTTAATGTGAAAACAAAATAGTGACTAGCAATCTCCCATGTAGCATTCTTTTTATCCTTCAGCAGAAAAGCACATTTATTCAGTTTCATCTGTCTTTCTTTGCATAGAACTTATGTGCTATGTTAACTTGTAAATTTCCTTTCTTGGTTTCGCTAAAAACTGAGACTTTGATGATGAAATGAAGTAATGTCCATTTCCCTTCTCTCAATTTCCTCTAAAAACCTGGCCACTGAACATGAACCAAAGTACTTTCCCTTTCCCTAGTGCTATGGCCTGCTTCAAAATCTTTCTGAATTACTATTGTCGTTTCAGTTTAGGTCATCAGAAAACCAAAATAATTATATGTTATATAGAGAAAAATCCAGGTAATAAATACCTTTTTTATCAGTTGAACATCGTAGGACCTCCCAAATTTGTTCCGTATAAGAGTTGCCAAGTCTATCCCACTGAAAGTAGAGTCGTCTGTTCCAACAATTCTTTCAAGCTTTTCCCTTAGAGTCTCACTATTCACCTATTAGAACAAAAAGTTTATTCGACTTGCATAGGTACAAGCAGTATATACACTATTTGACCAGCATGAAAAGATAGATGCAGTTTGTACAATGGTGGCTACTTGAATTACAGTTCTGAATCTAAGGGCAATGAAAAAACTCACTTTACCAGCCAAACTTTATCCATGTTTAATTTACTAGCTAGGTTCATGATGTCCCAAATGGCATCCGAATTATAAAAATCAGATTCTGTTTATCATGTGTGACCAATTCTATGAAATTGAAATGTCCTCACTTAAGCAACAAATTGTCCAAGTGTCTTCCAGAAGATCCAAATCTCATCTAGAAGAAAATTTTGGAAACCCAACAGACAAGAATGATTATCTATTCACATGAGCATACAGTCAGTTACTATGCAAAATCTGTAGGTAATTTGATAGGAAGATAAGTTATTATAGTAAATTAAGCCTTATACTCACGTAGCTCACAACTGAGGAAAAAATAACCGTAGAGGGAAACTGAAATTTTGGAAAAAGGTTTCAAGAATTTAGTGATTTTTGTCTCAAAGGAAATGGCAATGTTGTGTAATACATGCAGAGATAGAGCATATGCATATTCCAATGAGCAATATGTAAGCAATATGCCTAATTAACATAGCAAAGAAGAAAAAAAAAAAACAAAATTTACATGTAATCTTCGGATGGGCAACATATTATACGAATCAACTCCCATAAATCAGTGGAGGAGATAAGTGGCAGAATCTATAACTGGCATATGGCAATTAGACAAGTTCATATAAATTTTGCTCAATCTTCTTAATTTTTCTGGGTATAGTAGAAAATAATGTGATGCAGACCTAGTAGTCAGTCATTCCAGCCAAAATTCCTTTAGAATGTGACTATCACTTACACATATATGTCAAATACTTCAGGGAAACAGCAAGTTGTAAAATCATAGCAGAGAAAGCTACAACACACGCCTTCTCCAGACTTGCATATGATTACTGGGAGAAGGGAGTATGAGAAGAGGAAGAGGGGTGTTTAAAAGTTTAACCTACCCCTCCAGGTTCATCCTTGGGAGAATCCTCATTGTCCTTTTCATCAGTAGGCTCATCTGGATCCATATCACCATCAAGTGCACCAGAAAAAACTGGCCCAAAGTTTCTAGCACTTTGGTGACGTCCACTTACCAGGTGTAAATTAGGAGTAAAGAGTTCTTTGGAAGGAGAATCCAGATTTGAGAATTTAAAAGTGGGATTTCTGCAGCTTCTACCCTTAGACAAATAATCCTGATCTGCCGGAGACCAAATACATGTTTTGCTTGCTAAAATACTTGTCATAGCTGATAGTTCTAGTCTGGAAAAAAGGACCAAAGCAGCAAGTTAAAAGGAGCTAATTGAGACCTTAAAGGACTCAATGCAACCATTTTGAAGGCAAAAAATTTGTAATTGGCTTACTACAGTGCACAATTGGAAAAACAAGTTCAAGTGAATCTGTGATAGCCCAATCCTCACCAGATCTCAATAATATGCATCTCAGCAGTAAAGTTAAATGAAATTGAAACAATATGCCAAAATTTGTCACAATGACTTAATTTTTATGCAAGCTGTTTACTACTCATTTGCAAAAGTAACTCGTACATTCTTTTTGAATGTTCACACTAGTTGTTTTAAAAATCAAATATTATCAATCCCAAAAGTGGCAGACAAGGCATTATGCCAATCCAATTATTTGACCATGCCATTCCATCTTTAATTTGTTTCCATTTCTCAGCCTACAAAAATTATCAGTTACAATCCGATCTGAGATAGATGTATGCTAGTCTGATTTGTACAAAGATGCTGCTATTCCTTAGAGTAAAGCAAGTAGATAACGACTAGATCTATTAAACTCACATAGAGAAAAGACATAAAGCTTAAACTCATTGACTTACTGCACGTGGCTATTTAACCTCCAAGCCCTGTCACGGAACTCAGTCAAGGTGACCCCGATGCATAAGTTTCCCTACTGACCCATAATACAACTATGGCCTCAGGAATGACAAGCATTCTCAAAATTCAAAATGTGCAAGAATGGGTTCTCCTGGTCCCTCTATCTTAACATTTTATTAGCATATAAACATTATTCCTCATGTCCTTCAACAGTTCACCGACAAATTAACCTCTTTGTGCGTTGACAAAAACAAGCTGAGAAAGATGATGCCACGCGTGTATATAGATGCCCAACTTCACTGGAAGACCCAGGGAAGACACTAGCATAGATAATTTTCAGTTTAAGTCTTTAAACGAAATGCAAAACATGACCATCCTAGAGGTATCAAAAGGACTCTATTGTGCAAAACAGTTGGCAAAGAAGTCCAAAAGAAACCATTTTCAAGGAAAAAAAAAAAAAAAGAAGTGTGTTTCCTTCAGCTTCTTTTCTGCTATCTATGTTTGGGTTCACTTTTTCTTTAGGCTTTTGTCTTATTTCAATCAACACGCCTTCAAAATTTCTCCATCTCCACCACCAACTACACGCATCCCACAAAATAGCCAGCAGATACCAGCTCAGATACACAAAAAGAAAACGAAAACAGAAAGGATCCCAGCTGCAGAAACTGAGATTTTATCCCTTTATAGTTTCTTGATATTCTAACTATTCCCCCAATCAATCTTTTTCCATGAATTATATCCCCTCTGGATTCCCATCATATGTAAGTATAAACTCTACCAGACAACTTCTGATTGATGCTAAAAATGAAATGCAACGCATGCCAATTGAGTTCTAAGAACTAAAGCACTACAAACTTGAAAACATTCAGGAAAGCAGCGAGTAAGCAAGACAGACTTCTACAGAAGCAAAGAAAAAGCTAAGAAGAAGGAAGCTCCCGTACCTCACCCTCTTTGTTTTTTCACTTCTTGTTTTTAAGTTTGTAATGGGGGCCGGGCAAAGAAGGAAGACCAGTAGGGGAGGAACTTCTTGTAGTATTCTTTTCCACAAAGTGGAATTTTTGTGTACCGGAATTTTTGTGGCAGTGAATGAATATTGCTTTCAAATTTCCAGTAGCTCTCTTCAATACTTCTCTTACTCAATTTTTTGTTTCTTTTTTCCACCCCGCCCCTCCTCTTCATAACAGATAAATATCTAGTACTATTAACTGTCATCACTTTTGAGTTTTGCCCTCATTTTTAAACTCCAATTCCATGTTTGCCCCATTTGAATATTACAATTATATTGCTACAAAGGTTGAGCAATTTTTGGGCTAGATTGGTAGTATTCTTTTTCTACATATTTTATTTTAACTAATAAATGGCAAAAACTTTAGTTTATGTGCAAAATTTTATTTGAGGTGTTTCTGATGAGGTACCATAAATTATTATGCTTGAATTATTTGCAGAACACTATAGTATAGGTTCGATTTGTAATACCACTCTGAGTCTGTCCGTTTAAAACTATCTTTACATATTCCGAGCAACACACAAAACAAAATTGTGAAACTTGCAAACAAAAAACAGCACTCAGATAATATATTCTAATTTTTGCAAGTAATGAAGATGTTGTTAATCATGGATGTAATGGTGTGCACCAATAAGCATCTTGGATTTGGTATTGAAAATAATCCTAGCAGAAATATATAGAATAAAAAAGGAATCACAATTAGGTTCTTATATTGGCGGTAGTGAACAACTTCATTCTTTCCAACTCAGCTATTGAACCTTAATTAATGTATCAAGAAGAATTGATTTATACTTAAATGAAAATAAAGTGAAAAGAAACATGTACTAGTAAATAGTGCTTGCAAGAATAATGTTTAAGTTCATGTTTACCACAGTATCAAAAATTTTTGCTTTTACATAGCAAAGATTCTAGGGTGAGCTTTAGGATTTATACATTGTTTAAGCTTCTAAATGTTTTTCTTTAACAGCTACGTTTGAATTTCCAATCAAATATTTAGACATAAAAGACAAAATTGGTTCGTCATAAAACTAAGGGACTACATCAAAAAACTTCTCTGCTAGCTTCCTTTAATTTTTTTTTTTTAATAAAAAGTCTTGATTATTCTTCATAAAATTGATACATGATGATTAATGACATAGATTTCTAGTAGATTTCCAAGCATATTTTCTCCATCTCTCGCAGACAAACAAACATTCTTTTTTGCTCTCTCTTTCTTACAAGAAGGCATAAATGTGGTGGAGCTTTTTGCCTGATATCCAATATGGTAAGTTTTAGTTCCACTGCTAAGAACATTTTTTTTTTCTGACGTAGTGGGTATCCGGGATTCAACGGATTATATTTCCGGGCCTGACTATTCCCACTCCACTTATGCCCCCTACCCCCCAGGAGACACAAGATGATAGGAGAGATCGAACCGCGACCACACAGTGCCAGGACCTAAGGAGGCACTCCCAGCACCAGCCGAGCCAACCCCGGGGGTGCTAAGAACAATTGATAGAGTGCGCTTTTCTTCTAATTTGAAAGCAGCAAACTCTAGAATTTCTACAAGTAAACAATGTGTAAGGCTTGATTGTCAAAACAAGAAACTTATAGATGTATATCAAATCAACATAAGGAAGCTCTATACCACCTTGTGCTTTGAAGAAATAATTTGATGGAAAGTGTCACAATCCATCACGTCATGGATCAGAATCTATTTATAGATGAGCTAACTGTCATAGAGATCTCATTTTCAAGAATACCTCTTGGTTGATGAGAAAACATTGGAAGAGGATTCATGCACCTCAAATAGATAAGTTGATGTGAAGTACAAAATCCCATTCCATCATATGTGAAATTTGCTCTATTACAGAGAAATATCGTGTGATCCTTTTTTATTAGAGTGTCTTCAAAGTAGGTGCTCCATCCTTCATCAAAGTTTCCATCCTTTACAGTTAAATTCCGATGAGAAATGCTATGACAAATTGTGATGATTTGATCATCACGAAATCCATTTGAGTCATAGAGCAATATTAGATGTAGATTCAGATAGACAAGAAAGTTAAGGTTAGAATGAGAACCCGTTTGCTTGTGTTTGTACAATATATTTTTTTTGCAGGATACAAAATATTATATAACACAATGGTTGAATCTCAATGCCTTCTTCAGTTTTACTTGTTTCAATGACTGCAACAACATTACAAAAAGAATAGCACTATACTTAAGTGTATATAGAATGTAGTTGGCTGAAAATTTAAGATAATTACAAAGCACCTAGAGCTTTAAACACAGAAGAACTAATATGGAGGATGTTTTGTAACCATTGCAAGACAGATTCAACTGAGTACAAAGATGATTCTCCCATGTAGTCTAATAACATATGATATTTTTCAAAAAACTTTCGCTTAGCATAGCATATTGATTTTGCATTTACAAGGAGCTATAATAATTTATTTGGGAGTTATGGGAATTATAATATTGGGAGTTACAATAAATTTTGAATGGAGTTATTATACAACTATTTGAATAACAGTTACAAATGAATTATTTGGTCAAATGAAGAATTATTGAGTCTTTATAAGCCATTCAAATATGAATAAATTTTTAGGTTACAAAATTCTATAAATTAACCACAATTTAGTATGAAAAAACCATGATACCTGTTTTCTAAAGGTATGTGTAGCCTATAAGTAGTGAAGTTTTTGGAGAATTTTTTATATATACGCTTCTCTCAACAAAAAATTATCTAAATACTATTTTTCCCTACACTCATTTCTTTCTCCCTCATTTTGATTTTCTTTGGGTAAAGTAAGATATTAGGAAGCTTCTATTTCTCTCGGTTGTGCAGATTAAAGAGCAGTAACAATCATAGAGTTGGACTGTTGTATCCTAGAGGCGGTGCACTAAACCTTCTACATCGGTTAAAAAATACTGTAGGGGCGCGTGTCATCTTAAGCATTCTACTTGCCTCAACCCTACTGGACTTCTTAGTTGCTATCAAATTCAAGGTGGTTACCTTTGAAGATCAGAAGTTGTTCGTGTACTCTTTTTCAACAATTTTAAAACTTAGTCTGCACCTCAACCCATGGCAAATTAACTTTTGATGGTACAAATTATTTGCATTTATTAATGCAATATTGAGATCCAACAATTAGCAGCCCCTACATACAAATTGCCTTTGAATTTCAACATCCTATTTTCTAATTGGTAGCCAGGATTGGAGGCTAGATCTAACAGTAGTTGTGAAAATGATGTTTTGAGCCACTGTGTCACCTTCATAACTGCCAAGTAGCTCCTGTACCCATGCATCCTAGTTTGACTGAAGAGATTGCACACAGATTGATCACTTCTATTTTAGGAATCTCATTTGTATCTTCTGTTCTTCTCCTGGATAGTGTATCTGCTACCTCATTATCAGAACCTTTTTTATATTGGATCTCATAATCCAAACCTAACAGTAACTTGGTAAGCCATTTGTGTTGTAATGTATGTGTAAGCCTTTGTTCCAAGAGATATTTGAAAGCCTGATGATTTGTTGTTCTTATAATGAAGTGATGGCCAACCAACTAATGTTTCCATTTGATCACAGCTAGCACTAAAGCAAATAATTCTTTTTCATATACAGACATTGTTAGATTTTGAGGTGCTAAAGCCTTGCCAAGAAATGCTATAGGATGTCAGAATTATCTAAAAATCGTTACAATAGTAAATTTAGAACGATTTTCAATTAGTTTCTAGATATACCATTTGAACAATTAATAGTTTTCATCTCATAACTCACCTAAAAGCTTATTTAACTTGGCTCATAAATTTTTTCAAGTTAAGATAATAAAGATTTCTTACTTTATTTATTTGTATATTGATTAGAAACTCATTTAGAATTACATGATATTCCATCTAGCTTGCAAATGGAATATATCCTTCATGTATATCTTAAAACAAATGAAATTATGTAGAAAACCTCTTGATAATGATGAACTCAAATATGTTATCATTTTACCCCCTTTTGTTTTGTTTTAAACCCCCACATTAATTGCTCTTGGTTTAATTAACAGCTTTGTCATATCTTATTTGGCATATTGCTCTATTTCAATTTGTCGAATCATTTGCTAGTTGTTTTGGTTTTGTCATCTACGTGCATATATTAAATACGACCTATTTTGAATTCAAACAAGGATCATGATTTGAAATTTTTAATCATAGAAAGTAAATAACAACTTAAAGAAAAGGAATAATTTCAGAAACCTCTCCTGGGATTTCTAACAATTTCACTGACCTCCCCTGAGGTTTGAAAAATTACACATACCTCGTTTGATTTTATAGTTTTAGTAACAAAATCTAAAATAATATTGGCTTGGTCAAATTTTTAAATGAATACCCAAAAATGTCCTTGTGTCATGAGTTTTAATTTACTTCCCTATAGAATTATAAGATTATCTAATGTAATTATAAGGAAAAGGTGCCGAATTTTTTATGTTCATACGTACTATTTGATAAACGACTATAATAATCATTGATACGACACTTTTGATAGTATTTTATTACAAATTTAGATTTATAAGATAGAAAATAAAATGTTGAAATAATTGATTCATAGTTTATGAATTTTTTGAGTAGTGGGATTATTATAATTTACTAGTGGTTTTGGGCAATTCTTTTTTGATTTATTGTTAATTTTAATACTAAAAAATAGAAAACAAAGATTAGCAAAAAATATTGGATTACGTATAAAATTAACTCATTAAAAAAATTACTAGTTTGACATTTGATTACAATAGAAATTAGAGATAATAGTGGTAATTTTATAGTTTTATTGAGAAAAAATTAAAATAAAAAGGAATAAGAAGGAATAAGAATGAAAAAATAATTTTAAAAGTCATTCTAAATATAAGTATACCACACAAGGGCAATTCATTAAAATATTTAAGGGTAGTATTACCATTTTAAATGACAAGAAAAGTATGTGTAATTTTTCAAATCTCAGGAGAGCTCAGTGAAATTATCAGAAACCTCAGGGGAGGTTTCTGAAATTATCCCTAAAGAAAATATTCATTTTTCCTTTCTTTCATTTCCAATTAAGAAGAGTTTTTGCATTTATCTATGGTTTCACTAAAGAGAATTTAATAGTTAGTTAATTAAGGAAACACTTTAGTTTATTAAATTGTTTCAAACCAATAGATTTTGATCGATACTTTAAAATCAAATTACTTGAGAAGACCCACATGAAGAAGAAAAATTTTAAAAAAAATTAAGTAAATCTTATATACACTGATAGTGTATAATACACTATTATTATTGGATGAATAACAATTATGTAAAATTTGAAATTTGTTATAAAACTAATAAAATGAAGATACTACAATAGGAATTGAAGAAGTATTAGAGAAAGGGAGAATGATATCCTTATATTTCAACAAGATACAAAAATACACCCAAAGGGTTTCAATGTATCTCTATATATAGGTACTACAAGATTAAAGGTATATAAATTTTATTAAACATCCACTACTATAATAATATGAAGAAACCTATGAAACGGTTTCTCCACTACATGAATGGATTTATGAATTGTAACTTATATACATAAGTAGCCATAAAATCATGAATTAATCCCCTTGAGAATACAAAGGGACATCCACATTTTTGTTATTTCATAACACTCCCCCTTGGATGTCCATTACACAAAGAATATGCCTCGTTAAAACCTTACTAGGGAAAAATCCAGTGGGACCAAAAACCCTAGTGAAGGAAAAAGAGTACACTATTCTTGTGTAATAATTTCTCCCCCTGATGCAAACGTCATTTGAGATCTTTTAATCGTTGCATTCCAATACTCTTCACCAATTTCTCAAATGTCGCAGTTGGTAATGCCTTGGTAAATAAATCGGCCAGATTATTATCTGATCTGATTTGTTGCACATCAATTTCACCATTCTTTTGCAAATCATGAGTAAAAAAGAATTTTGGTGAAATATGTTTCGTCCTATCTCCTTTAATATATCCTCCTTTCAATTGAGCTATACAAGCTGCATTATTTTCATATAATATAGTTGGAGAATTTTCTTTTCCGGAGGATATCTCACAATTCTTCCGGATATAGTGGGTCATTGATCTTAACCAAACACATTCTCGACTGGCTTCATGAATTGCTATTATTTCAGCATGATTCGATGAAGTGGCGGCTAGTGATTGCTTTGTAGATCACCAAGAAATGGCTGTGCCTCCATATGTAAATAAATAAACAATCTGAGACCTTGCTTTATGCGGGTCGGATAAATACCCAGCATCAGCATAACCAACCAATTCTGATTTGAATTTATTTGAATAAAATAAACCAAGATCTATTGTTCCTTGGAGATAGCGAAAAATATGTTTAATACCATTCCAATGTCGTCTTGTGGGCGAGGAACTAAATCTTGCTAATAAATTTACTGCAAATGATATATCAGGTCTTGTACAATTAGCAAGATACACTAGTGCACCAATTGCACTGAGATATGGTACTTCAGGACCAAGTATCTCTTCATTTTCCTTTCGTGGTCTAAAAGGATCCTTATTAGGATCTAATGATCTGACAACCATTGGGGTACTTAATGTATGTGTTTTGTCTATATAAAATCGCTTTAATACCTTCCGGGTATAAGCAGTTTGGTGGACAAAAATTCCACCTTTCAAATGCTCAATTTGTAAACCAAGGCAGAATTTTGTCTTTCCAAAATTTTTGATCTCAAATTCTTTTTTCAAATATTCAACACTCTTTTGAATCTCTTCAGGAGTTCCAATTAAATTTAGATTATCAACATATATCACAATTATCACAAAATTTGATCCATTTTTCTTGATAAAAACACATGGACATATTGGATCATTGGTATAACCTTCTTTTGTCAGACATTCATTGAGACGATTATACCACATACGTCCAGATTGTTTGAACCCATACAGAGACCTTTGTAATTTAATAGAATAAATATTTTTAGAATTTGATTTGCATGCTTCAGGCATGTTGAATCCTTCGGAAATTCTCATATAAATATCATTTTCAAGATTCCCATATAAATATGCAGTAACGACGTCCATTAGACGCATATCTAATTTTTCATGTACTGCAAAACTCACAAGATATCTAAATGTGATAGCATCCACTACAGGTGAATACGTTTCATCATAATCAAATCCAGGCCTTAGTGAAAATCCTTGGGCTACAAGTCTTGTTTTATATCTCACAATTTCATTTTTTTCATTTCTTTTTCTCACAAATACCCATTTATATCCTACTGGCTTTACACATTCAGGTGTTTGGACTACAGGTCCAAAAACTTTTCTTTTAGCTAGTGAGTCCAATTCAGATTGGATCGCATCTTTCCATTTTGGCCAATCATTTCTACCTCGACATTCATCAACCGATCTAAGCTCATGATCCTCGTCCTCTGCCATAATATCAAGTGCTATATTATATGCGAAAATATTATCAATAATTATTTCTTTTCGGTTCCAACTTTTTCTTGAAGTGACAAAATTTATTGAATTTTCTATAATTTCATTCTCTTCAAGAATTAGCTCTTTAGGAGCGACCTCTTCAGGAGGTTGAATTTTGTTACTAATTGTTGATTCATCTACTCCTCTTTTCTTTCGAGGATTTTTATCTTTGGAACCAAGAGGTCTCCCACGCTTCAGGTGTGCTTTACACTCATTAGCACTTGTGATTTATCCTTCAGGGATATCAATTTTAATCGGAGCATTTTCAGCAGGAATATGTGATTTAGTAACTCTTTTGGAGTCATTAAATGCATCCGGTAATTGATTTGTAATTTTTTGCAAATGTATAATCCTTTGAACTTCTAATTCACATTCTTTAGTACGAGAATCAAGGAAATTCAATGATATTTTCCAAGTGATTTCCTTTTTCGCTTGATTTTTATCTCCTCCTAATGTCGGAAAATGTGATTCATCAAAATGACAATCTGTAAATCTCGCAGTAAATAAATCACCTGTTAATGGTTCCATATACTTAATGATTGAAGGTAATTCATATCCGACATATATCCCCAATCTTCTTTGTGGGCCCAATTTACGACGTTGGGACGGTGCAATTGGAACATACACCGCACAACCAAATATTCGTAAATGAGAAATATTTGGCTCATAACCAAAAGTTAATTGTATGGAAGAATAAATGTGATAATTTGTCGGCCTAATTCTCACAAGTGTTGCTGCATGTAAAATAGCATGTCCCCAAGCAGATGAAGGAAGCTTAGACCTCATCAACAATGGTCTAGCAATTAATTGTAGCCGTTTAATAAGTGATTCGGCTAGACCATTTTGTGTGTGAACATAGGCTACAGTATATTCAACAGTTATTTCAATGGACATACAATAATCGTCAAAAGCATGTGACGAATATTCACCAGCATTATCTAGATGAATTTTCTTTATTGAAAAATCTGAAAATTATGCTCGCAATTTAATTATTTGAGCAAGCAATCTCGCAAATGCCAAGTTGCGAGTAGATAATAAACATACATGTGACCATCTAGTTGATGCATCAATTAGCACCATAAAATATTGAAATGGTCCACATGGTGGATCTATAGGGCCACATATATCACCATGAATTCGTTCTAGAAATGCAGGGGATTCAGTCCCAACTTTAACTTGTGATGGTCTAATAATTAATTTCCCTTGAGAACAAGCAGCACAAGAGAATTCATTGGCTTTTAATACTTTTTTACTTTTCAATAAGTGGCTATGTGAATTCTCAATTATTCATCTCATCATTATAGATCCAGGATGTCCGAGACGATCATGCCAAATCATAAAATCATCGTGATGAGTAGACTTCTGGTCTACTAGGTGATGAATTTTAATTGCACTAATTTGTGCATAATATAACCCAGAAGAAAAAGAAGGTAATTTTTCTATTTCGCATTTTTTCCCATAAATGATACTTGTGATTAATAAAAATTCACCATTTGTCTCAGTCATTGTCTCGATATGATATCCATTTTTGCGGATATCTTTAAAACTCATTAAGTTTCTTCGAGACTTGGGAGAGAATAGTGCATTATTTACAATAATTTTAGTCCCTTCAGGGAGAAATATAGTGGCTCTTCCGGAGCCTTCAATCAATTTTGCACTACCACTAATGGTATTAACATTTGTCTCTCCCATTTTCAAACAAGTATTTTTCAATATGGTGTGCGTAGTAGCACTATCAATGAGACAAATATCATCATCACAATTATTTAATCCCAAATATTTAACATCCATTTCTTCTTCAGGAAGAAAATTTCAAACAAAAATAAATATTAATAAAGATGGGAAAATAAATATTCAATGGAAAGGAAATTATATGAAAGATATAAAGCATCATAAAAATATCTAAATAATCATGGGATATTTGTTGATATCTTCAGGATGTTCAAAAAAATCAGCAACATCGAGGTTTGTCATGTCAGCATCATCACCATCATCATAGTCATTCTTTTGATCAATGAAATTTGTCTCAACACCTTTGTCTTTCTTTTTCAATGATGCTTGATAGAGGTCAACAAGATGTTCGGCTGTACGACAGGTACGAAACCAATGACCTTCCATACCACACCGGTAGCATTTTTCTTCATAAACTTTCTTTTCTCCATTTTTCTGATCGTAGTTATTTTCCTTCTTTTGGGAAACATTTTGTTGCTTGTCACGGTTAAAATTTTCACGGGGCACAAATTTACTACGATCACGTCCACGCCCACTGAGACGACCTCACCTCCCCCTAAGGCGTACCAGAGGGTTCGGCGGACCGCCTGCCCAACTCTCGCCAGGACTCACTCACTCGAATCACGTGCACACACCAAGAACCATTAATAATATCCGCAATTCAAGCTTATAATTTACATTGATAGAAATCAAGGTACAAAGTTTCGATATACTTAAACTAGTTCAAAATATATACAATCCAAGTACAAAATGTTCCATTCGAGGAATAGCGCGAGTACAAAACCAAAATTCAAAACAAAGTCTAAAGTAACTAGACTACGCTAGCCTTTACACTTCTCACGCTTCACTCGTACCCCTGTAAGGAAAATAAAACTAAAAGGGTGAGCCGAAATCCAGCGAAATTCCAAATATCAAATTGGCCAACAAGCAAGGAATAACATAGTAATAGTGAAATAGCGAGCAAACAAGTCATAATCAGGGAAATAGTACTTCAACTAATCAAATAATATCAAGTTTGCAATCACAAATAAGGATACGGTAATCATATCTCGGCTCCATTCCAGCTTGATCAATGGGTAGTTGACACTCCGTCAACTTTCAAGTAATAACAAATCCAAAATAAAACTTTACTACACGCCAATCCCCGTCCGCCGATCAACCCCCTTTCTCGGGCCCGCACGCCACACGAAACACGGGTGGTAATACTCGAGTATACCGGATTGCCGAGGAGATAACACTCCACTCGACTTAACTAGTAACCCAGGGTTCGTTATCTAATCGACCAGACCCTTGCCGGCTCGACTCGATTAACTAGCCACAGGGTTTCTGGAATTCCAGGCAAGACATATTTCAAGTACATGTAAAGCAAGTCAAGTATATTCAATAGCAAGAACAAGTCATATTAGAGCAAGTGCGGTAAAGTATACCCTTGCACTATCATTCATTTTCATGTATTCACACAAGTCATGTAAGGAACACAGGCATCAAGTACAATCGGATATTTGAAAGCACTCACCACAATAGTGCTTCTAGTTCTCGCGTCGAGGTGGTACTCCGGGTTTGGAGTCCAAATCTGCGAGAAAATTTCAGTTTGAGAACTTTGAAATACGAGTAGGATTCGAAACTTAAACGTTCCGTTCATTAAGAATTGACCAATTGAAATTCATTTGAAAGACACTCGTGAAAACTTGCTCGCTTTTCAAATCATAAGGTTTTGTAACATAGATGCTTGGAAATAATACTTGAGTTGAAAGTACAAGGAAATTCAAGTTTACATTGGCCATTAGGCTTTTCTTCAAGGGTACAAGTTCGGCCAAGTTCTAACGTATAACACTCGAGAAACATAGTAGCAAAGGTCCTTGCTAGTTCAAGTAATAAGTACTTAACCTTCACTCAAGTCGCTAATATAGTTTTCTAGACCTCGAGTAAAAATTCGGGCAACATACCCTTTGTGTTTACCTAATTTTCCAGCCATTTAGGCTTCATTATTTTTCTCAACCACAACCTAACATCACATATATCAACAATTCATGTCAAGATCCGTTCCATAGGCTCACAATATCATAATAACAAGAATTACAACAATAACAAGTGCAGAAATTCAATTTGGCACAAGACAGATTTGACGTATGAATGCGGAAATAATATATCCGAGGGTACGCTTATCAGATTGAGACGCAACCTATGCCGTTTCGAAGCTAAGACACAGAGCTAAAATGTTCATGAAGGTCACTTAGTCCAGTTTCTAATGTAGCTTGGTCAAAATTTCAAATTACTAAACCAGAAACCAATTCGTCGGCTGTTTAATCGCATTACACTGTAATGGACATAACTCAGTGTACAAAAGTCCAATTCAGATGTTCTTAGAGGCATTTGAAACCTAAGACAAAATCCTACAACTTTCATGTTTCGGCAAAAAGCTAAATCAGTACGGCTCCTAGTCAAAAAATGTGATAAACTGGACTTAACTGATGAAACGGACTGCTGGAGAAATATTTAAAACAGTAAGGGTATTTTGGACTTTTCATGACCTACGTTGCTCCGATTGAGCTGAAATTTTGTAGACACCTATAAAATACCATTATCTACAACTTTCCTTCTTTGACCCAAGGCCAATTCGGCCTCTAACATACAGTTACAAATTCGGACAGAATGTTGGGAAAAAATTTCCAGATTCTGGAATTTCTAGTTTTTAGTGGAACTTTCCTTAATTTCTTGGTCTAATCACTGCCAAAGCCTCTCTTATAACCTTAATTTCAACATATAAGCACCATACAATAAATTGGGCAGAATTTTCCCAAACCCTAGTTCATCAAATAAAAAGGGGAAAACTTCTAAAACATGATAATATCCATGATTCCACTACAAAATCAAGTTGCTAAGCTTAATTTAACAAAATTGAAAGTAAAACTTAGAGAGATAAGCTTTCTTACCTTGACTAGAGTTCACTAAGGATAGCCCAAACTTTCTCCTTCCAAAGTCTCACCACAAATCACTAACTAATCACTCAAGAACAAGTTTAATCGGTTTCTTTTGTTTGATTCCTCACTTAGTTGTTGGATTGAAGAAGAGATGAAGTGTTCTCCCTTGGTGTTTTCTTCCCTCTTTCTCTCGGCCAAGGATGCAGAAATGAAGAGTAAAGTTGCTGAATTTTGGTGTTAAATAGATGGTCTTTGTCTTGGTCAAGAAACCTTGAGGACTTGTCGCCACCACCACCTTTCTTTTTTTCTCTTTCTTTCTTGTTATTTTCTAGCCTCAAATTCGGTCAAGCTTGCTGCCAAGAGAGAAGATATTTTGCTCAAGTTCAATAATTTTGTTTGGTAAGGAAAAAATGGTGGTCAAACGGCGCGTTCAATCGGTAGTGCGCGGGACCCGCCGGTTCGCGCCTTTTTTCTTAAAAACTCACGTACTAGGGTTTTTACTTCCCATTCACTAACCTTATATCATTGCTACTACTCACATATTATTTCTCACTTAAAAGTCACTTTTAATCATCAAATTGATCCTTGGCCAGTACCGAAAATTCCTCCGGCGGAAAATCGCAAAAGCCCTAATTTTGCTCAAACTTGAAACCGAAACGTAAAACCCTATTTTCTAGGTTTATTTACACTTAGTGTGAAATATTTGGGTAGTGGCCTTTGATAAATAATAATTTTCAAATAAAATGGTATTTTTGAGAAAAATACAAGAAATTTGCGAGTCCTCACAGCCACGACCTCGACCAGAATTTTGAAATTGGGTCGCATTCGCTTCAGGGAATGGACTTGCACCAGTTGGTCGGGACTCATGATTTTTCAGCAACAATTCATTGTTTTGTTCAGCCAAGAGAAGACATGCAATAAGTTCAGAATATTTTGTAAACTCCTTCTCTCGATATTGCTGCTGCAGGAGCATGTTAGAGACATGAAAAGTAGAAAATGTTTTCTCTAACATATCTTCATCAGTGACTTTTTCATCACATAATGATAATTGAGAAGTGATTCTGAACATAGCTGAATTATATTCTTTGACAGATTTAAAATCTTGCAGCCGTAAGTGAAACCAATCATATCGGGCTTTTGGAAGAACGACCAACTTCAGGTGGTCGAATCTTTCTTTCAAATCTCGCCAAAGAACAAGAGGATCTTTAACAGTAAGATATTCTGATTTTAATCCTTCATCTAAATGATGACGAAGAAAAATCATAGCTTTGGCACGGTCTTGATTTGAGGATTCATTTTTTTCCACTATAGTATTACCAAGACCCATTGCCTCAAGATGGATTTCAACATCCAATACCCATGATAAATAATTTTTTCCAGAAATATCAAGAGGTACAAACTCTTGTTTTATAAGATTAGCCATAAGAAATTGAAATAAGATTTTGACTTAGAAATTTACCTCAAAAGTCACTTGAAGAAATACAGACAGAATTTCGGAAAAATCTTGTGCTTCACTTTTGTTCAAAGTAGCGGCTCTGTTTTCACTTTTTTGCTCAAAAGTAGAGCTTTCGTGCTGATAACGTGTTATAAAACTAATAAAATGAAGATACTACAATAGGAATTGAAGAAGTATTAGAGAAAGGAGTAGAGAAATGGAGAATGATATCCTTATATTTCAACAAGATACAAAAGTACAACCAAAGGGTCTCAATGTACCTCTATATATAGGCACTACAAGATTAAAGGTACATAAATCTTATTAAACATCCACTACTACAATAATATGAAGAAACTTATGAAACGGTTTCTCCATTACATGAATGGATTTATGAATTGTAACTTATATACATAAGTAACCATAAAATCATGAATTAATCCCCTTGAGAATACGAAGGGACATCCACATTTTTGTCATTTCATAACAAAATTCAACTTTTACATGTATGTATGTCATGGATCCAATAATAATTATAGTATATACATTATCAATGTAGGAAAGATTAATCCAAAAAAATTATCTTTCTATTTTTCGATTGAAGCTCTGAACATGAAAGCGTATGGTATTAAAACGCTAAAATTGATAGTTTTAGGCACAAAGTGAAATCAGTGATAGGTGAGGGACGTGCACGACTGCATGTTGCAATTAGCCGTAAAACAAAATACTTAATATAAATTCTGTAAGTGCAGGGGACCGCTTTTCCAATTTCAACTAGTAATAGAAAACCTTTTCCCGCAGAAGAAATCAAAGAAGCGAGAAGTTTCCCAAGTATATTTCCCTTCTCCAGCCTCGTTCCAAACGCCATCTTCGTCATCCCCGCAAAGGCAAAACCACCTTGGCTGGCTGGTCGCCCTCCTCTCTTCTCCACCATCCTCCTCATCCTGCTTCTTTTCTTTTTAATTTCTGGGCTCATCTTCTTATGCCTAATACTGCTAATCAATTGCAGAGGCTGGCCATATGATTGATGCCCGCCATTGAATGGTTTTGTTTTGTTCCACCGCTGCTATATCAAATCAATATGTATTTAGATAAATGTACGTAGGAATCAGATAAGAGCTGGGTGTTAACGAAAACAAAAAAAAGAATGGATTTTGTGGGCTCCCCCTCTCCCTCTTCCGCCTCAACTTCTGCACCAAACGATGTCACTTCTCAGGTTTGCCATTTCTTACTTTCTGACCTTTGACAATACAAAAATGTGAGCTTTGTTCCGTTTGTTCAATCATGTTCTTTATTATTTTGAGGATTGTTTCAAATGTGATGTAATGGGTCCTCGGTTGATTGGATTGATATTACACCATATTATTGTTTTTACTCAACAAATACCATAAACAAGCTCTTCTTTTATTAGTTGCCCTGTTTGCTTTCGGATATATTACTATTAAGTTTTAAGGTTATGATGCATCTTCGGAAAAATTCACATGTGAAACACGCGACAACCCTCCCTTTCCCCGCCAAAAAAATTTTTTTTTTTTTGGGTAGAGATTGTGAGTTTCTCTCAAGTTTATGCCTTTACTAGTCTTGCCTTCCAAGCCTCATCTCTTGCATTTGCCTCTGTCCTTCGTTACAGAGCTCGTTTGTTTGCTTGAAAAGGTGGTATTGATTTTTACTTATATTTTCTTATGTACTGCTCTGTGCTTTTTTTGATGGAACTGAAACTCTTAGCATAACAAAAAAAGAAAAGGAAAGCCTGTTTTTAGTTTTGCATGAGTTAGTATACCACGCTACTTTCTAGAGCGCAATGCAAAATGCAGGCTTTGTTCAAGTGAACTGCAATCTTATTTCACTGTAGCTTACATCTATGTTAAGTTGACTTGTGTAAACATTTAAAATACCATCAGATACATTATCAATAACAGATTCTAACATAGAAAAGTTCGAAAGAAAAAAAAAGGTGCAAACTAAAATTCCAGTGCAAATAGCATATGCAAGTTAAAAGAAAAGACCGCATTCAGTTACAGTGAACAAATAGTTTGTATATCATTCTTCTAGCATTTAAAGCATTTTAGGATGCATAGACTGTTAAGCTACTAGTCATCTTCATCAATCAAGTCAGGAAACCTTTGAGGTTCTACCCTAGTAGTAATTGGTTATCCTATGGTTGTCAGGCCACAAACTAATCAAGCTACTTGCTTACTCAATGGTCTAGACAAGACAAAGAAATCCAATGGTTTCAAGAAAAGCATACCCCATGAAGAGGATAAAGTCCGTCCAAGAGACCCTTTTTTTTGGACACTTCTATACTTTTCTGTGCATTATCATTGGTTGGTTGCTTGAGAGAATACAAAGTGCTATGTTTTTTTGGCACTCACTCATGCACATTTA
Organism: Coffea arabica; assembly: GCF_036785885.1. Lineage (NCBI taxonomy): Eukaryota > Viridiplantae > Streptophyta > Magnoliopsida > Gentianales > Rubiaceae > Coffea > Coffea arabica. The sequence goes on along the minus strand of NC_092330.1, from coordinate 526,974 downwards.
ACTACTATGTTCTTGGTTGACACTTAAAAACACTGTATTGATCATTAATGTTGTTTTGAGATATTTATGTTTTTTCCTTGTTATGGAGAAAAAATGTTCTTGACTTTTTATATTGTCATTGTGGTGACTGATCCAGAGCTATGTAGTTACCTGTAACCAAAGGGATTCAAAAATTGCAAATTAATTTAGAGTTATTAGGAGATTAATTAATGAATGTGAGCCCCGTTTTAGAAAATTTGATTTAACACTCGTAACAGTTTATGCAAGTTGATAGTGACCTTAATGGTATAGGGTTTTGCTTATGGTTTTTCAAACATATCTGTACAAATTACAAATCTAATTTTGAAAACTTGTTACTCTGTAAACCACTCGTGGAGTGTTTTGGCACTAAGAGAACCTTTGGATGAAAGTTTCTTATTCTCCTCACTTACCATTTAAATCCTCTCATGAAAGAATTCACTTTGACCATTTTAACTTGGAATATCATCTTTTCAGGAAAAATATGATTTGTAGCTTCTTTTGGATGGGATTGAGTTTCAAGAACTTGGGCTTTAGACCATTTCACTTGTTCTTGAGTTCCTCTTATATCTCTCCTTTTTATTTTCTTTTGTACTGAATCCGAGGCAGTACAATCCTTCATTAATGTAACTCATTCCTCTCCTTTTGAAGTTGACGACTTCAGTCGGACAGCCCTAGGCTTCAAGGATTTTATCCTCTTGGTTTCAAGGGCATATACATATATGCATTACATATGTATGCTGACGCAGCACGAAAACTTGGTAGGCACAACAGCTTTGTAGAAAAGCTTAGGCCTTGTTTGGATTGCATTTTTCTGATTTTTTTGTAGAAAAATTAGTGTAGCAATTTGATATATGTGAGGTAAAAAGGTGATTGGGAAATGTGTTCACGAAAAACGTAGCAATTTTTCTTTGGAAAATTGCTGTCCAAACAAGGCCTTAGAGATTGAATGTCACCCAAACTTATAATAGGATGGGAGAATATGCTTAAGAAGGTGAAAACTGATTGGTAATTCTAAGAATCACTCCTAGGAATCTTTAGGCATCACGCCTAAAGTTGGGATGTATCACACAACCCTAAGAAAGACGTTAAGTCTGCAGGAAAATTTTATTAATGATCAAAAACTGCATTCTCTTTGTGGAGAAGTGGTTATTTATAGACTTTAGAAGAAAGCCAATTCCAATCCTAATTAGGACTCCTAACTAGAGTAGACTTCTAGTAGAAAGTTAGAAAGTTAAGTTTTTTTTTATTCTCCATAACAACTAAAATACTAATTACCAAAAATAATTACTAGACAGAAAATTACCATAAACCTAAAATTCCTGCAACTAATCCAAATTACTAAAATACCCTTGCTGATGAAAATCAGAAAACAAACTCCATAGAATTCAAACCAACTCCCAAGTTGGTTCCTTGTCATCAAAAGCATGCCAAATCAATGCTTGTGCATTCGACACATCCTTCCCACATCTCCTTTTTGCGACTTATCTCTATCATATGCATGTATGTATGTGTGTATTACATACATAATTGTGTGTATACATATATATGTGTGTGTGTAAATATATATATGTATGCATATATGTGTGTGTGTGTGCATACATACATACATACATAGATACATACTCACACACACACACAGAGATATACATATATATATGTATATATAGATATATGTGTATGTGTGTGTGTGTGTGTTCCATATTCTATTTTTAAGGACATAGTAAGATACACTAAATTTAGCAGAACCATATCGCCTGAAAGTGGAGGTGAAGGCTGAGGGTTCAAATGACAAAAGGCGTATGGTGGATACCTAGGTACGCTTAGATGAGGAAGGTTGTAGTAACGAACGAACTACTGCAGGAAGTGGAGAATAATAACATGTTTGTCTTTGAGTCTTGTGCTGTCTTCTTATGGTTGTCTTTTCTTATCCATGTTGTATTTGTAATATCAAAGTTGAATGTAATTTATATTTATTGTGCATCTACAGCTGGGAATATATAATTTTAGTCAAGCTGCTGTCTTTAGCTGTCTTTCTTTTAGTTGGAAGTTTGGGTATATGATATACTAATATTTCAGTCAGTAGAATGTAATAACAACTCAATTTTTTGATATTTAGCATATCTATCTGTCATTCTTGTTTACATTATAACAATAGGAGGGAGGGAGCAAAGGAGGGGGCAAGGGATAATTGTTTGAATCAAGAAGCTACTTTCGTACTTATGATTGAAAAATAGAAAGATATTTGGACCTTCATAATGAAGTCGAGAAAGAATTCTGTTCTAATTATTTTTATCCTGCTTAGATGGTGCTAATATGAGGTCTGCTTGTGTATCAAAAAGTAGTGAAGTTTTAGTGGGGTTTTTAAGTTTCTTTCACTCTTGTGCTTCCTCCCCCCTCCCTAATGTCCAATCTAAAAGAAGAGGAAAAAGGTAATCTCTATGTTTTGATTTGTGGCCAACTTGTTCCTTCTTTTGTAGGAGCATTATGTAACATCAATTGAGGCAGATCACGAGACAACGTGTTGGGGCTGTGGAGTCCGTCTTCTTGTTTCACCTCATGCACCTGTTTTCAAATGTGGCTGGTGTGGAGCAATAACTAACAGAAATGCATTGAAAAATAATAAGCAGTACTATAAGTGGAGACGTTTGCGAGATCGTTGCTTTGTTGTTTTCGTCCTTTTGTTCATGCTTTTTATAATATGTAAGAAGCTATAATTATGCCATGCGCTTTATGCATTTCCCTAGCCTAGCTGCTGCATTGCATGTGCTTTCCTTCTGCCATTGGGCATCAGTGGGTGGTAATATTTTAAACATGATTTCTTCATTGACATTGCTGAAAGTGGTTGTGTGTTCTCTAATCTACGTACAGAGGTCAAATAAAAAGAATATGCTTCAAAGTTTTTCCAACAGAATATTGAAATAGGGCTCGCCTTTACCCTCTTGATTGCCAGGAGATTTACATTTTTTTGGGTTCATCATTCTTGCCATTATGATCAGAGGAATATATTAAATGTCTTTTATGTTTCTCCTTTTAAATATAACACTATTCAGTTTTCTTGGTGAAAGTTTTTCTGTTTATCTTTGTGCTTATTTAAACTTCGTGCTTTCTTCCTAAAATAGGGGTTAGAGTTTCTTAATCTGAGAAGAGTGGTTATGGTGTATGAGAGATGATGTGAGTTGGTGTGAATCAGAAAAAGTGTAAACAGGTCAAGATCCTTGTCAACTTGTTCTTGGGTCATGTTGAATGGAATTGACGTCAAAGTTAGTGGTTTATGCTTATTATTATTCATCTGTGTATATTTGTTTTATATCATGGTGTTGGACAATTTGATTGAGAAGATTTTAAATGGACATGATACAAGTCACAGCGTCCAACATGATTTTGGATACATTAGACAGGAGAACATTTTATGTGATGTCCTCATGGAAAAACGTATAAGAAATATCTTGATATAAAATGTGTTGGCATTATTTCTATGTTTTGCACAATTGGAATTGCTAGATCCTGGAAAGTTAATAGGAGAGGAGGTAGGAAAGAATTCAAGTGTTAAATGGTGCTGCACACATTGCTTCTTCCGTTGACTAGGCTTTGGAAATGTTACAAATACTTCTGTAGTAATATTTCTCTGTGAAGTGGTGTTGGATCAGAAAACTACGTTGAGTTTTAATCTTCTTGTGACTTTTTGTCTAACGTAACAATTAAGCTCATTGTTGAAGAAGGGTCGAAATTCACTTGGACCTTGCTTTGGTATGATTAGTCTTGTACTTGGGACATGTTCCTGGTGGCTTTTGATTTTGTAAAATCTCAAATCAGAATCCAGAAAGAAGGTCTCTTGTAACTTCCGATTTTGACCCTTTTCAGCATTAAAAAAGCCAAAAGCTGAAATAAAAAGCACTTGAAAACATTACATAACAAATTTCATTTAAAACCAGAAGCTAAAAACAGGTGTGAAAAAGTAGTTGAGAACAGGCCCATACTTTGCATCTGCAAAGATGTGAATTATTACATGTTTCCTGATGACAATGCTCACACCTACTATCAAGGCTGAGAAGATCAGGAAGATGAAAATTCCTGTCACTGTTTTCTTAAGATATACTGGTTTATTGTTTCCTATTGCCTTTCCCTCAAACCGCCTGCAGAAAAGATTCCTGGTGCTAAACAACCTGCTGTTTCGGTGACTTTCCTTTCTATTTTTTTCCTCTTTTAGTGTTGATCATTATGTTTATCAGAAACTTGTTTGTCATCTAATTGTTTCTCTCTGTGTTACTATGCAAGTTGAGAGTCTCATCTAATTGTTTCTGCCTGTGTAACCATGCAAGTTGAGAGTTGTTTTGGACTTAAGCCAGTAGGTAGTAAAGGAGTCTAAAGTCAGTGTGGAGTGTATTCACCTTTTGGGAATTAGTAGTTGCACAGCAGATTATGGCTTGTCCAGCCACAGACAGTAATTAGATAAAATTCCAGGCTATTTTTTTGGATCCATGTTTAATTTATTTAAGGAATGAATTCTCTTTAATGCTGTTGTCACACTTGTCTCTTATTGTTGCACTTACTTTCAGCTGATGGATGTTTTTGCACACAAGTTAATTTGGATGAATAACCTAGACTTTTATTTTCATTGCATGAAATGCAACCATTTTGTCCATTCAAAGCTGATCAAATGAAAGGTTGCATTAGTATTTCGAATAATGATGTGTTTTCTCTTTATAATCTTGTGCAATGTCTGGTTGTTGTGGAAGAAAAAGTGCCAAAGTTCTCTTTTTTTATGCAGTAAAAAACTCAACGAAAACCGGTTAGGGGCATAGTTGTTGCTTTCCTGGTTTTTTCGTTATAAAGTAATTGATCTTGTTCTTAAAACTGTTTCCATCTTAGTGCAGGTGGTGGCATCTGGGCAGTCTATCCTGTTGTTTTCTCAATCAGTTTTTTCTGGGGAATTTTCCACTCCACGATAACTCTAATACTATCTGTATCTACATTATCTTCGTTTGGCCTAGCATCATTTCTGTCTCCTGGTGTTCCACCAAGGATATTGTGGGGTAGCTACCCGGCAGTAGGAAAAGGTGGACTTGAGAACTATACCTTTTGTCACCACTGTTCAAAGCCTAAGTCATCAAGGACGCACCATTGCAGTTCGTGCGGAATGTGTGTATTAGACATGGATCATCACTGCCCATTTGTGAGTATTGACCAGCATTTTTCTGTTTTAGCATAAGAGAAAGATATATGATTTAAAACCAAAGGGCGTTGTAATTGTAAGATTTCAGTTCAGGACTTTTTGACTTAAATTAGGATAAAAGTAGATGCACTTGGTTTGAAATTTTAAGGGAACTCCATAAATCAATTAGAGTTGATAGTTATCCTGTACAAGTAGAACTTCACAAATCAATTGAAATTGATAGTTATCCTGTATGAGTAATTTGTCACGGACAATTTATATTTGTTTGGGAAAAGAAAGAGCAATATTTGATTTGGAAATAGGACAAAGAATTGAACTACAATATCAACCAGTTCCAGTTCTTTGAAACTTTCAGTCTTGTTCATAATACTAATTTATTTATTTTTGGTTTGTGGCGAAATTTTGTCAATATTTTCGTCAAAGCTTCCTTTTTTGTTTTCATAGCTTTATGGCTATTCAATTGTATTTGCCCAAGCTTCCTATTCTTTTGTTATTGTAACCTTATGCTGAGAAATGTTGTTCATTTTGTTATATCATTATGATTCTTTTTGCTTCCCTCTAAATAATGGGCAAATGGTTTTTTTTTTTCCTTTTTTCTTTTTCCCTCGAGTACACGTGGTACACTGTATAAACATGCTCTTCATCCTTAAGATTTTCAGATTTTCTTTTGAAAATTCACAATTTTTTTCCTTGATTCTAATAATTTCCATTTTGCTATTGAACTTTCACTATGTATGAGTATTCGATTGAATATCCAGTTTGCCTATGACATTGTTGATGGCACGGCAGATGTCTCCTGCGACCCTCAAATATAAGGAAAAAGATGTAAAGGATCTGTCCTTCAATATATAGGGGTCACATCAATTGTATGATTTGAGTATGCATTTGACGATAGGATTGAATGATCCAACACAACAATTTACTAAGAGTTGATACTGTATGGGACTCAAGCACTTGCAATAGTAGTAGCTGCTGTAAGTGCAGTGCAAGTTCTTGAGCGCTGCTTGGCAGTTGGGACAGTTTATTTGGTGGTTGCTTTGAAGTTGGAGTGAATGCTTTGCTCATAAAATGCATTTTTTGAAAAAATTCTATTTTCTACTTGAAGTCTTTCAATGACAATTCAAATGCAATTGGAAGACAAGGATAGAGAAAGCACAAAATGATGTTGTGCTAATGTACATGTTAGGATAAACAATTTGCCAAAGCAAAGTCCTTTTTGTGTCATTTTATACTCATATGCGGAACAAAACATCTGGTCTATTTTTCCTGATTAATTGATTAATTTTCGATAGTCTGTTGAGTCTATATTTCCTGATTAATTGATTACTTTTCAATAGTCTGTTGATAGGCAAGATCTATTTTTCAGTTATTTACCCTCTGTCTGCAGATTGGAAACTGTGTTGGTGCAGCTAATCACCGGTGCTTCATCATCTTCCTCATTTCAGCTGTAATGAGTACAATCTATGTCTCAACTATATCTTTTTATGCAGCACTTCATGTCTGGCCACCAGTAAATTATGTGGCCAATCAACCTCTAAACAGGCTTCTTTCTTATGAGTTCACCTTGAACTTCTTGAAAGAATCTGCTTTTGCATTGCTGAGATCTGCTGTCTTTCTTACACCAAGAGGGCTTGTTCTGGTTTACCTTTTCATCGCTAGTGTCTCAGTGGGGATTGGTTTAAGCGTACTTTTGTGGCAACAGCTCTCCTACGTATATAGAGGGAAGACTTACTTAAGTCAATTAAATGCTTCAGAGGGTGACGGTGGGGAAAGGGATTGTAAAAATTTAATCAACTTTTTTGGTTGTCAGTATATTGCAGCAGGATATTTCCCTAGTTTTTGGAACTCAAGGAAGACTCACGAGAAGTAAGCACGAAGAGGTTTGTTAACTTCTTTTCTGTTTTACATTGACCAGTTTCTTTAAATTTGGTTATTATCATTGCTATTAAGTGGCAAAGCATAAGCTGGAATAAGAGTTGCAAGAGATATTGATTTCTTTTTATGCGTTTCACAAGATGGTTGAGGACGAAAGTGTGAGTCTGGATTTATCGGTCAATGATTTAGGTGTCCTAGTGAACTTGAAGCTTGCTTTTACTGGTGGATGCAAACTTCAGTACAGTAGCTTGTGATTTGTAGAGTTGCATAAGAGTTTATCAGGATTAGAAATAGCCAAGCGTTTTGGTCATGTGTGTAAACCGGTGAGGTGTGACATCCAAACCCAAAATTTTTTGTGGTATTTTGGCAGAGGGGTTTGGTTCCTATTTTCACAAATTTGAAATTATGGATAAACCAGGAAGATTTATTTTGCACATAATCTAGTTTTGAAAGTTTTGCTGTTAATTTTAAACTATTTACTTTAGCAATGTTTTCAATTTCTGATGGTATGGGTAATGTCACTTAATTGTATGGAAAAAATTCTTATATTTGATGCTTCTTTTATTATGTAGGTAGCTATGAGTAATTTTGTGGGTTGTTTTCCTTTTATAGAGTTAAAACTTAGAGACCCAATTATGAGCGTTATCCCCTTTTCTTTATGTTCATAACAATTCTGGCTCACTCAATGTGCATGCGATCCAAAATATCTTTTGTATCAATTTTGTTAATTGTCCTATCATTAAAAGTGAAAAATTGACAAGATTTTAGTAAAGATAAACTTAATTTGTCTTGGTTGCTTGTTAAATGGTTTTTACACTAAAAAATGAAAACAAATTCTGGAATAGGTAATTGGCTACAATTTCTAGCTTAGTGGTTGTAGATTTATTGACTTTAACAATGGAGGAAAGATGTTAACTTCTGCCCTGATTAATGTGGAGTTGGTAAATAGGGGATCATGATTTGATTGAAAATTTGTAACTGGAGAAGCAAACTGCGAGGATTCATTAGCTGTAGGGCAAATGTGCATTAGCATGTAGCAATGGTTGATTTACTGGGGTACAATTAGGCTTTTGATCATGGCAGTGGTTTTGTTTTTTTTAACCTTCTTTTGGTGAAAGAGGATACAACCAGACAACGGGAGACACTGCCTGATTACAAGCAGTACTATCCTTTTATGTAGTAAAATTAAGATGTACACAAAGGAGCTAAATAAACAAATAAAATGTTTATTGCAGATTAACTTTTGATGGACACAAGCATTGACGGAAGTTAAAAAAAAAAAAAGTACAGCGTTGGTGACAGATTTTAAATAATCATATCACATGTCAATGTGGTCAAATTCTATGTTTGTATTTGCACCATGTACTTTAGATTGATGCATGATGTGGATTTAGTCTACCAACTTTTTGCTTAAACCAACAGAGACTTGCATATGCTGATTCTGTAGTTTTGCAACACCTATTGGTATAATTTTGTATGCCAAGCATTTTATCATTATAAAAAATTGCTAGAGCAAATTACAAGCTGTAGATTGCAGGATAAAGTTGAGATTCTAGCCTCTAAGAGGATAAAGTTGGATATTACTGTCCTTGACATGGTTTATCCTGCCTTATCATAATGTTTAGTCTCAACTCCCTCCCTTCCTCCCTCCCTCTATCTCAATAGATTTGTCTTTTTTTGAAAAAGATAAACACAGTGCACTAATTAAAAATTTTTTTGTCTGTACATGCTGGTTTTTTTGTATGATTGCCTGAGAATATGGTTGTATGTTACAAAAGATGGTTGTTTAGTTGTATTTGGACACACTTTTGTGACTTTGACATATTATAGAAATGAAGACAATTTTTTTTAGTTTTGATTACAATTTCCACACGCTTACAAACTGTTTGATTCTGAATGCTTATGCTGTTTTGGGTCTTTGCTTCCTTCTTGTGGGAGGGGCCTTGCTTTTTGATAAAGCGTTCCTTTTATAGCTTAGGTGTACATTGATGAAATTAGAATTTTTTGCATTGCATAAAGGTCAACTTGGAATAAGTCTTCCACATTGGCAGTTAGAATGGACATGTATTAATGCTAGCAGGCCAGTTGTTTGTCTGTCAGTTGTTGCTAAAAGTAGTTCATAAGCTTGTCCTCCAGCATACAGATTCTTCTATCCCGTAGGTTTTGCAAATTTGTGATGATATTATAGTTTGTCCAACTTTCTGTTATTTGGTAATCTAATTAACCTATCTAGAATGGACATGAAGAAGCTTCTGAGGATCACAATAAGGGGCTGCAAGAGTCTTTTCTAATCTTCTTTTACCTTGTGCCTCTGGTTTTAGACCCTACAAGTTAAAAGAGTGTTAGAGCCTGGGCGAACAGAAGAATGAATTAATGGAAACTGGAGATCAATTAAAATGATGCATGGCGTTTCAGTAGGATATTCAATGACAAATTTGATAGCTTTTAGGATTATATAATCTTTTAAGCTCTGTCTCTCTCGCGTTGTTGTTGATAGCACCATGCCTTCGGTTGTCATCATTACACCTCCAGGGTACTGAGACAGAATTACTGGCTGCCTTCCTGGCCTTAATTCAAAATTTTTACATTGAGCCTGGAGGACATTATGCTTATTTATTCATTTTTGACTGGTAAGAGGTCATTAGTTTTGGACACTGAATGCCAAAAAAAATAAAATAAAATAATAAATTATGAGAGAAGTGTTTTGTGTGCATATCAGGTGTTTGGTTTAACTTACTGATTTGCCTTCTGTGTTAAATTTCATTCTTAGTTATTGTCAAGAACCTGTAAAATTTTATGATTCTATTATTTAAAATGTCTTTCATTGTTTTAGCCAATTATATATAACTATTCATAGATAACTTCCTTTCTTCAGCATGCTAATTATTAGTTTATCCTGTTTCAGTGATCATGTATGCTGTTTAAGAAATGTGATTCAGTTTATTCTTTTTTTGGGTTGGTTGTAAGCAATGTGCTTTAGTTGAATATCTGAAATTTCAGGTTGATCGGAAATGGACTTGAATGGAAAAAATGGGGACAGAGAGAATACATAAATGGCTTTAAAGATTTAAGTGTCACTCTTTTGGTAACATTGACAAGATGATTGACAAATCTTGACTTTATTACATAAGACTGTGTTCTGTGAAACTAAAATTGGAGTCTCTACGTAAATCATAGTCAAACATGAGGTTGAGCACTCTTAGGAGTTGGACTTTCACAGTGGTGGGCAAAATTTACAGTGATAAAGTAACGAGGTAGAAGACATTAATTAAGCACATATTTGGAGAATAACAAATAGCGAAAGGCAGAAAAAACCAGTCTTAGTTAAACACAAAAAATCGTGCGGTAGTTGTGCAATTTATTGGATCATCCCATTGGGTTGTTAACTTTGGCCACTAATATTAGTTTATCAAGATGTGGTAATTTGTATTGGCATACCCATGTTGTTGTTGACCAGTTTTACTACAATTAATCCAATTTTTTTTCCCATTGAGAAGAAACTTTCAGAATTGTCTGCCCCTCCTTACAGAAATTTCTTCTCTGGGGCACCTTTGAACTTGCCATTTGGCAGCTTGGTTGCTCTTTAATAGGAGCATGAAGCATTTATTGAAGGGTGGGGGTACTTAATTGTAAGAAGGAAATGCTAAACGTCTTGGTTTAATTAAATATTTTAGGCGCGTACCTTTCTTTTATATAGCTTAAGGATGGTAATGATCTTGTCGAACTTTGGTTTTCTACTTTTCTGGATTACATAACTTGTGTTATCGCATTGACAAATACCTGCTAAAAGTGTTTGAAGGTTCCTAAAGAATTCAGAAAGAAATCATACCTTTGAATTGATGCTAGTGAAAAGGTGTTGCATTTCTTTATTTCGAATCATTAATATAGAGATGGATGGAGTGCTTTCATTTGATTAACGTCTAATCTGTTTAATGCCGTCAAGGCAAAATGGAGGTTAACTTAGTTTTCCAAGTCTCAGGTTTGTACTTTTAATTTTCTTGAATCTCAAGTTTCGGGTCATTACTGACAAGCAACTGGTAATTAATTACCGTACGAGTCCTGACTTGTTAAAAAATCATGTGTCCTGTATCATCAGTACATGATATACCCTGATAGGTGGAAACTAAGTGATGAAGATTCCGGGTGCTTTGTAGATTCTTATTTTGTATTCATTTGGAGAATGAATAATTCCTGTATTGTGCAATGAATGTGTGAAGCTGATGAATGAGGATTTTGTCATGGTGACTGGCTAGTGGATTTCTGTGTAGCATCCGATCGTGCATGGTTTGCTAAAAACACCAAACAGTGCCATAGAAGTAACTGGTCTACTCTATTATAGTCTTTTGATACTCATTATGCGTTTTTGGAGAGGACTATGTGAATGTTTGTTTCCTTTTTGTTTTCTGGCAGGGGGCCAAAATCAAGATTCCGACATGCAAGATATGTAGCTGCTCTTCTATAGCGGGGGCCAAAATCAGGGATTTATGTAGCTGCTCTTCTACTTTTGATAGGAAAATTTTGGAAGCTTCTACTCATTATAGTTATTACTGTAGTTTGTTGTTCACCGTCTTCTAGATGCGAGCTGGTAATGAATTTTTGCATCAAGTCTGCCACATTTTTCCTTGTACTATTTTGTTTGGAACAAACTTGTGTCTGCGAGGTTAAATTGAAGTTGGATCTCGGTGATTAACGAGTAGTATTTTTTGGAAAACAATAAACTTAAACGGAAAAGGGGAAAGAATAAAAAACAAAATAGAAAACTTCCAATATTTTGTCGGAATTGTAAACTTCCAATGTCTTTCTAGTAGTCCAGTAACCAAAGCAAACAGGTTAATAAAGCGTAAGTTTAAATGCAATTTACAGTCACAGAGGAACAAAAGAAGTTGGATTAACTTGGATGGATGAATGACAGTTGCAAGGTCATATTATAGAGTCATGTCCATGACAATTCAACAATCCATTTCTGTCAAATCATCCTGCTGCGGCATATGTCGACAGGTAAGAGATCCTGGACTGGAGTAGCGTGGAGCGTTTGACGGCAGCTGTTACAGGCTCGGATATCCCAACACAAAGTTCATCAAAACATAGATGGGCAATCCAGGACCGGAGCAACAGAGATCAAGAAAAAGTAATCGCTTTGAATTTTCAGTATTTCTTGCAAAGAAAAGAGCTCCAAAAACACGCTTGTTTCTACACTTCCCTCGGAAGGTTTTTTTTTTTTTTTTTTTGGCATAGATTTACATCACTGAACTAGAGGTGTAGAAAATGGACGAATGAGAACGCAACAATGGAATTGAGCAAGATAACAAAATTGCCTAGGTATTCAAGTGACTCATCATCACTCACTACACAGGTCTGCATACTGCAATATACAGTGAACACCTTAACCCCGGCGAAAGAATGAATGCACCAATAATTGGCAAGTGAAAGCAAAAATATTTCAGCAGGCCAAATGCTATTGAAGAAGGAGATGAATCAATGACCAAGATAATCAAACATTAATATCTTTGCGCTTTGATCTGGCACTACTCATCTCCTGCGAACCCATTAAGGCAAATCTAGGGATGTTATAATTGTCGGGTGTGGTCATGGGCTGCTGTGGGTAGAGCGTGGGAGGTGGGGTGAGATTGCGTTGAGCAGGTAGTGGAGGAAGCGCATTATATTTGTAAGGGTCAGCAGCCAAACTGCAAAAGGCAGACATTGAAATCAAACCGAGTGCCAAGATTGAAATGATACTAAGGCTGCTTGTAAGGAATCTCATATTTTGTACAAAAGAAAGTAGAACAAATCTACGCGAGATACACTGATTATACTGTAGCACAGTGGAATCTGTGCCTAAGCAATTGCGGAAAAAGACATCTCATGTACTTAAAAACTTCTGTAGATAGCATTCACTAGACAAGCAATAACGACATAAATCCTCCCTCCCCCCAACACACACAGACGCGCACGCACAAAAGAATTCTGGAAGCACCACAGAATCGACCTAGAGAATTAGCAACAAAACTGATCCTATTACCAACTTGGCTTCTCAGAAAGTTATCGTTACAATTTGTTACTTTGACAACAATAGCCAAGTTATTGAATTGCCTAAGGTAGTTGATGCTGGCCTACATTCCTCAGTAGTAATAACTTGCAAGGTTTTCAATAATATAATAACTGGTTGTACGCTAAAACTTGACAGGACTAATAATTTAACATCTAAAAGTTGAGGCACATAAATCACGATTGTATACAAATTTTCAAATTAATTTTCACATAAAAACTTAAACACTAAGCATTGAATTATCACCCCATCTCGCATCCTAAATTTGGAGCAAGAATAACTTATCTGTTCATGTATTATGATATTTCCCTGCCAACTTATAACAAAAAATTTCAGATGTACTTATCCATATCTATACTCCTTGTACTAATCCTGGCTAAGAGGTGTAGACAGAGGAATTTTTCCTAGAATTAGTACTGATTCATCTGTTGAAGCACAAGCAGGACTAATTCCCCCCCCCCCCCCCCACAAAAAACCCAAAAAAAAAAAAGGGAAAACCGCAAGCAGAAGTTCAAAGAATTTGGTGACAGTCAATGATGCAGAAACTTAAAGTTGCACTTCCACCACAAACGGCTCAATCAATAGGTTTAGAATTGTTGCAAGCTTTGTAATATCTCCGGCAAGAGAATTGGTGTATTACCTTCTCAAATATTATTTCCTAGCACCTCCCTGTTTCTTATCAACTTTAGATGGTGAAGATGTTAATGACAAATTAATCCAAAAGCAAAATCCCAAAGACAAATAGTCATCCAGAACAAAAAGCAAGACTAGTAACTCTCCTCCAGATATACAGGTTTATTGACTTGCATTCTTTTTTTACAACTTCCCCAAAAAAGAGACCATCTCCCTCCTGATACCCAGCCACAGTACATAACACACAAGTCAACCATATGATACCAGATAGAATGATGTAAGTATAGCTCAAGAAAGTAGAGGTACATTGGGCAGTTAAGATAAGAAAGTTTTCACAGTACAACCTAGTGAAAAGCATTATCAACCACTAATTTCTGTGGCACAGCAAAACAATGTACACATAAATCCTCAACCTGTGTGGTCACACGAATGTGTGCATGCGTGTATGGGTGTAAAAGAACGAATGTTGTTTTACTGAAATTCAAAGGTTAAGGAATGACAGAAAGAAGTAGGATAAGGTTAAGTGAGGAAGAAGGAAGTTAACATAGTAAAGGGCATTTAGGACATATGTGCAAAGTGGCATTTCACCAAAACCGTCATCATGCATCATATATAATTAGACTAGAGAGCTCAAATATATCATACTCTGTAGTATGATTGGTAAAAGTTAATGCAATACCCTCTATATCAAGATAAGAAACCTAGGCCTCTCATACCTTGAAGTTTTGTACGAATGATCCTCATCACTTGAAATTTCATCCGATCTATGGGATACTCCATGAAGTGGGCTAGACCATGAACTTGTAACAGGTAAACTGTCTGAGAAGTATCTCCTCCTGATCAACTGTTAAAAAGTCCGTAACCTTTAGACGATTGAATAGAATATAAACTTTAGTCACAAAAGATCTAACAGGGAAAGTACAGACCATACGAAAGAACTTCATCACAGCTTCTTTGTCATATCTGGATTCTTTTGCAGCCTGTTTGTTAACAAAAGAAAAAGCTAAGTTATATATCCAAATGGATAAAATTTCTAGACGCTATAAATGTTCTCAAATTAAAACATTGGGAAAGGCATCTAATAAAGAGATTCCCTGCATAAAAGATTTATAATCTAGGGTATATACATGTAGCTCATTTGATGTCCAAAATGAAGTGCAAATAAATCCTATATTCAGTATATTACCATCAACTTCTGCAAAAAGTCGCCACCAATAGCAACGGACTCACAAGAAATACAAGAACACCCACAAGTGAAGACAAGACACGTTTCTTATCAAACCAGACACTTCTAATTTACCAGGAAATTTGATATAAGAAAGCTATCTTGCTTGCTTAAAAAGCTTCACACACTAACAGGCAGACAAGTGGTTTTGCTCACATCCACTAAACAGAACCACCAAGATGCAGTATAACTACCGAGGTAATCGAGAGCATCCAGCATAGATGCTCATTCATCTTAAGACGTACCCACCACCTCTTTATGGAAGCAACACGACTTGAACTGTTGAATTATGGCTGCTTAGTTCAACAGTTGCTAATTGTTCTGCGTTCTAGCAAATCAATAGATCATGAAATGTGGACAAGAATGTTGCACCTAGATTGCCACGACAATTGAAACTTTCTTCACAACTAATGTCCAATCTTCGACTCTTTAAATAAGCTAATTCATAATGTTTACAAATTACTTTTACATGATGTTAATCTCAAAAAAAAAAAAAAAAGAAGGAAAAATATGATTAAAGGTTATGGAAGAGTAGAAGAACATGACATGCCCCCGTTATGCTCATTATACAAGAAGCCACAATGAAATTATTTTAAAAGTTGAGACTCTTCCTACTCAATATGGTATCACTTTCCATACCATGGTAATACCAACAATAATATGTCTCTCCATGGTCTTAGTTTCCTATAAACCTTAGATCTTAATAGATCATGTGCAATTCAATAATGTCAATCACAAGGACAAGAATCCCAATCGTACATAGGCTAATAAATAAAAAGTTGATTCCTAGAGAAAACCACTTATTAAAAACTGACAAAATTCATAAATTAATGTGGCACAGGTGTCTTTCTTCCCTCATATCTTATTAATCCCCTTTCAACAGCACATGGTAACCTTTATTTGCTTTACTGAATCATGAGGTAATTTACTAAGCTCTAGCACTATCAAATTTCCGTCACAGGATAAAGCCAACACTCCTAATAAAATCAACCCTAAAGGCTATGCTAGGTTACCATCAAAGTAGGTGTTGGCAACTGATTTTCATACCTACTGAGATCCAACTATTCTGCCAATTGACAAAAATGACCACCACCACCCAAAAAAAAAGGTGCAGGAAAGCAGTTTCAGTTTCTGCCACTTACTGCTACAAGGCCACCAGATCCTGGGAAACTCTCGGTCAGTGGGAGTTCCTCACTTGAAGGAAGCAAACCCTGCTTCTCAACCCATTGACGTGCTGCATCTACAAGATTGCCACTGCTACCTCTTATTCCTTCTTTTGCAGCAATATCTGCTTTGTTTCCAATAACAATGTAAGGAACTGGGAGGCCTCCAGGCCCTCCCGATGCAAGAGGGGCCGAAAATGTCCCAGTTGCTGCAATCTCTGCAGCCCACTTCTGTAAGCTTGACTTTGTTCTTCTCTGTGAGAGATCATGAACAAAAATAACGCCTAAAAAGAAATTTTAGGCAAGAAGGAGAAGAAGAATTACAATCATAAATACACAAGCAAATAATTAAACAACACAATGAAACATTCAGTTGCTGGTTTTCACCAGAAGCTCGAATATCTCGACCAGATCTCATTTGAACCATCATCCTTTAATTATTTTCCTTTAAGTCCTCTAGTTTCTGATATCATTCCCCATTAGATTTTAAAGGGATATATGATACGAGTTCAAAATACAAAGTGATTACACAAGGTTGATAAAGAGAATTGGATGGCCAAAGTATAACTTATTCAAAAAGTTAGCAAGAGAATAACTACTTTTTTGCAGATCAATTGGACTAGGCTAATAGTCCAAATTGAGCACATGCTTGGCAAAATTTGCTGATCAATTTGTTAACTAGTAGCTGCAAATTCTGATCACTCAAAATTGGGTCATGATAGAAATATAAGCAAATTCTGAGAGACCATAATCATGATTTGCTGATTTGATCAGCAAAATCAGCAAATTGATCAGCCACTGTTTGGACTAGGCTAATAGTTAACAAATGGAGAGTGGCTGAGAGACCAGAAATCAACCCTCCAGAGTTAAGTGAAAATATAGAGGAATCAGTAATCATGTGGTAGTACAAAAATTAAACATCAGAAAATGACGCCTTCTCTTGGGTAACACTATTCTAACACTATTCAGAAAAATGAAGTGTGAGTAATGGACAGGGTCTCTCTCTTGAGCAGTTTTGCAACATCTTTTAGCATAGCATATGCAGAGATTAGTGTTTGTTTTTCACATAGGTGGGATAATCCCTTGTTATCATCAATAAAAAAATGATCTACATTTGCTTTAAAAAAAAAATGGACAGGGTCAGGAAGCTAGGTGATCCATTACCTCGGATGGTAATATCAATAGGGAAGGCCAGGACGACTTATGTTTATGGACATCCAAAAAAGATTATGGCCTAGTAAACCTTTATTCTTAAAGATATGTGCCATGCTTGCAGTCAGATTTTGAATATTTTCTAAAACAGTTCTGTAACATGTTATTAGAGGGATTGGAAAGCAGCTTTATAACTTTTAGTACTTCTCATAAACATTCTCATAATTTTAAGTCTCAAGCGTATCTCTTCTCCCGATTATCTTACTCATTGTTCCAACCACAAGAGCACAACATATTCAAGAGTAACAGAACTCATGAAAATTCCAGGTATTGGCAATATTAAACTTTTCTAAAACCATCCTCTATATATATTTTACATCCATTCATGCCAATCATTTCCAAGCACATGGTAAGGATTGAGCTAGAAACCCATTGCTTACCATTGATTTGTGAATAGAATAGAGAACGACAGTCTCTGTATCTTTCATGTCCTGATATATCCCAAAGCTCAACAAAAAAACCCCTCTCCTTGTCACCTTCAATGTTATTTGATGAGCTGCCAGATGATCCGTAAGTTATATGCTGCAACAATGAAATCACAACATCAAAAAACAAAATCAAACTGCAGGCGGAGGATAGCATTTCAGTAATGGAGTATAGAGTCTGACCGTGACTTCAACAGAACAGCCAATTGTTTGGGAAGGGCGAGTTATGGAAGAACCTTTGACAATCAGATGAGCAAGAGAACTTTTCCCCACACCTAAACAGTAGATTTAAATTAGGATATAGTATTTGGGGGGAAAAAAAAAAGAACCAAAGATTAAGGCTCTGTTTCAGCAGCACACAAAACTTATGAAATTGGCTTGCTAAATTATAATACATTAGAACTGAAACAGTACTTCAACTTCAACACATACTAATGCCATTCCCCACATTTTTTTATTCCCATAAGTTTATAACCATAATGTTGAACAAAGGTTACCAGCATAAAGTGGAATCACATGAACCACATCAACATGTTCCAAATCACAAGATTGCATGGAGCATCACATTCTGGAGTAAGAAAAGCTACAAATGTCTACAACAGTATACAAGCTTCTCCAAAATCTCTATAACTGCTAAGCTCTCTACTAGTAGCTCTTGAAATACATGTGATCTTTATGTTGTCCTCTCACTGTAACCTAAGAGTATTGATCGTGTAAATTAGAAAGTTAAGCCTGGGATGCCAACCAGGAGAAATCATGAAATGAATAAAACATGCTAAAAGGGGCAGCTTCTTTTGAGACCCTTAAGGATGATAGGTGCTCTGGAAAGAGAAGTATCCAGACGGACAAATTTTCTCCAAGCACCATTTAGGGCATGATCCATGCAATGGAATTTCAGCATTCTGGGATTGAGCGCACAGTATAGTAAGGATCTGCTAAACCACCTTCAGTCTTTCAAATGAAAAATGTAGGAGCTTCAAAATCTTGCAGGTGCAGCTGCTCCAATCAGCAGTCCTTTTTATTTTTAAATTTCATTTGGCTAAAGTCATCTTCAGACCCCAAAGTTAAATACTGAACATTCAAGGTGTATGAAGAAGATGTCACAGTCCTAAATCTATACTGTGGCGTAAAGGAAGAATGGGTGGCTTTTAAATATAAACCCCAACCAGAAAGGTTAAAAGTGGTAAAGCTAGGTAGGAGGCAAATTCTTCCTTTAGCTTTGGAAGTGTTTACAGTTCTACATAATTCATTTCAGATACTGGCTGGTAAAAGATACAGCCACCTCCTACTAGCATAAAAGGTCTTCAAAGTTAGAAAGAATGGCAGGGAAAGGGGTTCCTTTAAAAGGTAAATGTCAGCCCAAGTCTATAGCTAGTAATGGCATGCTCATTTTTTCTCTCTTGCTAGCTGTTGATGGTTATAATCGAGACAGTTAGAGACACGTGGCCTTCCTAATTTTCTAGCCGTCGTATAGACATTTGCATAGAAAATACGCTGAAGGCTTATAGCAGCATACCCCAATAGCTCCTAGACCAGAAAATACGCTGAAAAGCTCTCAAACCCAATTCCATGAACATTTTTAGCAGCATTACGTGATTGAATTAGCAAATTTAATGTACTAAGAAGACCTACGTCGCATCGAAGCTGAAAACTCATAGCAATTGATTAATCACCCATCAAAATCAAAGGGAGCAGACGAAGCAGTAGGCACAATTAAATTAATAATAAAGAGGAAAGAGCGAGGAGGAGTAGTTAGTAACCAGAATCTCCAATGATAAGAACTCGAACTTGGCCATAAGGCGGCCCGCCATTGTGCTCTCTGCTGCTGTTGTCTCTGCTACTACTAAAACTACTGGTGCTGCTTCTTGATGTTGCCGTGGTTCCTCTATCCCTCCAAAACATAATTGCTCTTAGTATCGACCTCTTCCTCCTCCTGATCCCCCCCTCCCTCCGGAACCCGACCACTACTACTGGTTAGCTGTAAATATTCACATTCCAAATTCTTGAAAACTAGCTCAAGAATCCCAAATCAGCGAACAAACTACCCTGCTGCTCCCGCCCACCCGGGTCCGGGGTTTGAATAATAAGAACAGGACGATGCAGAGAGCCCTAAATCCCTTGTCTAGTCGCAAAAACTGATGATGGATATCGCAAGCAACAAAATTGGTAATGAGTATAATAATAATAATGCTAAGTGAGATGTGATATCCCCGCTACCGCTACCGCTACCGCTTAGGATTTTAGATCTGATCTTTGAACTCAAAACACAAATGCGCATCCGACATCACAAACCATCCTCAAATCCCCAGGTTATGACTGCTGCTCTCGTCTCTGCCACAAAACAAAAGCACGGGAAATGGAAATGGCGCACGGGAACTGGACAAGATCTATCGGGTTGTTATTCTTTTCCTTCGAGCAGTACTAATAATTACCTGTTGAAGTTTATTTAGACATACTCCACTTGATCTCCTAAATTAATACAAGAGCTGCTGTTTGGCTTTTATGAAATTTTCCTATAAGTTTGCTTGATTTAGAAGGATTGGTTGCACTTTTTGCCCTGAACTTTTAATTTATGAAATTTATTACCTTCAACTTTTTATTTTTATTTCTATTTTACCGCAATTATTAAACTAACATTTAGCCAATTAGAGTGGATTTCATCCAGTTGACTCTTTTAGCATTTGCTCCCCCTTTGTCCTCGGAATGTCATTTTCTTTTTCCCCCTAAATAAAGAATGGCACCAAATTAAATTGCACATTTTGTCCCCTGTACAAATATAGCAAGGGAAAATGGCCAATTTAGTCCTTCAACTTTTTAACTTAAGGTGGTTTCATCCTTCATCTTTTATTTAGGTAATTTTAGTCTTTTAACTTAAAATTAGTAGCCAATTTCAGCCTTTTGCAACAGCACCGCGAGTAAAACTCTTTTGACATAAAAATCACCATCAAGTCAAGGGCAATATAGGAATTATGAAATAGGGATCATTTTTAAAACAATGAATGCAAAATATTTTTTGATTACATTGGAGAGAAAACCAATTTTCCATTGTTTTGGGGAGTAAAACAAAAGATGCAATAAACCAAATTGTTCTTCTTCTCCACCTTTGGTTGATGCTGAAACCCTACAAAATTGCAAAAGCCAACACAAGTCCCCAAAACCAGACTCAAAGTTGCTAATTTTTTTTTTTTTTTTTTGCAACCCCAATACAAGTCCACTCGTCAAGTCTCATTTCCCTAACAAAATCCACTATTGGCATCGAAGTTCAATTGTCGACGGGGGCTATGCAGCAGGACGGGATGGATAAGGATGTAAAGAGGTCGAAGAAAAAGTTTGAATTGTAAATTGTAAATTGAAAGTTCAAAGTGAAAATGTAATTTAACATGATGATTTAAGGAAGCGATTTTTCAAACTCTGATACAACGACGATAAGGTAGCTATCGACAAGGGAATGCTTAGAAAACAACTACTCTATTTTGCTAATTTGAATACTTTCTTTGAGTTTATCAAGAAAATTTTATATGTTGGTAAGTTTTAATTGTAGGCTAAAATTACAAGACATATGATGATGTACAAAAACAATGTGGATGAAGGTTTTTATTTATTTATTTTTTTAAAAAGACATATTGTCTTTGGAAGTTTGGCAAGAGCTAGTTGAAGAAGAAGAATCAGAGATGCAGCTGCTTATTGAAGAAAATGAAATGTTTTCAGCTTTACTCCCTAGCATTTTCTGATTTTTTTGTTTTGACCTTTAACTTGTAGTTCCTATAGTGCCCTTAAATTGGTGGTGATTTTTGTGTCAAAAAGTAATACCGCCACAAAAGGATGAAATTGCTACTAAATTTAAGTTGAATGACTAAAAACATCTAAATAAAAAATGAAGGATGAAATTGGTTTAAGTAAAAAAGTTTGAGAATTAAATTGGCCATTTTCCCATATAACAAATGCCCTATGCTTTTTTCTTTTACGAAAAATTTGCCACAATTCTTAGGTGAATGTGCAATTTGGTGCATTATCCCTACGGGTACAAATGAGCCGTGTTGAGTTGAACTTTGGCCTAATCAAGTCGAATCTCAACTTAGTTTTATGAAGATCGAACCCGAGCTCAAACTTCATGAGCTCAAAATGTAAAGCTCGAAATTTGAACTCGAACTCGATCTTCAAAAAAAAAAATAATTATTTTATTTTTAGAAATGAATAAAATAATAATTTTTCTTAACAAATAATAAAATATTAGGAATATATATGTAATTTTACTATTAAAATAATACACACACATATATATATATATAATCAAGCAGGCTCGTGAGCTAACGAACTGAATATCTTTGAACTCAAGTTCAAACTCGAGTTCGATTTGGTCAACTCGAACTTGACTCGAACTCAATGTTGATCGAGCTCAAGTCAAGTTCGGACTCAAACTGTTCGCGAGCGGTTCGATTCATTTGTAACCCTAATTATCCTAATAAAAATAGGCATTTTGAGGACAAAATAAGAACAACGATTCTTTACCATCACAAGTCGGAGAAAAACTATTTCCCAACATTTAGTTAATTGAAGTCGATTGTAGAATATTACAAGTTATCTACATAAGTAATAAGAGTAAATTTTATATACACTAATCACGGTTGGATTCATAACACATACGCAAAATTTGAGTTTCAAATTCAAATTTGGATTATGTGTCATGCATCTACTAGTGAAAGTGTATCACTGTTAGCGTAAAGAAAATTAATCCAAGTAATAAAAGAGCCATGAGTTTGGCCGTTCTGCGTGCGACTTCGTCGTCCTCATGTGACCCTACTTTTTGTTTGTTTAGCGCATTGAGTATGTTAGATTCAAGTTCTTTTCTTCTCGATTTTTCTTCTCTTTTTTCTCTCTCCATCTATTCCGCTTCACATCTTGGTTTTCTGTTTGTTCTCTCTCTTTCTCTCTCCATTCCTCTCTCTATTGCTCTAATCTGCCTCTTCTCCACCTCTTCTCGTCAGATCTTGGTGCACTTCCTCTCTCTTTCTCTCCTATTTTGAGTTTTTTCTTTTCTTTTTTCTTATCTTCCTCACCGTTGCATTTGTTTTCCTCGCCGTCTTGGCTAATCATTAACCATCTTTGTCTCTCTATTTCTCTAATCTATCTCTCCTCATCAGATCTTATTCTCTTTTTTTTGTTTTTTATTTTATTTTCTCTTTTCTTCCTTACCATTTCTTTTTTCACTATTTCTTCTTCTTTTTTTTGTTTTTAGTTTGTAGTTTTTTCATTTTTGCATTTGTTGGTAGGCAATATGGTTAGAATAGTGTTGGGAACTTGGACTGATTTACTGGTTTTTTATAGCTAGGTCTGTTGTATTTTTTTCTAGGAGATTTTTTCAAAAAACTGGTGATTTGGTGTTTTTTGCTTGGTTTCATCTTCTTTTCTCATTTGTTGCCTCAAATGAAATGCATACTTCAAGATTTTTGAGATCTTGATTTACTCGATGTGCGAGGAAATAATTAGGTTGAATGATTAGTTGCATTATCAATGAAAAAATTTGGAATTGTATGTGGATAAGTATCAGCTGAGTTGTAGGTTACTAAATATGCATGCCACTCGTTTTTTGACAGAAGAACTTTATAGGTTATATATAGTTGAAGCAAGAAAAAAAATTTCTGTTTATTTGGGTCAAGAATGGCATGTAAGTTTCAAGATTTTGAGACATAGGTATAGGGTTTGAACAAGGAGTTAATTTGACCAATAATATTTCTAGTTCGATTTCTTAACTTTACTTGATGACAGAGGCATTTCTATTTAATTGTAACTGGAAATAATAGGCCATTGTCTCTATAACTGGATTTATTTGTTTATTCTCTTTTTTTTTAACAAGTGAAGGCCTTGAATCCAAATTTTTTACTTACAATCCCTTCCACGTTACTACCCAACCCAACCTCCCTCCCTAATGAATTTCTTGGTACTTCTCCGTTAATTTATTATCTAGGACTTAATTTGAATTATCCTTTTTTTCTTTTTTACAAGAGGATCAATAATGATTCCCAATTTTTCATTTGATGACTCAAATATGTGACCTATTGATTACAAATGAAGTGTTTTACCAGCTATAGGCTGCATTTCATAATCAAATTATTTGTCCTATTTAGGCATATCAATAGAGTTAGGGTCAGTTTGGATCTACTAGATTCATACCTAGACTCATTTTTTTATAAGAATGGCAATGGATACGATAAAACTTGATATCAATGAGTATCCAACCTGATGGTTAATTCAATTAAATGACCGATGGGTTATTTGTTAGAGTTTGGTATTGACGAGAAGTTACTCATGGATAACTCGATAGGGTTTGGTAAAAGGAGTAAAAATCTGATACCCAATACCCTATACACACACATACACCTAGCTGTGTGTGCATACACTTAGGTTCCAATTTTATCGTTCAAAAACACGTTTCTTAACTTTATAATCCAATAACATGTAACTCTAACCTAACACAAATGAAGACAATTATGATTAAAAACAGAAGAATGTTGATTTAACCCTTCATTAAATGCTGAATTTTTCTCATGTGAGCTCTTTGGCTTTATCCAAATTTATAACTCAATGTAATATGTTAATTTAATATGACATATATATTGATTTTAGTTTAATAAAAATTAATTTTCCTTTTGAACTATTCAACTTAATGGATAGAGGATACCCGATGAGCATCCGAGCT
Source organism: Coffea arabica (assembly GCF_036785885.1). Classification (NCBI taxonomy): domain Eukaryota; kingdom Viridiplantae; phylum Streptophyta; class Magnoliopsida; order Gentianales; family Rubiaceae; genus Coffea; species Coffea arabica. Next base: position 502,504 of record NC_092330.1, on the reverse strand, counting down.
CGTGAGCAAGAGAATTTAGTAATGGAATTAAAACCCGTAGGATTACTAGATAGGATTTGGTAAGAGAAATTTTCGAGAATACCCTACTCGTTGCCATCCATATTTTCATATGCAGACCCAAATCTAGGGATGTCAACGGGACAAGTCCAGGTTGAAAATCAATATTTTGACCCTGGACCCGCTTAGCTATACTTGTATTGGACCTGAGAGTTTTAAACTTATTCTTTTCGATCCGGGTCTGGGCACGAGTCGAGTATACCTGACCAGAAAAATTTAGGTGAAAAAAATGAAGAAAATATCTTTGTAAACAAACATTAATTGCACACCACAAATTCCAATTAAAAATCACAATTTATTTTAGATAATTATTCTAATGCCTACAAATTACAATTTCTAAAAGATCCAAACAAATATTAAATACTCAAATATATTATCAAAATAATTACTTATTCAAACGGGTCCGAGTCGAACCCATGTCGGAACCCAATATTCCATATCCGACCCGTTTTTAGATTAGCATGAACAGATCTGGGTTAGGTCCGGATAAACGGATTTGTAATTATACCCGTACCCGAAAATATTAAGCAGGTTCATGTCAGATTTGGGTCACAACCTTGCCCGTTGATAGGCCTACCCAAATCTTAGTAGGCTTGTAAAATAAGATCCAGACCTCAATCCGAATTGATGTGGGCATCCAATAGATATACTGTTGTTTTCAAAATGTGCAATCAAGAACTATTTGACAATTTGAAAACTCGAAGATAACATAAATTTAATCCAATTATTTGTTTCGTATTATGAAATCAACCTTAAGAATGTTATACGGACGAACTAAGAATTGGAGCAGGAAATTCTTATCAAATTTTATTTCCTTCAAAAAAATGTTGATTTACATTTAACGTCCAAGCTTGCACGTGAGACTCTTATTTTATTTTATTTTTTGATTTATTTCAGTGAAATTCAAAGTATGGTCTCAAAATAGGGAAAGTGAAGGTTGGGTTGAGCGATAAACGAGAAGCAATTCGAATTTCTAAGTAAGAAATCCTAGATTCAAGGTCTCGAGTTTTTTTTTTTTTTAAAAGAAAAGTGTATGGTCTCAAAATCAAAAGAAAAACCAACTAAAAAGCATGCAAAATCAATCATTAGCGTCACTGAAAAAAGGGGAAAAAATGAGGATAATTTCTACCGAATTTGAGGCCAAATGTTAAAAAGCGCTAAAAGTTTTTAGTCAGAGGGAGCGAAGACAATCGATGTGCTGACACTTTGGCCAAAGAGGGAGCTGTTCAGTCTCTTGATTTTGTTGTCTATAACTCCATCACTCAAACAATCGGTTCTGTACCTTTTTATTTTGTGATGCACCCGTCTGATCTGATAGCAATTCAATTTATGTCAGGCTCTATTTGGTCAATTGGATTACTCCCTAAAATAGGCTCCTCCCAATGTAGGAGCGGAGGTAGAATAGGTTAAGTTAAATGTGCTGTTACGAAAAAAAAAAAAAAAGGGAGGGGGGTTTTGCAATACCTAAGATGACTATATTTGACAACTCTTCTAAACTTAATATTAGTTCTTTTTCTTACCAAAAAAAAAAAAAAAAAAGACGAGGGAGCAAAATAGAAAACTGCAAGTAAAATGATTTCGAGAGGCAAGTGAAGAAAGCTCGGAGACAATTAAAAAGCGGATTTGGTGTGATTGTGTAAATTACCCTATTATTTAGTTCCGGTTTGACCAATAACACAATATAAAGCAGTATGATTAGAGGTTATTAAATTTGGCTTGCTGGGACGAATTACAATGTCAATGCCCGTATTTATATGTATGTGATTAAGTTGGTAAACATGGAATGCAACACAACGTGGGGAGCTCGCCTCTATGTTAAGCTTTCCTTCATTACATGAACGTGGAGGCTACCACCCCTTCCTTCCCTCAACACTAGTTATTATGGAGAGAAGAAAATCATCAGACCATAATTGACATAATTCTCCTCCTACAGTCCTACGTCCCGTATATATATATATAGGGTGTGAAATTGGGAGAATTATTCATCCAATTAAGCAGAAATCTTCTACACCTTTCCATTTTCTGAAGAGAGATACAAAGATGGCCAAGTTAGGTGGTTCACAAGCCCTTTTGGCCATGTTAGTTGGTATTCTCGTTTTTCAGGCAGCCTGCAGGGTTTCATGCTTCGACTATGGAGACGCCCTGGACAAGACCTTGCTGTTTCTTGAAGCACAAAGGTCTGGCAAATTACCTCCGAATCAACGTGTAAAATGGCGCGGTGACTCGGGACTCAAGGATGGTTTTCTTCAAGGAGTAAGTTCCCTCTCACGTCTGTCTTCTTCTTCTTCTTCTTTTTTCTCTCTTTCTCTCTCTCTTTAGGAGCATAAATATATAACAAATTAACATATGTACTTTCTCGAATCATCCTCGATTTATGTGTTTGTGGAAAATAAATAATGTTGCATGGGCAGGTAAACTTGGTAGGGGGTTACTACGATGCAGGAGATCATGTGAAGTTCGGGCTACCAATGGCATTTACAATGACGATGCTTTCATGGGGGGCTATTGAGTACAGGAATGAGATTGTTCGTCTGAACCAGATGGGACACACGTTGGCTGCCATCAAATGGGGTACTGATTATTTCATCAAAGCTCATCCCCAGCCTAATGTCCTCTGGGGACAGGTATGCTGCTTACAAAATTAAGAGGGGCCAAAAAAAAAAAGAGAGAGGGAATTCTCGTATGCTTGCTTGTATGATAGTGGCCTGATGGATGAGTTTCAGGTGGGGGACGGGGTATCCGATCATTACTGCTGGGAGAGAGCTGAAGACATGACAACCCCGAGGACTGCTTACAAGCTTGACCCCGAGCACCCGGGCTCAGACCTTGCTGGTGAAACTGCAGCTGCCTTGGCTGCTGCTTCTTTGGCTTTTAAGCCTTACAACTCTTCTTACTCAAGTCTTCTGTTAGTCCACGCAAAACAGGTCAGATATGCTGAATTAATGATCAGTGCAATAATAGTTCAAGGCAGGCCCTTACTGCATAATGATACAAGTCTCAATAATTATTTATAACTTGGCTGGATTCTACAGCTTTTCTCATTTGCTGATAGCTTCAGAGGAAAGTACGACGATTCCATCCAATGCGCTAAGCAGTTCTATACCTCATCTGGTTATTCGGTCAGTATTTTATCGCTTTGCATCACAGAATCCTCTCATCATTCTATGTTGCCTTAGAAACTTAGTTAATTTGTTCCACATATAAATGGTGCAGGATGAACTTCTGTGGGCAGCCACATGGCTTTATAGAGCAACAGATGATGAGTACTACCTGAAATATGTTGTGGACAATGCTGTTCCTATGGGGGGAACTGGTTGGGCTGTCAGAGAATTTTCCTGGGACACCAAATACGCTGGAATCCAGATTCTGCTCTCAAAGGTATACTGTTTTTTTAAACAAGAGATGAATATCAACAGATTCAAAGCATGATCCATTGTACAGTGCCATAGACGGAGGGTTGGCTATCATTCGAGATGACTGATTATGGTCTCCCCTTCTCATTCTGTACGTAGGTATTATTGGATGGAGCTGGTAGAGCATACACGTCCACTCTACAACAATATCAAGCTAAAGCAGATTTCTTTGCATGCGCTTGCATGCAAAAGAATGATGGTTACAATGTGGCCACCACTCCCGGTCAGTAAATTTGCCGTAAATCTTAATGTGATTCAAGTTCTGGATCTCAAATGTAAAGTACGTTAACAAAAGATGTCTACTTCCAAAAAAAAATTGGTTCAACTGAAAAGTCAAAACCCAAAAATATGTGATTATTTCAAGATATATTTAGGAATCAAATGAAAAATTTCTGTTTATAGAATCAGGACTCCATAAATTCCTGCATTGATATTTATCAATCTAATTCAGGTGGCCTAGTCTATGTGAGGGAGTGGAACAATATGCAGTATGCTGCATCTGCTGCATTTCTCCTAGCTGTCTACTCTGATTATCTCACAATGGGGAATTCCATACTCAAGTGTCCTGAAGCCCAAATCCAACCTCAGGATCTCCTCAGTTTTGCTAAATCACAGGCATGCATGACTACCTGATTCCTTTGAAATTCTGATCTCCTAAAGTCAATGATTACTTCTCTCTAATAAATGGCTTAAACTGATCTTTCTGCTGGCACATTGGTTGCAGGCTGATTACTTTCTGGGTAAAAATCCGAAATCTATGAGCTACGTTGTTGGTTATGGTCAAAACTATCCCATCCACGTTCACCACAGGGGTTCTTCCATTGCCTCCGTTTTTGCCCTTCAATCTGTTGTTGGATGTGTACAAGGATTCGAAAGCTGGTACAGACGTCCTGAGCCAAATCCAAATGTCATATATGGAGCCCTTGTTGGAGGTCCAAATAACAACGATGCGTTCTTTGATGATCGGTCTAACTATGAGCAAACAGAGCCAACAATATCTGGTGTAGCTCCTCTCTTTGGACTTTTCTCCAGATTGCAATCTCTTTCTGGAAATTCGGGTAAAATACCTGGATGAACTCTTCAAAATCTTGAGCCAAGTTGAATGCTTATCAACCTGCAGAGTAGAAGTTGAATTTACAGAATCTAATCAATGTTCTTGCTTTTTCCTCTCGACATTTTTGCATAATGTTGTATTTTTCTGCAGGTTACCATGCTCCAGTGTCTCAAAAACCACACCCCAACACTCCTGGTGAGAACCAGACATACATCTGAATATTTGTTTCCTGTTATGATTTATGATTCCATAGTTATCCTCTGAAAATACAATACAAAAGCTTTTACAATCATCTAACGTCACTGTAGACTCCTCATTTCAGAGTTTATTAGAAAAGCTGATGGACTTTTGTCCTCTTTTACAGGTTCTACCCATCATGACCTACCCAAACCATACCAGAAACATCCAGGTGTGTAGCTGGAAAATTCTTTCTGCGTGAGCTAAAAATTGTGGCAACAAGTTTCATGGTCCTGATCATTAACTATTCCTCATAAACCAACCAAAGCTAATCCATTTTGATGACCATGAACCAAAAAAACGCTTGACCATTAGTGATACCGAAGAGATATCATATACCTGTGTCTTTCCTATGGATAAATACAAATAATCTTCTTCTCTAAGTTACTACAAAGTCACCACACAAAATCTTCTTCATGCAGATGTTCCTGTTCATTTCTTCCACTCAATAACTCAGTCATGGACAATTGGAAAAATGACATATTATCGCCACAAGGTGATAATCAAGAATACATCACAGAAGCCTATTACCGATCTGAAGCTGAAATTTGAAAATCTTACGGGATCATTATGGGGCCTCAACCCAACACAAGAGAAGGACATATATGAGCTTCCACAATGGTTGAAAGTATTGAAACCTGGTTCAGATTGCACCGTTGTATATGTTCAAGGAGGGGCACAAGCCAAGGTTTCAGTTCAAAGCTATCATTAATGAACGAGGGAGGATTCAGATTACCCTGATGATTGACCAAACAGTTTTTGTTCCTGATTCTCTGTATTAATTTTGTTGAATTTTTTCTACTTCTCACGCCATCCTTTTCTTCTGTTGAAAGTCGGTGCGTCATTGATCTTATTTTCAATTAGCATAATTTTATGACTAATTAATATGCTAGTACTGGAAGGGTAAGAAATACGATTAAGACACTAGTCATTCCAATAAAGACATTTAGCAATACTTGAAGTCGAACCTATTTGCCATCATCGTTACGCAATCCACTCTACTAAAACAGAGATTTAATTAGCAGGGAGAGAACGTATAAATCATCCCTCGTCATTAACAGTTGTTTGAGACATCATACATACAAGGCATTACACAAGTTGAAAATTTGTACTCCGTTTTAATGTAAATAAACATATAATTTTCGGATATTGCAAACAAACATAGAAGACATAAATTTCAGATACCAAGTCATGGGCTGGTTCGAAACACAAAAGTGTGCACGTCGGTGAAGTCCCAAAGAAACATTTTATAAACGAGACATTTGCTGCCCAGCAATAGGCCCAATCCAGCACTCCGGTTCAATGCATTCGAACTAAAAGATGGATATGTATACACACACATATATATATATGGTATAGACACATACATACATATACATATACTAGGGAGGGATAACCCAGGCGACGCGCGGGAATTTGGTGCTTGTGATTCAAGATAATTAATAATTATTGTTTAATATTTTGTAGTATAGGAACTGAAGTATGATGATTTTATCATGTGATTTTAATAGAAAAATGATAAGTTACATAGTGAGTCAATAAAAATAATGTGCAATAAAACATCCTTATCGTTATACTATATAAGAATCCGTTGTGATCAAAAGTTATGTTTGAATTTCAACTGCAAAGATAAAGGTAGTTTGAAAATGTAAAAAATTTTGAAGTGCAATTGAAAAGTATCCAAATGTCCCTTCTAAAATTTATCCAAGATGATAAAATATTTTAAAGTATCAATTGGACCCTTCATCTCTTGAATCTATATATATTCGTGAAAGAACCCTCAAGCAATGCTTCTGATTTCTCCCACGACTTAAGTTCAATCTGAATTATCAAGTCAAGTTTATCCATCAATCACTTTGCGTCCAATCTAATCTAAAATAATTTTATTTTTTACTAACTATTTATATAATTTGGTGGGTATAATACGACTTAATCACATGTTTCTTACAGAGATAATAATATCAAAAAATGATAGATAGATAAGAAACTTAAGTGGTATTTTTCAAAATTTTGTAGAAACTATTCAGATTTGGTGTTTTTTGCTAGGGGTATTTCTTTATAATCTCATAAATAAGTTCAAATCTGCATAATTGTTAAAGATCTGAATTGAAACTATTTTGATTATAAAAAATTGGTGCAAATAATATTCTCTAAATTTTAAATTGCAGAAAATGGTAAGTAAAATCAGAAGAAATTTCTCATATAAATTCGAATTGCAAACTATAGGTAGAAACTGCTTAATGATATTTTTCAATGTTTACTTGTATAAGTATCCAATATAACATCTCTACTTAATTAACTCGTTTGAACTATGGATAATAGTTGCTTTAATCAAATCAAGAAACATTATTTATTATTATACAACGTATAATTATGAGTAAATGAATTAATACAATGCAATCAAAATGGTGCTGTAGTTAAAGCATTTAAACTCATCAAGTTCCATTACAAATTCTTTTACATGGTATAAAAAAGCAAATTTTTTGTATTTGAAACTATATAAACAGTATAATACAAGAACGAGATCATAACATGGAAAGCAAATAGAGTGCAAATGACATCTTAGTACCATGTAGCATGATTAATTTCTTTTTTAGTTTCAATAAAGTACAAAATTCTAAGTTAATAAATTTTACAATCATAAAATTCTCAATTAAAATAAACATAAGCTGAATTTCAAATCATATTACATGAAAAAATAACTACTTAAACCATAACTGCTGGAATGTAGTCAACAGATCCCTGAAGTCAAGAATAATATGAGAAAGTTCATGAGAAATAAGGTTATTTGACTTAAATAAAGAGATAATACCTTGGCTGAGGAAGAAAAGATGATAAAATTGCTTTTCTGATTATTTTAGAAAGTGACAACATTATTTCAAATTGTATTTTGACCAGAGACAGAATCTTTGGTATCTACTAAGAAAAACAATACAATTAGTCAATTTTTGGAATTAGAAGCATCAAAAGGCAAACTATATGGAGTTTTTGAATAAATCAATCATCAGAAAAAAAAACTACAATCTAAGAAGACAAACCCAAAGAACTCACCTTAATTTAAAGGAAACCGAAAAAGAAAAAAGGGTATCGGCTAAACATAGGGACATAAATATAATAATGATTGTTCAGATAATAATTAAGTTAATTAATTTTAATTAAAATACAATTATGTAAACATCCAATTAATTCCTTAACGGATGATAAAGGTTTCAGGAAATTGGAAAGATTAAATGTTAGTATAATAAATGATTAAAAGGACATTTATGTAATTCTATCAAAATACAAGCTTTATTCAGTTGTATACTCAACTTGACACTAAACATTGTAACATACTAAACCTGCCTCTAACCCTAAATGTCTGAAAGGTTATATAAGTAATTATAGTGAAATTAAAGTTATAATGACTTGTACTCAATGTTGTTCCAATTACTCTTCAAACACTCTCACATTTCCAAAATAGCATCACCACTGCGGTTGAAAAGTATTGCTAGTGAAATTTCGATTCTTGCAAGCCAAATTCTTACATTTATATTGATTCTAAGAACATATCATCATGAGACCTCCATATTCACCAATCAATCAATTACGATTTATTGTATAATTTAGAACATATAGTTAAGCATCTCCTCCTCGATATGGATTACAATCACTAAATATCAGTTTTTGATCTAGTTGCAAAGATTTACAATAACTAACATGCTAATTTAAAGGAATAACCATATCAAATAAAGTACTAAGACATCTTAGACCACTCAATTCAAGAAAACAATTAAAAGTAATGAAGTACATACTTTAGATTTGCAACCAAACAGTTCTAAGTAGATAGCTAAACCTATTGGCAAATCAAATGAAGTGAAAAATTTGCCTAAATGGAATCATCAATAAAATAGCCAACAATTTGAAAATTATCATAACTAATAGTTAAAACAGCAAAAGTAGATGCAATCTGCATATGGAAAAATTTATGATGATAAACTTACTTTAAACCACAAATAATAATTAACAAATGTGATCTCCTCCCTATCATGCCTATCTAACATGGACAGTTGAATTAAAATACTAAAAAATTATCGCACATACAACCATCAAGATTACAGATTTTTTACAACAAAAAAGTAGATTGGTTAAAGAAAACATACCTATTGAGATTTCTTACAACCAAAAGGTAGATTGGTTAAAGAAAATATACCTATTAAGAAAGGTGTTGCAAAATAGGGAAGAGGAGTGGCTAATGTAGCAACATCCGAATTTAATAGGCTACATGATTATGGTGGAAAAAAATTGTAAGTAAATGAAATGAATTTGAATAGATGGGGGTAACGGCCAAGAAAGCAAACTTCTCTACTAATTGGCATTAATTGTGTTTTAATATCTATATATCATAAGTTTGCAAATAACTGATGAGAAATGCTTTAGAAAATTAAGAGACTTGGATGTTAATACAATTAAATGATTAGAAGGGCTTTTATGTAATTTCACTAAAACACAAGCTGAATTTAGTTATACCTAGTGTTCAATCGGATATCTGTCACCCCTAACTTTAAATGTCTAAAAGGACATCTAAGTAATTACAACAAAACTAAATTAGCTATAATGACTTGTATTCAATACTCCAATTGTACTTCAAATACTTTACATTCCCAAAATAGCCCTAACCTTACGGTTGAAATCCAAAGAACATCTTTACTCTCAACTCATTCTTATATAGTATAAGGATAATAAGGTAATAAATGATTAAAATAACTTTTATGTAATTCTACCAAAACACAAGATTTATTCAGTTGTACTTGATACTCAACTTGGCACCAAACATTGTAACATACCAAATCTGCCCCTAACCTTAAATGTCTGAAAGGTTATATAAGTAATTATAGTGAAATTAAAACTATAATGACTTGTACTCAATGTTCCAATTACTCTTCAAATACTCTCACATTCCCAAAATAGCCTCACCCCTGCGGTTGAAATCTAGTCCTAAACTCATTCTTATATAATATAAGGATATGTATATATTTTTTGGAGGGTTGTACCAAAATTTACTTTGAAATAAATTTAGCTCGTATTTTAATTACTAATTTTGATTAATCCTATTTTGTAACTTTGGTCTAGAAACCAATTTGTGATTCACATTTACGAATGTAATTGTCAATTACGGAGCAAACGGTGAAATTTTGTAATTGAGAAGTTTGTGTATGCTGTTAAATACCTGACAAACTTCAGCATAATGGAACAAGAATTTATCAGACTTTATGGCAACTCTACCAACTTCAGAATAAAAGGTTGGTAGCTTTACTAGCTAGGCCAAACTTACAAGATGAATTAGTTTAAAAGGCTTGAAACCCCGACAGGGGCCAAGGGAAGGGTGTTAAGGCTGGGGGGTGTTAAGGGAAGGGTAGATAAGTCTCCCGAGTCGTCGTCAAAAGTTGTCGGTTTTTGACGATTGATCTGGGGCTTTAGGTTTGTTTAACTTGTCTCTTGAGGTTTCTCAAGAAGGTGAAAGAAATTAGTTTAAAAGGCTATATATACAGACATACACACTCACACACGCATATGCCTTCTTGGTTGACATTAGACATTTGTGGGTAAAAGATTATCCTGCTTTGACCAGTGTTTTGAAAATCAAATCGAATCGAATCGGCCGGTTCGACCGATTAAATTGCGAATCGATCGATCGTAGCTTCGATCCAGTTCATATTTTTAATTAACTAGACTTAAAATTAGGATTGAACCGTGCGAACTGAATTGAACCGTTGAACCGACGGTTTTTTTGTCTATTAAATTGGAAAAAAAAATTTAAAAAAAAGAATAGATTTTCCTTAACGTTAAAGACTAATTATTAAGTATCACATCCACTCACTTCCTTCTCATTTTTTGCGTCTTATCAAGTTTGTATCTCTGTTTCTCATTTTCCTAACTTCCTCCAAACTCCAATATTCTTTTTTTTTAAGTTGCAATCTTTAAATATAAAAAATGTGAATCAAAATTTAAACTTACAATGTCTAATTCTCATAGACATAAATTTTGTATAATTTTAGAATATTTTGGTATTTTTGGGTTGGATATAAGATTATTTTTTTTAATAAATTCAATTAAGATTGAGATGAAATTTAATTATTTGTTTCAACTTATAATTTAAATAATTTATTTGTGAAAATCCAAGTTCTTTGAAAAATATTAAACTTTTCATCATAGAAAGTCTTAAATTAGTCCATTGCATGTCTTATTTTGTGCATATATATTTATATAAATTATTTTTTAAAGAATTTATTGAACTAGAATTGAACCGATCTGATCGATTGAATCTCGATCCGAACACTAGTTTACTGATTCAATCAACGGTCTGAGCTTCAAAACATTGGTTTTGACATCCTCGTTTTCTATTACTACTGCTTTTGAATGGTGGATCCATTTCCATTACCATTTTTGGCATGCCAAAAGGCTTTCTCAGAATTCTGGAGAGAGAGAGCATGATAAGAACCCTGATGAGTTAGTTGATCATGTCTTCCCACATACCGCGTAAAGGGTAATGCCTTGCACGTAAAACCATGTTCCATTAATTTTCTAATTAATGGATGGATCTGATTGCAATATACATAAAGAAATGAAAATATGCCGCAGCATCACATCCCCTGTGTATATATATATATATATATACAATCTCTCTGACTTGAGCCTTCCAACAATCAATCTATCTATCACACAACACAGACCACAAACAAGTTACCTCTCCAGTTCAGCTGTACAAAAGTCAACCAATTACGCACCATGGCCTCTCTCAACCCCTATGGCAAAGTCAGTGAAGCTGATCAAGAGAGGCTCCTGGCTCGCCGGAAAACACGGAAGAGAATCACCATTATTGCCTTGTCTTCCGTTGTTCTCGTTGCTGTTGTCGTTGCTGCTGTTTTTGGAGGCGTATCTCACACTAACAAGGGCACCAGCAGTACTGATGATCAGTCATCTATTTCCACCACCATCAAGGCTGCCTGCAGTGTAACTTTGTATCCTGATTCCTGCTACAACAGCCTCTCTCCCCTGATTAAGTCCGGCAACATTAAGCCTCAAGATATCTTCAAATTGTCCGTTGAGGTCGCCTTAAATGAGCTCTCCAGAGCATCTCAGGCTGCAGTTGATAAGCTCAATGTCACAGACAAAATGGCCCTTGCGGCACTTGAAAGTTGCCAAGAGCTACTTTCTCTTGCATTGGATCATCTCAACAGCTCGTTAACGGTTCAGGACACTACGTTGCTTGAGGCTTTCGATGGTTTCAGAACCTGGCTAAGTTCTGCAGGTACTTACCAGCAGACTTGCATCGACGATTTACGTGCTGCAGCACCTGGATTGAACTTGAGCGATCATGTCTCTGAGAAACTGAGAAACTCCACCGAGTACACGAGCAACAGTCTTGCTATAGTCAGCTCGCTCGAGTCTTCGGTAGCATCAATCGGGAATCTGGGCTCCATTGGACGACGTCTGCTGAGTTCTTTCAATCATGAACAAGAACCATTCTGGTTGTCGTCCGTTGACAGAAAACTTCTCCAGACTACAGCTTCACAAATAAAGGCTGATGCTGTGGTGGCTAAAGATGGTTCGGGAAAGTACAAAACAATCGATGCAGCCCTTAAAGCCGTGCCTGAAAAGAGTAAGAAGAGGTTTGTGATCTATGTGAAGAAAGGGATTTACGTGGAAAATGTAAGGGTTGAGAAAAACATGTGGAACGTTGTCATGATTGGCGATGGAATGAATGCTACTATTGTATCTGGCAGACTCAATTTTGTGGATGGAACTCCTACCTTTCAATCCGCAACATTTGGTAAGTTTTCACATGCATTAGTTGCTGAATTAAGTTTTGTAGCGAATGGTGTAGCACAAATGTAATTAGATTAATTCAGGGAGTCAGGAGAGAAAAAAAAAAAACTGAAATGAAACAAAACATAAAATATAGCCTATAGAAAATCAAAGAGATAAGAGTGCAGGTTACATCATGAGTAATTATATGGAAATACTAGCTAGGATCGATGTACTACTAATAATGGAATCCGTTTTTCTTCCCTTTTTTCTGGTGTGTGCAGCCGTATTTGGCAAGGGTTTCATCGCTCGGGATATGGGATTCCAAAATACTGCAGGTGCAGCCAAGCATCAAGCTGTGGCACTGATGTCAACTGCGGACGAGTCAGTTTTCTACCGCTGCGCCATGGATGCATTCCAAGACACCCTCTACGCTAATTCCAATCGTCAATTCTACCGCGAGTGCAGCATCTACGGAACAGTTGATTTCATCTTCGGAAACGCAGCCGTGGTTCTCCAGAACTGCAACATTCTTCCCAGGAAACCAATGCTCGGCCAGCAGAACACCATCACTGCTCAAGGGAAGATCGACCCTAATCAGAACACCGGCATTTCGATACACAACTGCACCATCTGGCCATCAGGGAACCTCACCGGGGTGAACACATTCTTGGGTCGACCTTGGAAAAACTATTCCACAACTGTTTATATGCAAACCACGATGGGCAATCTGATCCACCCGAAAGGATGGTTACCGTGGGTGGGAACTTCTGCACCGGACACCATATTCTATGTTGAGTATCAGAACAATGGCCCCGGGGCTGTCATCAAGAATAGGGTAAAGTGGAAGGGATTGAAGCCGAATCTGAATGCTAAACAAGTTGGCAAGTTCGCAGTGAAGTCGTTCATCAGCGGAGACAAGTGGCTTCCTGCAGCAGGTGTTACTTACAAATCAAGTCTTTAAATTGATGGGATTATGGTGCTCTGTCTGTATGCATGGGTGTATAGCTTCCAGTCGTTTCAATTTTTTGGATTTGAAGTTTTTGGTATTGCATTGTTTTATTTGTAACTGATGATAATTGATTCCTTGCGAATAATTAAATTTCGAAAAGTTTTGAGAGCTCAATTTCATCCATATATTCACTAAAATAAAATGTACTTACTAGTGACTGTTATGCAGAAAGTGTAAGAGGTAAAGTTTTCTGTCTGCCCGTGGGAGGGAGGACTAGAAATTTAGAAGACCCTCTTCCCAAATAGGCAACTGATGGAAGCAAACCTTTATGGGGAAACAATTAACCTCCAAAAAATTTTGCATGGTAGTAATAAGAGGAAAAAGATCCCATTGGAATTGAATTTTTTGAGAACGTTATTGATCAGGAATTTTGACTTGGGCACAATTCGGGCAACCGCAGCACCAAGTGGATATAAATACATAATGACGACACATAGCTAGGACTTGTTTATAATCAATCACATACAGCTACACATCTTTGCAAAGCGGAGTGATGAATCTCATTCTTTGACACTCTGTAAATCCCGTCTCATTGTGTTACAGCTACCAACTTTCCTCCATTCGTCTGATATTGGATATTTTAATAAAAATATCATATTATTATTTTGAATTCAAATGCAATAAGTTACAAATTCTTTAATGATGAAAAGTGTAACTGATGAGATTTATGTTTTGTAATTGTAACATATGCAATGATTAGGTTTTATGAATTCATTTAATGAATTTTTACGTGAACCTAAACTTTTTCAATTTTGTAGATGAAAATATGAGGTATTTATTCCATTTAATGGCGGTATTTTAATACTCCTAAAGTTTTAGCTTATAAATAGAGATTTCTATCAACCAAATTAGAGACTCACTTTTGCTTTCTCTAAACTATCTTTTACCTTAATTCCTCTCGCTACTATTGGGATTAGTTAGGTGTTGAGAAAAGATTTAGCTTCTCTAAATTTGTGTAGGTTTAGTAAAAGTAAAAGCGAAGGCTAGGCTGTTGTATTACAGAGGTGACATGCCATTAACCTTCTACACCGAGTATAATTTCAAGAGGAGCGCGAATCGTCTTAAGAGAGAGTAATCCAGTCCGTGTCTCACCTAGTCAAAAAATTACTTTATTTCTCTTTATTTAATCTTTGTTTTGCAGGTTGATCGTGTATATCAAATTCTAAAGGTACGACGTCTGACCAGTTCACTACTGCTACTTATTACAACATATTGCAATCAATGTCGATGGCTGATTAATTGCTGCTATCTAGTAAGCGTTTTCATAAGTAAACGGGTACATATGTCACTGTTTCATTAAACCCTTAGCCGAAGATTACATTCTCATCATCACCCCCTTAAAATTGGTCAGATACATGTTATCTAAAATTATGGCAAGCCTTTAACCGTGTCCTATGACCGAGAGAAAGAAAAAAGCCCTTTGAACAAGTCATTGGTGAGTGTTAGTTTGAACTTCTTTAAACAGTTGTAAAAAGCAAATTGTTCACATTTTGTTTAAAGGACAATGCTCCATTCCGTCATAAGATAACAACTTTTAGGCAGTGCCCAAGGAAATACAGTATATCAGCTGATTTTCTAGTTCATCAGATCAATTGCAAATTGGAGACTAGGTAGCACATTACGTCATAAGTTAAACACAGCATAGCAAGAGAATGAATAGTTCTGGGACAATACATCTTCTGGCGCTTGAAATTGATATCTTGCCTGGGAAAGCAACAGGAAAGCTTTTAGTTAATTTGTTGCTCAACACTTCAAGCCGATTACCTCTTCCATCTTCCATTTTCATATCTTGCTCAACAGGTCTTTGTGGACAAAAGGATATGTAAATTTCCATGATAGCGCAAGGACAATTTTAGTGGATTCTTGCAAGTATTTATATAGTGTAATATAAACCTGTTTACGTGAATAGAAAATTGTCAAAACCCATACACTGGGTAGACTGGAATATATATATATATATATATATATATATATATATATATATATATATATATATATATATATATATATATATTTTAATTCCTTTGGTTTGATAGTGGCATAACATCATGTACTACTTCTCATTTTAAACCCTATTTCTTTCTTTCTTTCTTTCTTTTTTTTTTTTTTTTTTTGCAACAACCCTACTTCTCATTTTTGACTATTTGTTGTAAATTGGTACGATGATAAACTTTCCTCACATAAATAATACCTCGGAAAATGCATCATGGCCAGCACGATAAAACCGCGTTCTATGCTATTGCATCTGGTTCACAATTGGTGGTGACTCAATGAGAACATATAGACCTTCATTGATGGGCGGAACATTTTATCTCTACCGTATAAACATTGGCCATTTTAACTTGAATCACTCAATATATCTGCCTCAACATTTTCCAACGCTTGCTCAAGCATTTTTTTTTGTCGCACCTTTCTTTCTGAAACATGTCTTCTTCTTTCAAGGCATATGGGAAAATCAACCAACGAGGCTGATCAAGAAAGGTTCATTGCTCGTCGAAAAACAAGGAGGAGAATCACCATCATCATCTTCTCTTCCCTACTTCTTGCCTGCGTTGTAGTGCTCTCTCGTGGTTGGAGTATCTCATTCTAATGCCAACAAATTCAGTACTGGCGGACAGCAGTCAATTTCTTCTTCCATCAAAGCATTATGTGATGCGACTTTATATCCTGATACATGTTACAGCAGCCTTGCTCCTCTTGTCAAATCTGGCCACATTTGACCTCGGGACTTGTACCAATTGTCAGTGCAAGTAGCCATAAATGAGCTCTCAAAAGCCTCAACTAAGGCCTGTTTGAAAGTTAAGTTTTTTGAGTGTTTGTATAAAACTTTACTGTAGATCACTATAAAAGTTGTAGAAAAACTTTTGTAAGATGAAAATTTTTTTTTCTTTTCCTTTTCTTTCTTTCTTTTTCTTTTTTCTTTTTTTTCTTTCTTTCTTTTTTCTTTTCCTTCCTCCCTTCCCGCTTCTTCTCCCTTCCCCTTCCTCCTCAAAAACTCCTATGCCCGCAGCTTCTCTGGCCAGCCCTCATGCATCCCCGGTTCCTTCTCCATCTCCAAAGATTCCTCCGACAAAACCTGCGGCTTCCCCCAAAACCTACGGCGAGCGCTTCACTTTCTCCAGCGCCCACTCCGTTGTCCAGTGCGTCTGCTCGGGTCCCATCTCCTTCTCTATCGGCTGAATCCCTGGTGAATGCTCCGATAGTGTCACCGCCTGCATCATCTCTATCCGGAAGCCCGGCGAGTTCTCCAATTCCGGCCACTGCAGAGGTTCCATCCGTCGGTGCTAGTGTTCCTTCCACTTCTGCGACACCGGTAGAGTCGCCAGCGATGTTCCTTTCGAACAGCAGCCCGGCAAGTCACTCATCGGCTGGGATGAGTTTGGCACCGGAAACTTCGCAAGGCCCAGTTGCTGATGAATCGAGTGCGACCTCCATTCATTGGGGGCCTAATTGTTCTTGCTAGGCACCGGAAGAGGTGATCGGCGCCGGTACCGACGGTGGAGGTGGTGGCCAGTGACGGAGGTGGTGGTAGATTGGGGTGGGGGAGTAAGAAGGAAAAAAGGGGAAGGGAATTTTTTTTGTGTGTTTTGGGTATTTTGAAGTGTGTAGGTAAAAAATTTTGAGAAGTTTTTTTAGATTGCTGTAGTTAAAGTTGGTAAAAAACTAGTATAAAACAAATTTGAGTAAAAACTCAACTTCCAAACAGGCCTTAAGTTCTTCAACAATGAATCATTCAAAAATGTCCCTGATAAGGTGGCAGTTGCTGCTCTTGAAAGTTGCAATGAACTACTTTCACTTGCATGGATCTATCTCAATAATTCTCTCGCCGTGCAAACTTCCAATTGTTAGACGCTTTTGATGATCTGAAAACATGGCTAAGTGCTGCAGAAACTTATCATCAAACATGCATTAATGGGTTTGATGATGGAATATTGAACAACGTGGATGATGATGAGGTGCCAAAGTGGTTATCGTCCAAGGACAAGAAGTTGGTGCAAGCAAAAAGTTCAAACATAAAGCCAGATGCTATTGTGGCAACTGATGGCTCTGGAAAGCACAAGAGAATTTGATACGAGCAGTAGGACCATCACTAACACGTGTCAAGATGCTTGAGAGCCTTTTCACCCCAATCCATGTTATTCAAAACTCCATTAAAATACATGAAGTCATGGAGGCGATGGAGCGCCAGCTATGTGATCTTTGAGTTTTTTATTTCTTTTTTGTTTGATTTTTTCTTGTTTAGTTGGTTAGTTAGTCATTATTATGAATAAATATGGCCAGCTATGTGAGTTATTTGATCTATTTAAAAGTAGTTAGGAAAATAAGTGACTAAATCCTTGTCCATATTAGATGTCTTAGTAGTTTAAATTTTAGATATAAATAGGTCTCTTCTATTCCATTGTAAGACAATTATGAGATGAATAAAAATTGAGAGTTTTCTCTTTTCTTGTTCCTTGAGAACGTCCCTTGATACAAAGTAAGTCGAATCTCCTTTGTTCAAGTTTTGATTTATCAATTCAAAATCATGTTGAATTGTGGCGTCATTCTACCAATACATCTTGGTTCACTATCTTGTTGAGTTGTGGGTCACAATTAAATTCAAGGTTCACAATTTCGTGGATTAGAGGGGTCGAGATTGTTCCATCTTTGTATCCATAACTTGGTCAAGTTAGATCCTTCCGCTGCCTGTGCAATTCGTTTCTTCGAGAGCTAGAGTTTAGAGAATTGAGTTTGCATCAGTTGATATCAGAGTTTCGACTTTTGATCCAAATTAATATCCTTTTTCTTTTCTTGTTTTACTCTTTATTCTTCTACCAAATCCTACCCAATTCAAAAAAAAAAAGAAAAAAACTTGTCACCTTAGGGTTTGAAATTCCACCGCTAATTTTTTATTTTCTCATTAAGTCTCCAATCGTGTCTTGTTTTGTGTTACATTTTGTTTCGTTTTTTGTCAAATTTTATTCATAGTAAATTGTATTGAATCGTCAAAAAAAAATTGATAGTATTCACGTACTATAGTGATTATTGTTCATCACTACTACAGTGATTACTGTTTATCGTACTGTAACATTACTGTTCACCCGAGTTATTGTTCACCTGAATAAAAAAATTTTCAGATTATATTTTTGTGTTTACTTCTTTGTTTTTGGTATCCATCCATGGTTAAGTGGTACAAGAGCCATTAGGGTTTCCAATTTCTAATCCACTTAGAATTAGTAAGTCTGTGACTTTCTTTTTTCCGTAATGCACAACTTTCCTTTGCTGTCCAATTCGTAACATCTTGGGGGTCCATTAAAATTATTATTTTCAATCGTTAATTACGTGAAAAAAAGGAAAATTTTCAGAAATTCTAGCTTTCAATTCTAGCGATACGGAAATCTACCCAACCGCAAGTTTCTTTTGATCAAATCTCGATTCGAGAACAAATCACTTTCAATAGGAAGGGAATGATACGAGCAGTAGGACCATCACTAACTCATATCAAGATGCTTGAGAGTCTTTTCAACCCAATCCATGATATTCAATACTCCATTAGAATACATGAAATCGTGAAGGCGATGAAGCGCCAGCTATGTGATTTTCGGGTTTTTTTATTTCTTTTGTTTTGCTTGATTTTTTCTTATTTAGTTGGTTAGTTAGTCATTATTATGAATAAATATAGCCAACTATGTGAGCTATTTGAACCATTTAAAAGTAGTTAGAAAAATAAGTGACTAAATCCTTGTCCAAATTGGATTAATCTTAGTAGTTTAGATTTTAGATATAAATAGGTCTCTTCTATTCCATTGTAAAACAATTATGAGATGAATAAAAATTAAGAATTTTCTCTTTTCTTATTCCTTGAGAACGTCCCTTGATACAAAGTGAGTCGAATCTCTTTTGTTCAAGTTTTGGCTTATCAATTCAAGATCATATTGAATTGTGGCGCCATTCTAACAATACATCTTGATTCACTCTCTTGTTGAGTTATGAGTCATGATTAAATTCAAGATTTGCAATTTCATGGGTTAGAGGGGTCGAGATTGTTCCATCTTTGTATCCATAATCTGGTTAAAATAGATCCTTCCACTACCTGTGCAATTCGTTTCTTCAAGAGCGAGAGTTTGGAGAATTGAGTTTGCATCACTAATACGAGCAGTAGGACCATTACTAATTCGTGTCAAGATGCTTGAGAGCTTTTTCAACCCAATCCATGATGTTCAAGATTCCATTAGAATACATGAAGTCGTGGAGGCGATGGAGCGGCAGCTATGTGATCTTCAGATTTTTTATTTCTTTTGTTTTTCGTGTAGAAAACGTTGATATGTCTTCCAAAATGACTCTTCATGAGATGGTTCAACTCTAGGTTTAGGCCTAGAAAATGTTGAATGAACCTTCTTATTACCTCTTGTATAAATCAATTTTAAAGAGGTAGATTGCATGCAACCCCTCCTCTTGAGAGATTCATTCCCACGCTTAAGTTTATGGTTGTGTTCTCTCGATCTTTGTTCCCAATCTTCAAGTTTGGTGTCCGCATTTGAATCACTAGATTCATTCAAAGGTTGTTTCCTTCTAAATTTCTTAGGGGACCTCCTTGAAGTTTCTAGGTTATCAATGCGTTCATAAATCAATTCCAATTTAAGGTCAGTTTTTCTTTGGGATTCAACTAACACGGCATCCAATTTTAAGGCAAGTTGAGCAATGGTCATTTCATTTTCACTTGCCATTTTAAAACCTGCAAGAAAGAGTTAGTATAAAACAGAAAATTTTACCTCACCACTCCGTTATGTGTTTCACACCCCTCGTGTATCACTCAAAGTGTTTTGAACACTTTAATGGTCTCACCAATCACTTCTCAAGTCACTAGATTGCCTTTTTCGAAGAAATCAAAATTTTCTCAAAGAAATTCAATCAAGTTTTCACCAAGTTTTTCACATAAGATGGTGGCGGTTTAAAGGCTGAGATTTGAAATGAAATGGACTGAAATAATGCTTTAAAACCATGCTGAAAAATTACCTAAGCTGGCCGCAGAAGTGACTCAAAATTTGGAAACTTTGGACTTTGACTAATGACTCAAATTAGGAAACTAAAAACTACTTGGAAATCAAGACTGATTGGGACTCCTTTTGGGACTTATAAACACGAAAATAACTTGTAAAATTACTCAAAGACACGAATTTATAGGGTTGGACAGATTATAGAATGCGACTTAACAAGAACAAGAATGGCAGAAATTTTTGGAGTCTAGAATAACTCTACCCAAATTCAATTCGTGGCTGAATTTTGGAAGTCTAAACAAGATTTCTTGGGTTTGTTTTCACGTGTGCAAGAATTTGGCAAGTCCGAATTGGTAGTTAAGTGTGACTAGGAATTGTTTTCAATCCCAAGTCAACTTGGATTCCCAATTTCAGATTGCTTTCTTGTTCTACTTCAAGAAGGATCCGATTGCGTTGCTCTTTTCTTCCTTTTTTCATGCAAAACAGATTTGTTTTTCTTTCTTTTCCTTCACTTTGGATCAATGCTCAAAGAACAAGATTCGGTACAAGATTAGCTGCAACTTTCTTGTTTAAGAAAACAAGAACTAAGGTTTGTCCAAGGTTCAAGATTTGATCAACTTTGATTTCAAGAATTCAAGAACCCTAGATTGTCAACCCAAGACTTCAAGATTTATCCAAGAAATTCCAGAAATTCAATCAAGAAACTTCAAGACTTTGGTATAACTTCCAAGAAACAAGAGGACCAGCCAGTAATGTTTTAAAAACCGGACCGTTAATTGAACCGGTGAAGTGAAAGTGTCGAGGTTCAACCGGTCGGACCGGTTCAACCTCGGTTCAATGAATTTTTTAAAAAATAATATATATAAATATATATATATATATATATGTACAAAATAAGACATGTAATGGACTAATTTAATATTTTATATGATGAAAAGTTTACTATTTTTTAATAACTTAGATTTTTAAAAATAAATTTTTTAAATTATAAGTTAAAACAAATAAATTTCATCTCAATTTCAATTATATCTAAATCCAACCCCAAAATATCACAATATTTTGAAATTATACAAAATTCATGTATCTGAGAATTTAGATATTATGAATTTAAATTTTAATTTACGTTTTGAGATTTAGATATTGCAATTTAAAAAAGAAAATTTGGAGTTCGAAGGAAATCAAGAAAATCGAAAATAGAAATGTAAACTTGATAAGAAACAAAAAATAAGATAAAAGTGAGTGGTTGTGGCATTAAATAATTTGGGTTAAAAAATTTCTTTTTTAACTTTTTTCAATTTAATGGACAAAAACAAAATTAAAAGATGGAAGAAAACATTAATAAATTAAAAATAAAGAGGTTTGATTAAAAAGGAAGTGACAAAAGAAAAGATGATAGAGAGAGAGAGAGAGAGAGTTGAAAATTAAAAAGAAAGAGTCATGAGGGGATGAGATTTTGTAAGAAAAATGGAAAAAAGAAATATGAGTATTTGCTTTATATAAATAAGTTATCAAAAAAAACTAATAAGATGTGATGGTGCAACGGTTAATACATTGGTCTTTTATTACAAAGGTCTTGGGTTCGAATCTTGATTGTTGCATTTTGCAAAAGTTAAAAAAAAAAAAAAAAAAAAAAAAAAAGGAAAGCTGAAAACCAGGAAACTGCCGGTTCAATCCGGTTCGGCGGTTTTCACGGTTCAACCGGTCTTTGACCGGGTTTCTAGCAAAGTCAACAATGTCATTGAACCGGACCGGTGCCATGGCCGATTCGCGGTTCAACCGGTCGAACCGGCCGGTCCGGTCCGGTTTTCAAAACATTGCCAGCCACTTATGATTCAAGAAACACAACAATATAATCTGAATTTTTTTTAAAATTCGGATGAACAATATCACTACAGTACCATGAATACTACCCTTTTTTTTTTTTTACTCTCAACAAATTTCAAGACTTGACAAACGAAGCAACAAGACAATACAAAACCAGAAACACGACACGAACAAGAGATAAATTTCGGACAGCCAAGAAAATATGTGGTAGCAAGAAACAACAAAAACCCTAATGGAACTACTAAATTAAAAGTGGACAGAATTGAAACAACAAAAACTTACAAAGACACAAACAAGATATACTTGATATCATCAATCTAGCTCTAATTACCAAGTTAATATAAACTCACCCGAAGGTATGAACTCATATTCTACCAAACCCGGATCTAGACGAAGAAATCAAATTGATTGCGGAATAACACGTGACCATTCTAAATCCTAAGATTGCGAATCTTGAATTTAATCGTGACCCACAACTCAACAAGATAGTGAACCAAAATGTATTGGTAGAATGGCGCCACAATTCAACATGGTCTTGAATTGATTAGCTAAAACTTGAACAAAGGAGATTCGACTCACTTTGTATCAAGGAACAAGAAAAGAGAAAACTCTCAATTTTTATTCATCTCATAATTGTCTTACAATGGAATAAAAGAGACCTATTTATATCTAAAACCTAAACTATTAGGACTAATCCAATTTGGACAAGAATTTAGTCATACTTTTAAATAGTTCACATAGCTGGCCATATTTATTAATAATAATGACTAACTAACCAACTAAACAAGAAAAAATCAAGCAAAACAAAAGAAATCAAAAATCTGAAAATCACATAGCTAGCGCTCCATCGCCTCCACGACTTCATGTATTCTAATGGAGTCTTGAACATCATGGATTGGGTTAAAAAAGCTCTCAAGCATCTTGACACGAGTTAGTGATGGTCCTACTGCTCATACCACAATTGGTGCTGCCCTTCAGGATGTACCTGATCAAAGCAAGAAGAGGTTCGTGATCTATGTGAAGGAAGGAGTGTATATCTCCAGATGGAATGTCATGGTGATTGGTGTGTGAGAGTGGATATCTCCAAATGGAATGTCATGATGATTGGAGATGGAATGAATGCAACCATTGTTTCTGGCAACCTCAGCTTTGCGGATGGAACTCCAACATTTTGAACTGCAACTTTTGGTGAGTTTCCTTCCTTAACATAATTGGCTTCTCTAACCATCTTCATTCGCTTTCTAATTAGGATGTGTTGTCCATTATGTTGAAGTCACCACTCAGAAGAGCTTTCATGCTGAGTATCTCAGTTTACCATGACGAGCTCTGTCGATGATATAGACTGATATGCCAAAATTTGATTCATTTTGGCATTTTGTCATCTCTCTGCGTGTAATATCTGAATGATCCATATCCAAACAGTGAACCCAACCAGTCAATTCAAATTAGAGCTATGTTCTGGCTAGCCAATTTAACTTGCATGTCTGGACGTCCGAGGCATATCTACTCCGTGGATTCTAAATAGAATCCAATTAGCCGTAAGAGGGATCTCACCAGTGATATTACGGGCCCTGCTATTAGTTCCCTACAAATCCATTTTGCTAACAACTCAACTTTTATACCTGCGCAGGATCAACATCAAACTATACCTTTGTCCTAGGCAATTTTACTATTTAAGTTGTGCCTCTGCACAACATTTTCATTTTGGTATTCAACCACGAGCTTATCAAATATAAGCCCGTGTATATGACTTCAAATCTAGATCCTGGACTTCAACCAAAATATAAGCCTATGTCACTACCATATCTAATGTTTGATAAATATAGGAGTAAAATTACATATTGTCTGTCTTTATACTCTACAGACATCTCCCAAACGGCAGAGACCTGGGTTTATTCCTTGACAAAACATCTATCAAACGGCCAGACTTATATTATTCGTCCAAGGCTCAAGAGGAGACAAAAAGCAGCACAAGCAGAGACCCAAAGAACAGGATGAGCGAGGAGCTGCAGCCAGAACGGTAGAGGATGAATCACGTAAAGAGAGTTTAAGAATGCATTTTTTGGAACGCTGGGATTCAGAAAGGGTAAGATGGCTATTCATCAGAACCGATCGGAATTGGGAAGCCATCCAAATTTTTTAAGTTTGATTCCAGCTCGTTAAATCCGATAACCGTTTTTCAGGTTAAAAGGAGAGCCGAAGGCCACATTGCATTGGAGAGCAACAACACAAAGCATACATCAAAGGTGCGGAAATTATTCCACTCCAAAACCCTCTAAACAGGCGTGTGCCCCTAATATGCAGTTTTGAGAATCAAACCAATATCCATCCGATAGTCATTATATATATGAATCTCTAACGAAACAAAATAGCAAGTTGAACATTTGTTGGCTGTATGAGCCAGAATTCCACATTACAACTCAAATGCATATAATGTAAAAATTAATAAATATCCATCGCCTGCTTCAAATCCACTTCTTGCTAATCATCAAACGTTGTCTTCTTTCCTGTGTCATAAAAAAGAATGCAGAAAAATTGGATTCATTAGTTGTGACAGTCCAAAACCTGAAGGGCAATAATTATTGCTAATAACACGCAAAAACACTACCACCAGAAAAGGAAATAGCATAAAAGCAACAGCATATCAATGAAATGCAATAGTCCCCAAAAATGAAACATCATTGACAACACTGTACAACCTATTAGCCAAGCATACAAGTGCTCCGCTTTTTTTAGTCCAATTAAATACAAGGCATTGCAATGGACGTTATAAATCTCATTGACAACATACCAGTACCAACTGTAGCCATACTAGTTTTGTTAGGAGTTCCACGACCTCTGCCACCACCTCCACGGCCACCACCACCAAAGCGGCCACCACCGTTGCCAAAACGGCCACCAGTGTTGCCAAAACGGCCGCCACTGTTGCCAAAACGGCCGCCACCTCGCCTGCCACCAAATCTACCTCCTCCATCCCTGCCACCACTTCTCCCACCACCAGCACTATCATGGCCATCGCCTCTTGGTCTCGCCTCTTCCACTGTTAGAGTAGACTCTTTAAATTCAGAGTTATCGTATTCCAGAGCTTTGTTAATAGCATCATTGTCTGAAAACCCGATATAAGCAAACCTGTACAAGGAAAAGCTAGTCAATCAGGCATTTTTTTTGGGGTTGCCAGAGGAGTCAAATATGCCACAGGATTGCTGAGAGTTCTCAGCTACAAAAGGGAGCTACATGCTACATACCAGTAAACCCACTCGAACCCAATAAATGATAAAAGCAAGAAGACTTGCACGACATCTCACACAGTTTCATGGCACATATCGCATTCCGAAATCAAACAACAGTCACTACTCCTAGCAAATTCCAACTAATTACGGACAAACTAAATAGCAGCCTATCTTCAAGCAAAAGCATAAGGAGCAGCAGCAAAATCAACCCTGATATACCACAACCACCCAGCAGCATAAAATTTAATTGCAAAGCAGAAAAAATGCACCACATTATGTGCACGTATGCTAGTTAAAACTGAAATAATAATGAGCTAGACTCCACAAAACAAGGCTCCACACAGAAAGTGAAGAAAGACCAACCCTTTCAGTCCATTGTCACCCCTTGGAAGAGATATTCTTGTTATCTCTCCACATGACTCAAAATGCTCCCTCAATGCCCCCTTGATCTGAAACCCATAATAATTAGAATCAGCGCATAAAGAAAAGACAAGGTTAACAAATAAAAAAGTTCATAAACTCACTTCATTTTCATCCACATTACTCTCAAATCCGCGGACGAATATTGTTGGCCCTTGAGATCCAAACCCCTTCTGGAATGAACTTCTGTCTTTGCTAATAATTTAAGGAAGAAAAAATTAATCCACAGAGATTAGTAGTCCTATCAACTGAAACCTAAAAGTCAACTTCCAAAGAATATCAGGGAACAGAAATTAAAGTGATACCCGCTCTGTGGTGTATTGGATCCCCGTTCCCTAGCAATGTCAACCTTCAATGTACGGCCCAACAAGTCTTGACCATTCAACTCGTTAACGGCCTGTTTATTGATTCAACACAAACGCATAATGATTATCTAAAACAGCAGAATATCACACAAGACAGAATATACATATACCATATAGATCAGATCTCATGTTTTATTTTAAGTTCCATGCATTTGTTTACAATGCTTATTGCCAATATACAAGCTGATATATATTGAGAAATGAGCAATCAGTAACCATCTGAATTTTGAATATATTATTAAGAACAAGTAGAAGGCATCACGTGGGCCAACAAAACAATTTGATCCACCATATCACGGTACAACTTTTCATTCAAAGAAAAGTAACCATTCAGAAAGGTAGAGTTATCATTGGGAAGAATCATTTAGTGTCTTAACTCCATCTCTCAGTCCAATGAGATTCGACAAAGAATCGAGAGAATTTCACTGTACAAACAACATGAATTACTCAGACATGAACAAATCAGTACCACCGGTTGGAAGATTCTAAGCATTCCCTATTCCTCTCATCCCAAGTGCTAGAGGAAACTGCTAACTGATTAACAGCAAATTAGGCAAAACCTAGTACCAGCATGCTCGCTTGCAAAAGTATGAGTAGAAGAGTAGGTCTCATGAAACAAATGTTGAGTGAGATTCAGGAGCATTAGCAGCTAAACAGATCATCCTACATAACTTTACACGAGACAGATGCTTGTAGGCAAACCCAAAAAGAACGAGTGTTGTCTAATGCAGCATCCATTATATTTCAGTACATTATACCTAAAAACATGCTTTGAAGGAGTAAGGGATAAGCTAAAGGATCTGCCATAAATTTACTAAGATACCAGCAAACACAAAATCTAGTGATAACGACAACAAATAAATTGATCTGTAAAATCCTAATAAATGCAAGATGATGACGAGTACAATAAGCAAAAGCAAGAAACTAATAAATATAAACTATTTCAAGCCTCAAACTATCATTTTAAAAGTTTCAAAAGCCTCAAATAAAAAGGATAAATTGGTCAAAACATTCCACCTTTTGGGCTGCTTCAGCAGTAGCAAACTCAATATGGCCAAAGCCCTTAAATGAACCATCTGGATGCATGCTAAAACGAATCTCGACAATCTCTCCACAGTCTTTGAAGAAGTTCTCCCTGCATCTGACCAGTGTAAGATGCCTTTCAAATCAAATTCATACAAGAAATGGAAAGCATCGTATACATACACATCAGCCTGCTCAACCGAGTATGATAGATTCCCAACGAACACTGTGCTGCATGTCTCGGACTGAGTGCCAGGAGTCTTGGGCTACATTTTGATACTTCTTATTTGAGAACTTAAACTGCAAGTAATGCATACAACAAGTACAGTGGAAATGACTAAAACGTACTTCCTTCCTTTCTGATGACAAACCACCCTTCACAGAATTCTCCTTTTTAGGCAAGGCATCAACCATTTTAACATCAATATCCTGTCAATGATAAAAATATGAAAAATAAATATGTAGCTCATAATGTGGTGCTCCTGGATGAAAAGCCAATAATACATAATTGATATTAGGAACAAGTAACTTGAGGGTATTTGTTGGGTAACACCAAAATACCAGCACCTTGCAACTGGTTTTACAAAACAGTAATGCTAGCTTCAATATCACTTAATAATACTCTGCTAGTCAAGTGGCACACGTGGAATTTTTAAGGTATATCTCAATTAACTCGGACTATCTACTTGCAATCAAGAAAAAATGTTACCTCAAAGAATCAATTCATTCACTCACCAACTAAAAGGCAAATCAAACCATAATAAATAGCATTTTAAGAACCACAAACAAAAATATTTAAATTGTAACATGTTACCTTCTTTTGTGGGGTTTTGGTCGGCTCTTCCTCATCCTCAGAAGTTTCTTCTTCATCTTCGGAAGATGATTCATCTGAGCTGCTTATCTTTGGTTGCACAGGCTGCCAAAGTTAAATTCAAGCATTGAACATCTAAGTGACATGTTAAGGTCCCACAAAAGTCAAATGCCATTAATAATATATCTCACTACCTTGTTTGCCTTTGGCGGTTCCTCATCAGAACTTTCCTCTTCACTACTACTTTCTGTTTTCCCGTCTTTAGCACTGGATTTCAGAACACCAGTGGGCTAGAGAACCCCACAAAGAAATAATTACAAAAGCCAACTGATATGATAAAAGGCAACAAAAATGCATACTTGAAAATTACATACCACAACTTTACTCTTCTTTTTCTGAGGCTCCTCATCTTCACTTTCCTCATCAGATGTGTCTTCCTCACTGCTGTCTTTATTCACCTGCACTTGCAAAGCTAAAGTCAAAAATGCATCTCATACCAGTCAAAAAAGTATGTCCTCTTTAAGCATGTGAAGCTATTACCTGCTTGTTTTCAGCAGCAGGGGATGGCCTCTTGGGAGAAACAGCTTTATGTGGTGCTGGCTGCTATTTGATAAAGTAGCAAAACAAGGAAATATCAGGAATTAGAAAACAAGATGTAGAAAGAACCATAATACCTCTCTAAAGAAATATATGTAGTCCACATTTCCAACAAACACCACCAATTATTCAAAAACTGAACGACAGACTTGTTCACAGCCATACCTAAGCTTCACAATAAGTTGAAACTTAAGCTCATCATGTTCTCACATAGAAATATCAATTTCAAGAGAAAAAACTGTACAAGGACAGACAAAATCTAAACGTACAGTTATCAAACAAAACAGACAAAAACTCATAAAACAGTATCTGACAAACAATACAGAATCTGATCTGCTCAATGGTTAATTACTTTTAACAGCAAGGGGAATATTTTTGGCAGCGTTGGGCAAATTAGGAGGCATCCTACAAGACCTGTTCTGCAATTTATATACAAGCTCCCAAAAAAATTTTTGAAGATATCAACTAAAATTGTGTTCACATGTTATAGGGTTCATATAAGCAAAGATGTTTCAAGATGCGCATTGAGAGTTACTCTTCAGAACCATCATAAAAAAGCTTTTTCAGTCTAAGCTTAAGCAAAAGAATACAGTTTCTAGCTAATGGGGCGGAAAGACCAATTAAATTAGTGGAAAAAAAAATCCAAACATGCCCTCAATTCTCTGTTCACTCATTTTTCTACAATACCTAGACACCATTGATGTCTTTGTACCAAATTATGCAAGGAATGAAAGACAGCTACACAATTGCACACAGCCCCAACATTGCTGAATTGAAAATCTCACCAGCTTGACGTCTGAGTCCGAATCTGAATCACTTGTTTCATCATCTGAATCAGATTCATCAGGAGACTCAACTTTCTTTTTGGAAGCACCCGCAGGCTGGGCCTTAATGGCTGCTGGTTTCTTAGTTGCAGGAACATCATCATCAGAGCTGCTGCTATCCTCCAAAACCTGTTTCTTTACAACTGTGGCAGGTGTCTTAACTGCCCCAGCAGATGGTTTCTCATCCTCTGAAGTGCTACTGTCATCCTCCGAATCAGAATCATCTTTCTTGTTGGCAGCTTTAACTGGTCCATTCTTGGCAGGTAACTTTTTAGTAGGACCAGTATCCTCATCTGAATCACTACTTTCATCGTCAGACTCTGATTCACTGGAGGACTGCTGTTTCTTCTTGTTAGGTGCTGCAGGGGCATTTTTAGCTGCACCTAAAGCCTTGGTTTTAGGAACCTGCTTAAACAACCCACATACCACAATAAGAGCACATAAGGATTAGTCTCTAGAACTGGTTATAGCACAAACATGAGTAAGATAATTACCTCATCTTCATCAGAATCGCTATCATCTGATGAGTCTGAATCAATGGACTGCTTTCCTTTCTTTGCTGTGCCATTCTTGGTGGCAGACAAAGGTGGTTCCTTCTCAGTTGCAGCTGCTTTAGCGGGACGCTCCTGGAAGCAACCATACAATGAGATGATAAGAGAGAAGCAAAGTACCTTCCACTAAGAAAGTAATAGGAAGCAACACTCACTTCATCAGAAGATTCGTCTTCACTACTTGAATCTTTTACATCCACTTTGGCGGGAATTCCACGTTTAGTAGCCACCTGCACATCAATTTCAGGTCACAACACAAAGGATATGGCTTTCAAATTCTCTAATGTCAAGAAAAAAACTTTTTAAATCCTATGGATGAGGGAGTTAGAACCTTTTTGAGATCTTCCTCTTCAGATGAAGTAGATTCATCATCAGAAGAAACCACCTTCTTCTTCTCAGTCTTGACCTCAATCTTCTTCTTTTCTATAGCCTCCTGTATCCCAGCTCCTTTCTTCTGTTTCTTCACGACAACTTCCTTTTCAATCGACTCCTCAGCCTCTCTCTTACCTATATAATAACATAAGCATTTTAAGCCAAATACACAGGAAATCCCTTTTTTGTCCCGGGAAGAGGAAGGAAAGACCAATCCACATAATGGCAGTTTACGAACTTAGCAGTGAACATCCAAAAAATTCAAATAACATTAAACACTGAAAGCACCGAAAAACAAACACACCAACTACCCACGAAGCTGAAAGACTAAAAATTGTGAAACGAATTAAAACGTGTTTCGTGGGAATCGGCAGTCCATGAGCACACCACAGACACACACACAACAAAATTAAACACTGAAACATAAATAAAGAAGCACCATCAAAATGATAAACATTGAAACCAACAAAAAAGAGCGCACACACACGATTACATACTAAAACATCAATTGACAAATAACCCATCTTAAAATTAAACAAAAGCAAAAAAATATTGAACCTTCGTTCAATTGTTTCACTGGGCCTGTTGAAAAATAGCAAAAAAATTAAAAATTAGAACCTTTCTTCAATTGTTTCCCCGGGGTTGTTGCGCCAGCAGCAGGAGCAGCATCAACCTACAAAATTAAAAACCACAAAACATATACTTAGATCGAGATCAGAGCAACCAGGACGCATGAATAAGCATTTACACCAAAAAAGAAGCTTACTTTTGGAGTCGATTTCTTGGAGGATTTACCCATTTTACAATAACAAAAAAGAAGAAGCGAACTTGGAAAAAAAAACGAGAGAGAGAGAGAGAGAGAGAGGAACTTTTTACGGTATTAGATGAAGAAGCTCAAAAACCCTACGGCTAGGGTTTTAGGAGAAAGAAGAGAGAGAGCAGCGGCTCAGGACGATATTTTGGGTGAGAGGGTAGAGTTCTGTTTATTTATATAAATGTTACGGGAGTTGCAAACACGAGCAATAGGAACTCGTGGCGTCTGGTGGCCTCTTTAACAAATTGTGCCGCTATGGGCTTTAGGGTTTACGGCTTCATCTTCAGATGACTATTTATTTTTTCCTTTAAGCAAACTATCACTTTGATCCTTTATCTTTAGGGATAATTTCAGAAACCTCCTCTAACGTTTTTAACTATTTCCCTAGCCTCCCTCTATGTTTCAAAAATTGCACTAACCTCCCCTAAAGTTAATTATCTTGTAACGTTTAGGCCCAATCAATAATTAATAAGTAATATTAGGAAAGAAAAGATAATATGACTCTATCATTACCCTTTATTTAATATATTATTTAATTAATTTAATACCAACCTACGTAATAAAGAAAAGCTCTAAAATTTACTGTTTATCATTAGATATCAAATCATATATAGTACCAAAAAATAATATATCATTTTATATTGTTTACTTAATATAAAATCTAAATTACTTTTTCAATTACATACTCACGGCCAAATATGATCAATAATAAATAATTAGAAAATTTGCAACCAAAATATTACAAAGAACAAACTTTAATATCATAAATATTCTTGTCAACATAATAAGATTAGTTGATGAGATTTTATGGTAATGAAGTTCACTCTTTGTAATATTTTTGTTACAGATTTTTTTTATTATTTGTTGTTGATCATATTTGACAATGAGTTTGTAACTGAAAAAAGCAATTTAGATCTTACATTAAATAAAATATTTAGAATGATATACTATTTTTGATATCATATGTAATTTAATCCCTAGTGATAAACAGTAAATTCTAATGTTTTCTTTAATATTCGAATGAGTATTAGATTAATTAAATAATTTAGTACATGAGGGGCAATGGAAGCATATCATTTTCTCTCTCATAATATCACTTTTCAATTGTTGGTTTGACCTAGATATTACAAGATAATAAATCTCAAATGAGGTTAGTGTAATTTTTAAAATTTGAAGGAAAGCCAGTGAAATAGTCAGAAACTTCCCTTGAGGTTTCTGAAATTATGCCTAAGGTTTCTGAAATTATGCCTAATCTTTAAGGTCTTCCCCACTATAATCTCATCAATCATTGCTTATCAATTTAGTCTCTTACCTCATTACTTTACCCTAGGACTGCAAACGAATTGAGCCGCTCGCGAGTTAAGCTCGATCGAACTTGAGTTCAAAATATTAAGTTCGTTAATATTTTAATATATATATTCTTAATATTTTATTATTTATTAAGAAAAAAATTATTTTATTTATTTTTTAAAAAATAAAATAAATTATTTTTTAATTTTTTTCGAATTCGAGCTCGAGTTTTAAATTGTTAGCTCGTCGAGCTCGAACTCGAGTTCGAGTTCAATAAAACTAAATCAAGGCTCGGCTCGATTAGGCCAAAATTCGACTCGACTCAACTCGTTTGCAGCTTTACTTTCCCCTATGTAAGCCATATTTATTGATAATATACTTACCCTATAGAGTCATCTATCTTTTGGTCTAAATTATTCATGTCACTTAATGTTATATAAAAAATATCCTTTACCGTTAATTTTTATTTCTCAAACTATTTAAATCCCATTGTTTTTCTCTATCATGAGTTTAGATACAATGACTCACATCTCCTCTTTTTCTCTAATCTCTATCATGATTTTAAATGCAATAACTTCCTCGACAAGGGAAAAAAGAAGAAGAAGTACTTATAGATTTTTGAAATAAGAGTATACATGTTCTAACATGATTTTATATATAATATCTTATTGTGAAAGATATACTAATTAATTAGTTATACATTTTTGGAATAATCATACACTTAGGGTACATCTAAAGCATTAGTTTGTCTTTCTTTCTATATATAAAGTATGAGGAAGGGGTTTGGTGCTAAAATTTTATGTCATCTTTTTGTTTTCCAATTTTAATCTCATAAAGCCAAGATTACTAAAGGTGACTACTTAAAATTTGATGACTCCAACAACTTCCACTTCCAATAACTTCTATTTTTTCTTTTTGTTTGATTGTCAAAAGAAATCATAACTTTGTTTGTAATAACTTCTAGTGGTTTTCACAAAACCAACTTAACCCATAGGATTCCCTTCCCACAAGTCTTCCAAAAAGGATTCAAGTGTTTATAAGATTAGATAACCATAGTTTTCCTACACTTAGACCTTATGTTGTAAAGGAGTAGTACTCCTTGTTTATATTTTACAATTATGACTTTGTATTGGAGGTCGGATTTTTGTCGCTCTCCTAATCGTTTATTCTATTTTTAATAGAAATTAGGGTACCCTCCCTCATGTAAGCGGTTTGCAACAAAAAAAAAGGTGATATTGGTGAATTTTAGGAGTTCTTATAAATTATTCTAAATCGTTTTAACTTTTTAGTTGTAACATGGACCTGTGGCATGGGAACCATGATAGTTATTTTATGCAATTTTATTTTATAATCATGCAATAGTGATTTGTTAATAAATTTCATGATTTTATGCAATATATTTTGACTAATTGTATGTCAAAAATGTATATTGACATTCATTCGAGTTGGATTTGTCTAGAATACTATTGCAAAAATTGAGAACGATTAGAGGTTATTACATTTTTTTTTCTCTTTAAATGTTTACTAGAAAAAGAAATCTTGGTTAAATTTACTTTTAAAGATTTTATTTGGGGTCTATTTAGGATACAAAAAATTATTTTTCCATTGTAAAGAATTTTGGATGAATTTTAGGAATTTGTTTAATATTTTTGTCCAAATTGATGCCATGAAAGCCATTAAAGAGTCTGTCAATTTGTTTAGTTCTTCTTAATTTTCACATATTGTTTAAGTTCTTATAAGTTAATGCACCTCATTGGCTTACCATTCAAATTGATTAAGACTTTTAAAGATAATGGAGCAAATTAACCATTTTCCCTTTTTCTAACCACTTTTCTTTAGAAAAATTTAAAAAATAAATTGGACTATAGTTTAAGTGTATACTAGTTTTAGAGCTTTTAACAAGTCAAATCGAACTGAATATTTAGTGTTCAAACTCTGTTCATATAATATATGAATAGAGTTCAAGTTTGGCTCGAACATTAACAATTATAAATATTGTTCGAATTCAATTTGTTTATTTGTATAAATATTCGAATTCAAATTCAAACTTGAGCTTAGCTTGTGGATTTTCCTATCTCTTTGGGTCCAAAAAACTCCATGGTCAATAAGGAGGGGCTCCCAATTCTTGAGGTGGAGGGGCTAGATACATCTGTAGAACAAGTATCTTACACAACAGCTAGATATCATTCTCTAGCAACCTCAAGTCACTGTGAAATTTGGTCATCCTGTGGCCAGTTAAAAATTTAAAACTAAGGTGGTAAATAGAACAAATGACCCTCAAAGTGTTGAGGGTGAGGCGTTTGAGTAACACATTAGTCTTGACCATTGCAAAATTAATTAGAATAGTTCGCTTTAAAGGAACCTTGCCAATAGTTACCATGAGTGTGATCATCTCCTGAGGTACAACATTTGCCCTCCAAATTTGATGAGCGGTGTTTGGGCAGGGGTTAGCTCATGATCCTTCAATTCCATTTGTATGAAAGAATTATAGTATAATATGTTAACAAAACTTCCTAGATCAATGTTCACCTTCTTTACGAGGTAATTATATGCCAGAATCTCGATAACCAATGTCTCGTGGTTATGAAAAGTTAAAGGGACTAAATCATTTGGCCCATAAGAAACTACCTTTCATGGGATGTGCACTAGGTTTTATTGAGTCTATGGCAAACTATCGGTAAGTTCTTTTATGCAACTTTTAACTGTCTCCTCCAGCCAGTTTGCCACATATCATATTGATCACCCCAACTAGGTGGCAATCAGGATTGGGGATTGGTTTCGGGGCAATCTATCAGATTCCCTATGGTTTCAAGGAGACTGATTAGTATGTCTCTGATTATTTCATTCAACCCACTGATCTTTTTTTTGGTCATCACGACTATCTCCAGGGGAATCCCAATGCCAATGTTGCTTAACAAATTACCCGAAGTATTCTTATTTGATCAGATTTTTGATCTCTCTCTTGAGATTGTTACAATTATTGGTCTTGTGACCAATATCTTGGTGATATGCACAATACAAGTTTTCATTTCTCCTATTCTTTTCGATCATCTTAAGAGCGGGTCAGTCCAAATTTTATTACTCCATGACAGTTAAAATATGAGATCAAGTAGCATTTAAAGGGGTAAGATCCTTTTCTGAAATAGGAAGCTTATCTTTGCTAATACGATCAAAGACACTCTGGGAGTCACACCATAATCCCTCCAAAGTGTTTGGTACGTTCTTGCCCAGATTTGCCTTCTATTTTCGATTGCGGAGGTCTATGCAACTTCTCGTTTTGATTGATTGAAGTCACCCTAGATGAACCTATTGGTTCTTTCCCAAATATCATCCAATGTTGATGGATAGTTTTGGTAAAACTCCATACTGAATGCTGTGGTCTAAGCCCATGGATAATGACGGCCGTGGTGACTTGTTCCTTAAGGTAAAAAATCTGTATGCTTTCCTTTGCAAAATAGGCTAGGTATGACCTTAATGACTCATTGGGTTGTTGTTTGACATTCATCAAGTAGGTTGAAGTCCTAGTTATGGGTTAGGAGGAAACAAACCGGCGAGCAAATTTATTCATGAGCTCATCCAATGAAGAAATGCTCTCTGGTTTCAATTTTCAGAACCACTTGTGAGCATTCTCTTGTACAAAATGAGAAAAAGTTCGGCACATCACAGATTTCGAGACTCCATACAGTTGGAAGTGAAAAGAAAGGCACGAGTCGAGATTTTCCCCTCAATTAGACTCTGATGCCTAAGTTAGTTTAAATCTCATTTTGATAAAATAAAGATGAGAGGCTTGATATTAGAGAGAAGTTGTGACGCCCCCACTTCTCCCTAAGGCGAACCAAAGGGTATTCAGGGAACGCCTGCCCAACTTTCACCAGGACTCGGTACAATCCATAATTCAAGACTAGAAATACTTCGAATAACTTCAATACATAATTAAAGTACTCCAAAATATTTCGCACTTACAATTTAATCAGCTCTCAAGCGTAATACAATCCCAAAAGAATATTTACTACAACCATCTTCTGTAATACAACTTAAAATCTTCAAAAGAAAGCAATCTAGTACTAATCACGAGCACCCTTGGTCTCGAATCCTGTTAAGAAAAACAAAATCGTGGAATGAGCTACATAGCTCAGTGAGGTTCCAAGACACTCTAGCAGTTATAATAAATCAAGTAATTGAGCATACCGCATGTATGGTTCAAGTTTGCATATTGACATATGAACGTGAGACAATTATCATTTTACGAGTAATTTGAGCATATCACAGTATAGCACATTTGTATGAAACGGTTATCATTATGTAAAATAAACACACATTGAAGAATACAGTATTCCATTTGAACTATTTCGGTCAATTGCACCTTATAACTTCCGGTCCCTACGATACTGTCTGGCCATCGCCTTATCCCTCCAGTAGTAATACTCGAGTATACCGAAACGGTGGCTCAGGGTTCCAACCTACCCGACCGAGTCCAGTCCTGACTCGAGTAGGTCAGTAATCAAGGGCAGGGTCCAAGTTCAACTTAGAGTTTACAACATGCACAAGTAATCAAATAATTTGACGAACGGTAAACATTTATTCTTTTGGTAGGTCGAGTGAGATAAAGTACACACTCGCTTTAAAATGGTGGACAATTTTATATGAGCAATTACTAGCAATAATTAACACATAAACACGTAAGTAATATTTGATAATTTCATGTGAACATGTAATTTACGGTAATCAGATAATCAAGTACCAGGTAATCAAATAGATAGGAAAACGGTAAGTAATTACGGTAAACGGTAAACGGTTGACGGTTAACGGTAGTAATCACGGTTAATTGGTAGACATGAGTCATTTTAATAGGCCGCCATTGGCCGTTTCTCATTTTACCACTTAAGAGTCGAGGAGGTTCACTCCAACCGACTTATGTAGCCATAGCATAATTAATCATTTAAACATGCTCTTTATTTAAATATAGCATATCATTGGCATAATTGAAATATATGCACTTCAAGTATTTCATGTCGAGTAATTCAAGTATATCTTACTTAAATATGTATGAGTGTGGTAAATACTTGACATATAGCATTTAACAATTAATGATCATGGAATAAGCATGTCATAGACTTATTGAAATTATGTACTCTTATATGGAACACTCACCTATTGTAACAAAAGAGTAAGTGCGTATACAATCGTTCAGGTGTTCCCCTCGAGATTCTCTTGAAGATCTCCTTGAGCACCTGAACAAACAATAGTTGTCTATTATATACTATCGCTTAAAATTCCTTACTTATCGAGAAGGTTGTACTAGTGTTCATTCTAAGGAGAATTCATGAATTGATCCTTAATTATTTATAATCGAGGCTCGGAAGTGGGTTTCAAAAACACAAGAGAAATCTGATTTTCGCCTTTGAAATCAAGTGTAAAACGGTCTAGCAATATTGGAGGAAAATGGAGAGTTTGAAACCCTCAATTTCCTTTAAGTTCGAAAATTTCAGATTCGGTAAGCAAACTTTGAAAAATCAGATCCACTCTCCGAGTCCAAAATTCAAAAACTTGGTACCGTTGGAAACTACTTCCAAAGTGCTAAAAGTTTCTAGAAAACACTTTGCCATGATTCCAAACGGAAAGTATTCAAAATTTGTCTCAAAGTTGCTGTTTTGGCTTGCGAGACAGTTTCGAGGTTGATTTTCGGCAAAGTTTGGAAATTCAGCAAAATTCACACAATGTGAACCAGTCTCTGAAATTTGGAACTCAATTAGAGTCACAAACAAAGTTTAAAACATAACAAGCAGAACAAGAATCGGAATTTTGAGCACCAAGATATAGTAGCTTAGTTGCTGAAAAATCGAAACGTTTAGACAATTTCCAGGTTCAAATCACAAACTTTGGGACTTTAGTTAAACATTGAAACGGACTCGGAATGGCACCGAATTAGGCAGTATTATACTACCATATAAGGGCTATTTTTCTGTCAAATTTCATGGAAAAATACGTATGGGAAGTTGGTTAACAAGACCGTTGAAATCACAAGAAATTCTAAGGCTAAACTGCCTTTGAACTTCCGTTTTGCCGTTTCCAAACATTTGGTCAAGGAACATCTCAAACATGGTCCATTCCAATAGGTAATGTCTAAAATATGTCCAAAGTACATTCGATAGGTGATTTACACTAAGAAACTTCGGATAACAAGTCCCAAATCATTGTTAGTTTCAAATCTGTCCAAATGCAGGTATTCCTTCACAAGACCAGATTCGAATTTTGATCATAAATCACTCAATTCAACTCGGAATTGAGCATGGTTGGTAGTGTTGGAAAATAGACTCATAAGGCTACATTTTCTCAGAAGAAATAGTTTTCGAAATCTATCCATAACTAGCTCGTTCGTGAGCATCAATTTACAGCTCATGTGCTACCTTCCAGGAAGCAACGAAACAGGACAACGAATTTCAAACGAATGGTTTGGCTTGCTCAAGTGGAACCAGGACAAGCATTTTATACCAACGGAAAGCTGGGAATGTCTAGTTTCCAGTGCCGTAAACAGCACTCGATTCCGACATCGAAGCGATGAGTTATAGCCAAAACAAGATGACTGCCTGGGCAGTGACAGAAACCAATTCCAGATTTCTAAGATTATGAAATTCCAACATTTGGGTGACCAAATCAAGTTATTTTTAATGAAACTTTTTACACCCTCAATATACCATGTAAACAACATAAACAAGCCATTAGAATCTCAAAATTTCGCACCAAAGTGCTCGAACAAAGTAGGGGCAAAATGGTCACTTTTGGTTATTGCACCATCCTTGAGTTTCTATCAACAACCCAACATTAATCCACTAGTTTAAGCACTAAATAAACATTATTACTATCAAAACACCACCAATCAGTCCATATATTCAAGGTGGGAGTTCATAGAGCCCACACAACCATTTTTCCACCCAAATAACAACACCCACATGAAGCTACAAGTTTCATATCAAAGATCCATCCACTAAAACCAAGACTAGAATATTAGATGATTACCTCCTAGTTTTTGAGATGAAACCAGAAATTTTGGCCACTAAAAAACTCCAAGAAACCGTGGAAATGATGCTCCTCACCTGGCTAGAGTTGTTCTTCTAGTATTATGGAAGTTGTGTACAAAATTTGAGGTGAAATGGTTGGATGAATGGAGGTGAAATGAGAAGAACTTTGTTCCTTCTTCTTTGCTTAGTGTGTTCGGCTAGCTTGAGGGAGAAAGGAGAGAGATGGTACTGATCAAAAGAGGCTTCCTAGAGAAGCTTGGTGGTTGATGGCCTTTTGCACAAAAGTCAACTCTTAATGGTACGCGTACGCGCACGTTTCGTACCTCCGTTTTCTCTCGGATTTGTTTCAATTGTGCACTAAACCTCTAATGCACTTGTATTCGTACTATTATTATTTACTCTTAATGGTCTAAAAATAATGGTTTTAAGTCTCTCAATTGATCACGCGCGTAAAAACGCATACTTCCGATTTAAGCGCGATAAAGTGAAATCTCCAAGAAATTCTTATAACGATAGTATAATTAATTATCACTTGAGCATTTAAACATAAAAGTACCTATTTCAAGACTAATGTACAAGTCTCTAATTTTTCAAACTCATTGTACTCTCAAAACGGTTATTGCTTCCAAACGCGCATTCGCTATTCTCACTTAACGAGATTCCAAAAATTAAATTTTGAAACGAGTCACTTTAAAAATATAATTGAGTTATAGACCCATGTAATTAGGTCTAAAGAGCTTAGAAAATAATATTCGGAGTAAATGACCAAATAAATAATTAAATAAACTAGAAATAGAAAATTAAATAAGTAAATTTTGCGAGTCCTCACAGAAATTACATTTTGGGTGGAAGAAGGGAGGGTATTTATAGTGATAGTAAGATATACAGATTCATAGGTACTCGAGCCGCTTTTATGGTATAGGTGGCGGTTACAGGTCAGCTATATAGGAATAGGAGTATCAAATAGGTTGTCAAACGCTAAATAAATGTGTTAGTTATCACATCCACCACATTATTAGCCTATGAGAGTTTATCGATTTATGTTTTTGACCAGTGTAAATGAGATCAAAATCTAAAAAGTAAGCCAGTTCAGGAAGGGATAATCGGGTTCCACAGTCTCCAAATCAAAAGGGGTATTTAGTAGGTTTGAAAGGTACAAGAAGATCATGTACTTGATTATTAAACCACAAGAAAGTGTGATCCATTTTACCTTAAAAATCTCACATAACATAGTAGATTGGCATGTGACACACTATTTAGTAGCATTAAATAGATATATATATATATTTTTAAAATTTTCATTTGTAGCTTTTGATGCTAAAATCAAGGTTCGAACATGAGATCTCATGTATGGAAGGGGACTGCAATCACTACTGGACTAACAACCCATTTGTTCTTTTATTAGTAGCTTTGGTCAAGAGATACATGCTACTTGATGGATGGAGTTCCTTTTAAATGTGATGCAGTTCTTGAGTAAGTAGAAAACAAACCACTTATGTTGGATAACTCGTATTTAGGTAGTAATAATTTACGTATTATTCCCTACACATTTTTTTTTAAATCAGTCATTTTTTTTAATGAAACTTTTGTGTCAATGAAACTTTTATGTATTATTCCCTACACATTTACGTGCCTTTCTTGAGCGTTTGTATGAAACTTTTCTATAACTTACGGTAACATTTATAGAAAAACTTTTATATACTTTAGGGATGGGGAATTTTTTTTAATTTTCTTCTTTTTCCATATTCTCTCTCTTCTTCTTTCTCCCCACACCCCCATTGCCCGCCCATCCACTGTTGGTAGTTGGCCATCACCATCGACGACAACCTCTCCATTTCGTCAATGGGGGTGGCGCTGATTGACGGTGCCAACGGAGGTTGGGACACCGGTGATGACCTGAAGCAAGGAAGGATAATGAAAAAGAACAAAGGAAAGAGGAAAAAAAACTTTTTATTTTTGATGTTTTAGAATGTGTATTTTGGAGTACTTTTTGAGAGTTACTGTCAAAAAAATTATAAAGAAACTTGTTTACTAAAAACAAGCCAAAAGTCTTGGCGTCCAAACGGAACACGTACTCTTCTGTCCCATAAATAACGTCACAAGAATTGCTACGGTAGATTGTACAAAACATTCTCCAAGAGCTTAATTTCATACCTTAGAACTAGTGTGTCAAACTGGTGAGTGGATTAGTACGTATTCTTCTGTCCTTGGCCTAAGATTGTGGAAAACTTCTCAAACCCACCTCCTCGGTAGTCAGGCAGGCCAGTCGCCACCCCAGCGCACCCCGTGTCTTAGATCCCTCCCCTCTCTCTCTCTCTCTCTCGCTCGCTGGCTCGACCAGGCATTGTTTCAAACGCCTCTCGCGCATCTTTTATAGTCCCTTTCCCACCATTTTTCACGGGCACCATAACACTCTATCTTTTCTCTTTGTTCTAGTTTCTGACCCAGCTGTTGTGTA
Organism: Coffea arabica; assembly: GCF_036785885.1. Classification (NCBI taxonomy): domain Eukaryota; kingdom Viridiplantae; phylum Streptophyta; class Magnoliopsida; order Gentianales; family Rubiaceae; genus Coffea; species Coffea arabica. The sequence goes on along the minus strand of NC_092330.1, from coordinate 460,371 downwards.
TTGCTGATTTTCTCTTCCATTCTCTTTAATTATTCGTTTCATTCAAATCTTCCCTCGTATTCCATGCACTGCATATATCAGGTGTAGTAGTTTTTTTTAAATTTTATATGCGAGACTGGACAGACGATCTTGGAATCAAGCTTCAGCCGCAAGAAAAAGGTACTCTTTATGCTTTCTTAATTGCAGTTTTTGAGGTGTCTCTGAATCGGGAATTTGGTTTTGCTATCTGAATAGGTTAATTTGTATATATTGTTGTTGTTATTGCTTTTCTAAGTATAATGTTGGGTTGAGATGGAGTGAAGTTGAAGCTCGCATGTCTGCCCCTTTCTGCGATTATCCTTCATTTTAATTGGAGGTTGCAAGACTAATAATATTCATAACAAATCCGTTTCCCAAAAGATTGGTGCACTTCTTGGTTTTTGCTGAACCAACGATATTTGATGAACAAAATTATCGTAATTCATAAGCGTGCGGTTTGTGCTCTAGGTATCTGCTGTTGGCGTAAGAATATTAGGTTGCAATGTATGCGAGAAGAATAAAGAGTAATACTCAGAAATGGTATCTTGTGCTTCAGAGGGGAAAGTATTCTTGTTCTCCTAATTGCCGGGAGTACTCTTCATATGGTTCTTCAAGTTGCATACAAACAGCCCGAAAGTTTAATTCTCAAGGAAATTTGATCAGAAGATATGTGTTAGAGCGTGTCTACCCATCCTGTGTTGCTTCTGAAAGATTGTACACAAGGCTGCATGAGAGACCACCTGTTAGCTTGAGATGTGGTTTGTATAGGTTCTACAGCTCCAAAGGTGACGGAAGGAATGCAAGTGAGGATAAACCACATGCATCTGTCAAAGATGGGGCTGCGAATCCGGACAAGGGCAAGATCCAAAAGGGAAAGAAGATTGCAAATGATGTGAGGCACAATGCACATGCTCAACTTGGCGAAGAAGATCAAAAGGAATGGCTTCATAATGAGAAGTTGGCCATTGAAAGTAAAAAGAAGGAATCTCCTTTTTTGCCTAGGCTAGATAGATATAAAAATGAGTTCTTGCGGCGGATTGTTCCTTGGGAAAAAATTACAGTTTCGTGGGATACATTTCCCTATTACATCCAGTAAGTGATATCATTAAAATGTTGCAAAGTTTCTTTTAATCATTTGTAAGCTCCAGTGATCTGGATTATACTTTTACAGTGACCACACCAAGAACCTTTTGGTTGAATGTGCTGCTTCTCACTTAAAACATACAAAGTCTGCTAAAGATTTTGGTGGCCGTTTAACTTCCTCAAGTGGGAGAATCCTCCTTCAGAGTGTTCCAGGTTAATTTGTACTTCAGCTTTCGCTCTTCAACATTCTCTCTGAGATTGTAGTATCAAGGGAATTTGGAGTTAAAGTTTCTAATGATGAAAAAAACACCTGCTGTCATCTGTGGCAGGTACTGAGCTCTATCGAGAAAGATTGGTCAGGGCTCTAGCGAGGGATCTAAAGGTTCCTCTGTTGGTGCTTGACAGTAGTGTTCTAGCTCCTTTTGTAAGCTACAATTTCCTTGTACTTCTTCTTTTCAACTATAAAGAACCAGAATTGGTCTTAATCTTTCCTTTTTTCCTCTTGAGATTATATTCTTAATAATGGCAGACTGGGCCAGTCATCTTTCTGCAGCTACATGTCTATAGATATTTGAAATGGCAAAGGAGGTAAAATGATGTATAAGGACATGACTTATCTGCTGAAAACTTACATCAATTAATGGCATCAAAAGACTTATCCTGCAAGGGTTTAAGCCACCTCCAGAACTAATCTATGTGGTGTGGGGAAACTCAAGTCTTCTGTGCATATACCAAAGTGTATGTGTGGGTACATGATAAGGCCTAGTGTTGTGGCATACTTGATATTTAACAGAGTTTATCCAAATTAATGCCTGTATAGGTTATTTGTCTGGAAAAAGGTAGTTTATGCAAGTACATATGTTTTCGTGTCTTGTTTCTGATTAAAATTGGTGGTCTCATTCTTGTGAATGAGGGTTTGGCTGGATTCAGTGGGCAAAGGGCAGTGGCAGGAGGCGAATATCCTGCTTATTTATTTTGTTTTTTGTTTGAGTGGAAGGGGTTGGGGTGGCTGTTGCATAGGAAAAAAATTGGATGAAGAAAAAGTTTCTTAGTATTTTCTTCTGAATTAGCAACACTTGCATGTTGAGTGGTGCAGATTTCAAAAATAAGGGGGACAAAAGGTAATGAATGAAATATAAGATATGAAATAAGGGGGACACATAATATTTTCTTAAGTTTTGCTTGTTGTCTCAGTTTATCACCATTGTCGCATCTTATGGTTGATTGCCTGATTTTATGCAGGACTTCAGTGAGGCTTGTTCTTCTGAAACTGAATCAGATGATGAGAATGGAGAATCAGGTGAAGAGTGTACTTCGGAATCAGAAGTTGAGGATGAAAATGATGCGACCAATGAGGATGAATGGACAAGCAGTGGTGAGGCGAAAGCAGAAACCAGTGATGATGATGAAGTTGATCTTCAGGCTTCCGCTGAGGCCTTGAAGAAGCTTGTTCCCCACAACCTTGAAGATTTTGAGAAGGTACGGCTTTAAGGAAATTCATGTCAAACGTGAACTTAAAATTGATTGGGAAATTTCGACTTCTGATGCAAAAGGAAGGAAAGGATATGAAATACTTTACTTTGCATTAGATGGTTTCAACATGTTTTTTAGTGAGTGTTTGGTGGTGCAGGTCCTAGGCATTTACCTTGACAATTAGTGGTTGTAATCCTAAAATCTTTTCTAAAATTTTAGGCATCTAGTATATGATTAATATGAGCTATTTTCTGCTTTGGAATGCGTAGCTTACGGATTTGAGGGCTTTGAAATTGGCTGCTTTGGCAATTGTATATTTTAATGTTTTTGCAGAGAGTCTCTGGAGAATCAGAAAGTGTCACCGAATCATCACAATCAGAGGCTAGTGAACATTCTGACAAAAGCAAGCAACCTTTCAAGAAAGGTAAAATATGCGTGTTTACAGGCAGCTTAATAAAAATCTAGATTTGTATGTTATGTTATCAAGCATGTCGCATGCGACTATAGTACACTTGTATGGTAGAAATTCCTTTATAAGCTTAGAGATATAGAGTATGTGTTTATATGTGTAATGAATTATGAATTTGGATTGATATGGTTTTATTGAGTTTTATTTATGATGCAGTTTCTTTGCTGAATTCTTTTTAGGTTATGCTATGCTAGTAAATAACTGATGTAAAATCTTCTTGTGCTTGTTATTGGATTATAAGTCAACCGAGTTCTCAATCAGCCACTTCAAAGAAGACACAACCCTTTTAACTATTATTGGGCTTTGTTTCCACGTTACTTAAAATAGATAGATTTGGGAGATATGTATCATGGTTATGAGCCACCTTGGAACAAGAACGTGTTAGGCCTGTTGTTTACACAGTTGATGGTCCTTTGCTCTTTTATGAGAATGCCTTCCTGTTAGAGCTGAGAAAATTAACTAGTCCAAACAAGGCGCAACCCTTTTAGCCCTTATTGGGCTTTTATTTCACGTGAGTTGATATAGATAGATTTGGGAGATATTTATATTGGTTACAAGACAGTGTGGAAAAAAAGCGTATTAGGCTTGTTGTTTGAGATTGGTGGAAAACAGGAATTGATACACAGTTGTTAGTCCTCTGCTCTTTTATGAGGATGCCTTCCTGTAAGAGCTGATAAAAATTCATGGAAAAGCTGCACTCACTCTACTGAATAGAAAATGCCGAAGTTACACCAATTCCTAAGTAAAAATGTTTTCTGTTTTTGGTTTAAAATTAGTAGAATATAGGTACTAAGTTATGGATGTAAGCAACAGTTTACAAGTTTATGATCTATTTTAGCATAAAAAAAGTGTTGTCCATATGCACTCATCCAAAAGTTGTGTGTCTGCCAGCATCTCTAGGGGAAACTTGCTTGTGCCCGTATCATTGACCTTACAAATGAGGATGCATGTTTTGTTTAGAGATTTTGTGGTGAGATGTGGTCACAGAGGTGGTGTTACAGAAAGTTGGTCGCAGTAGCATTGGAGGTGTTGAATTGTTTGCTATTGTCATGTGGATAAGATTCAACTATGGGTTAGGACTTGGTTGGTTTTTAGACTGTCTTCAGAAATGGTTGAACAGATACCTATATCGAATGCTGAATGAAGAGGATGTCATGTGGTATTTCAAGTATTAGCATAGGTGTCATTAGGAAACTGTTAGCTTCAGTCATTTATCACTTCCATCTTTTGTTTCTTCAATTCTTGAACTTTCCATAGAATTGTAGTGCTTGTTATTATTATTATTATTATTTTGAATTATTTGCCCCCTAGAATGAACACATGTTTAGAAGACCCGTAAATTGCAGTTGTGGAACTTTTCTTTTTCTCCAAACTCTTTGGGACACAAGGTGGGCAAAGCAAACTATAGTGGAAAGTAAAGCATGTTTTGTTTGATGAACCAAATGGGATTTTCCTTATTTCATTTTATTGATATTATCATTTTCTGCTTTTTATCCGTTCAGCTCGTAACACCTTTTTTAGGTAAATGCTGGGATTTTCATTTTTTATTATTCAGTTGACATTGAATACTTATCCTGTGTATGCAACTGAAAATTTTTGTAATGTGAGTCCTTCACATCTCTGACAACAGATGCATCAAAATGTTTCCAATCCTTTGTCTGAAACAGGAAAAAAAGTTAACATGTGTCATTTTACCTTACGTGTGCAAATCAACTTTTGAAGCCCATCCTATATTCTTTTCCGTCTTCTCATCTGAAAATGTTAATTGTTTTTGGAATCAAACTTGCTGGCACTTTTAGGTTTCTTTCCAGAGTTTTACTTTCATTACCGATAAATTGCAGAATATTTACTGATGAGGTGATAAAGATACAGCTTCATGTTTTATACAGGACAGATCAGGTTTAATCATATGACCACTCAATATTTTCTAATATATCTTGCAATGGATAGGTAATTCCACATGGACTAACCGTGTAGTCTGGTGCTATTCAGATCTGATAAATTTCTTGATTTATCATGGCTAACTGTTTTAATTTTGGAATGCATATACTATTTGAAGTGTACAAGCAATTGGTAGGCTACATGATAAATACATAGGAATGGATGGATAGAGTTTTTCTACATTCAAAATGTGTAAAATATATTTTTATATTAATTTTACTGGGACATTGTCTTGTTTGATCCTGCCATTGCTGAATAAAGATGAAAGAATCTTGATTTTGACAGCGGATTCATGTATTTGGGATGGAACATAGTAGGAAGTATGACAATAACATTCCCATCGTGCTATTTAAATTCGTCATTTCTGGACATTTTATAAGTTTCCCGTAACAGAAACTACAAAATTTACCTGTTGCCAGGGGATCGAGTGAAATACAAAGGACAGCTTGTTCTTGGAGCTGAAAAGAGGTTATTACCTTCCTTTTACAATTGCTTTTAAGCACATCTCTGACGAAACATTTTTAAGTTTTCATTGGTCATGGTATATCTGATTTCGATGTTCTTTCTGTATGGTTTGCTTGGTAAAAAAATTACTTATGTCTTATTTCCTGTGCTTTTTCTGGTTTTGGCAAATGCTAAAAGTCATTTGATGCTTACTTTTTTTCCTATCTGCTGGATTTTGTTGATGAATAGTATTAAGGGATGTGTCCTTTCTGTTTTATTTGGTAATATAGGAAGTATGTCCCTTTTACTTTTTTAGGCTACTTTGTACTTTTAAGTTTAAAGTTCTTTACTTCATTTTTGTGCTTTTTGAGAAGACTGAATTGAGATTCTTACACTTCTCTTGGAGATCTCTGGTTAAAGTTAAACCTTTTGGTGGACAGAGTTGGGATGTTTAGCAACAGTATTCGATTTCTAGTTTTCTAATACTTTATTGGGCCTTGCAATGGAAATTTTCACTGTGGTTTGAAGCCTTTGTTTCCTTCATTGCTTCTGAAAGCAATGACTTTCCCATCCTTTTTAAGCTTGACCAAAAATCTATAGTTGATGAATTTTGCATTCTCCGTTTCATTTTTTACTTTGTCTTCTTTGGTGGTTTGTGGGGAAGCGGATTAGCAAGTCAGAATAGGTTATTTTTCTTCTTGTATTCTTGAAAGGCAGCATGAACTTTCAATCTAGTGCACCTGATCAGTGGCCTACAATTAATCACAGGATTGTATTGGGGAAGATAGCAACATCTGATGGTCCTTCAAATGCTTATACTGTTATTCATGGCAGGTGGGTTGGTAAGTCATCCTGATACTCTAGGAGAATGTTGTGTGCTTTTGGTGTTTGAAGATATAGTTATTTCTTGTGCAGTCTTGATCCCTTATTGTGTTGAAGAACTATGATGGATCAAGAATTGTTTTGGTGGATTCATTGCATCGGGAGTAACTGCAATGCCCTTTAGTAAATACCTTCACCGGACATATTGCTTCTGGTGCTCTTTCTGACCTGGTGGCACAAAGGTCTTTGTTGCGTGCTTTTAGTGAACTGAAGCATAGTTGGAGTGTCATCTGTTTCTTTTCGTCCTATTGGCTTCAATCGACAGCAATTTGAAGAGGATTTTGCACGTAGCCAAACTTTCTAAAAGTCTGGAAATTTTTTTTTTGTGTATACAACAGGAAAAGATCTTCAGTTGTTGAGGAGTGAGTGAAACTAGTATTCTTACCAGTGTACGTCTAAGGCAGAATGAAATCTTGTATTAATGATGAATAAAAATGTTATCTGTTGTAGGATGACATTTTCCTTTTGCGGTTCATCTAAAAGAGAAAGGTACCTGAAATCTTAGGTATTGTGATTCTGGGTTCGTAGACGTGTACTCTTAGTCATCTAAGTTAATACTTCATAATTTGAAGGTTTGAGACCCCGGGATTCTTCTCCTTCCTTTGTGGTTTCTTGATCTTGGTCTCACATAATAGGAATGTTTCATTTTGGTAGTCTTGTATTGCTTCATTTTTATAAATTCTTCTGAGTTTTGTTGTCTGTAGGCTGAAGCTTGTTGTAAACATACATATTTGGTCATTGCTAAATTATCTTTGTGGGGATTGTTTATGTTACTCCACCTTCTTGTCTCATTTTGGCATTTGGGTTTTTTAGAACTTTTTACTTCAGATAGTAAACAGACGTGGTTACAGAAAAAACTTTGTTTTTGTAGGCCTTTGTCCAGTGGCCAACGAGGAGAGGTGTATGAGGTGAATGGGAATGAAGTTGCAGTTGTTTTGGATGTTGGTGAGACCAATGCAGATGGAGAAAAAGATGAGAAACTCACATCACAAGCCACAAGACCTTCAATATGTTGGATTAATGGTATGTGTATTGAGTTGATTACTATAGTTACATTTGATGATTGTTGAGTTATGTCATTTTTGTTTTCTCAGAGCTTCATCTCATGTTTTGCTTTTGTTTTCACTTCATGCTGACTGGGTAAATTAGTACTCCTACTGGTGATTAAATTTTTCCTGCGACTTTTTATTCAGCCATTGCTGTGATATTTTGAAGAATCATATACATAATTAACTGTTTTAGTTGCATGGCCGGGGCTAAGGGGATGACTTGTCGAGTACATTTGACATTGTTGCCCTTGAAAGAATTGGAGTGTGAAAGACCAAATTGAAATGGATTGGAGGGGAAGACAGAAGTGAAATGGAAGAGTGGAAGAAGGGGATTGGCTTGGTTGTGGGGGTGGGGAGGAGAAGAGCTTAATACTTGTAGTTACTGGTTTCTTTCCAGTTTAGTTGCATTTGATATACCGCTATTTATTGAATTGATTTTTGTACTTCACTGTTCACACATTTCACTGCTTAGGAAATTGCTTTTGAGTAGCTTCACCCAAATTTTGTTTCTGAACATGCCTAACCACTCCTGCCCTCAGATTTTGTGCATTTCGAAAAAAATTTATCAGAGTAACCTTGAATTCAGAGATCTTGCATGAACTACTTGTGGCGGTGGTGCAAATTCACTTTGCTGCTTACTGCTTCCCCCCAAGATTGGGTGTACAAAGTCCATAGATACTCAGAGAAATATGAGAAGAACCCTGTGAATCAAGTAATGTTAGTGGTCTAACATAATTATCAAGAAGAAAGGGTTAATTATTGGTCATCTCACTTACCTACTAGGGAAAGGATTAGAAATGAAATTTAAGTGTAGAGACTTCAAAAGCCTATGTTTTTAAATGGAGTTGTCCAGACTCTTATTTCAACCAAGTTACAGGACTAGATGAAATGAGTGCTGCAATTCAGCCTCATCTGACAACCAAATGAAATGTCATACTGCATATTCTTCACAAGGTATGTAGAATGTAAAATAAATTTTCTTTGAAATAGTATAACAATTTCAATGGATTGTAAATATTGAATCTGACTACAAATTTTATAGCATTCAAAGGATTGTATTTATGAAACTTGTATCTTGGCCAAATCTCAGGTGTAACCTGGAAAAAATGGGATTTGGCGAGTCAATTGGTGTAAAATAAATTTGCTTTGAAATAGTATAAAGATTTCAATGGGTTGTGAATGTTGAATCTGACTACAAATTTTATAGTATTCAAAGGATTGTATTTATGAAACTTGTATCTTGTCCAAATCTCAGGTGTAACCTGGATAAAGTTAGCTGAAAAAAATGGGATTTAGCGAGTCAATTGGTGTTATTGATCTCATGAAACAGAGTGCAATATAACAACAGCCTGGGCTTCCTAATTTGTTCATCTCCCGAACACTTTATTGAGTGCCTCAAGTTCAAATGCATTCCCAGCATTGAATTTTTGTGTCAGTATTGTGCTGCTTAACATTCTGAATTAAACATTACAACTTGGGCCCAGACTCTTATTGCACCTAACAATTCAGTTCTTCCTGTATTTACAAATGAGCTTCTTTCCGCAATTGATGGGAATTCAATTGAAAGCTTTTTGTTTTTTCTTTTCCTATGTGCAGTTGAGGATCTTGAGCATGATCTAGATGCTCAGTCTGAAGACTGTTATGTTGCTATGCAGGCACTTCATGAGGTACTGCATTCCAACTTATATAAGCAATAAATAATTTTTCTATTGTTTGGACTTACCATTTCACATTTTTGTAGGTTTTGGATTCCGTTCAACCACTTATTGTCTATTTCCCAGATTCATCTCTGTGGCTGTCAAGAGCTGTTTCCAGGTCGAACCGTAAAGAGTTTGTCCAGAAGGTGCAAGAAATGTTTGACCAATTAGCAGGACCTGTTGTCTTAATTTGTGGTCAAAACAAAGTTGAAACCGGGTCAAAAGAAAAAGAAAAATTTGTAAGTTCTCAAAATTAGGTTTTGATTGCTTACTTTTTTTTTTTAATCATTTAATTGGTGTTCTGAGTTTATTTACTCTTTTGCTGGCAGACAATGATACTTCCAAATTTGGGCCGCCTTGCTAAATTGGTATTTACATGCTCTTTATTTATTTTTTGACTGTCAGAACTTGTAAAACCTTCTGCTCTAGCTTGAATACATTCTTGTACTGTTCTCTCTCTATTTGTCATTCCTTTTACTCCCTATTCCTTCTCTACAGGCTCAGATTCTTTCTTTACATTTTTTAGGATAAGCTATCTGCTTAGGAAATAATTTTTTCCAAATATCTCCTATGTAAACATAGTTTTTTCAAAATATACCTAACAAACACCCCAAAAAATAACCCGAAAATGCCAATCACATACATTTTCACCCCTTCTCCCTCCACCACTATCTCCCCAACCCCCCAAGGCTCCCTCTCATTCCCACCAAACTCCTGCCAGCTCCACCATCCTGCAGCCTCCCCAGCCCTGAACCCGCTTCCCCCCTTCTCTCCTCCCTTTACTGTAATTTGAGTTACTGAGAAAATGTCTGGTTAATGTTTAGATGCTGGAATTATCTTGTACATCGTATGACTGCCATAATCCTAACTTGATTCTGGTGTAAGTAACAAGGTGTCATTAAGAGATTGCAAGAAAGCCAAGAGTGTGTTTGGATTGTAAGTTATTTGCCCAAATATATTTGCTTACATCACCATTACAATTTCCAATACACCTTTTTATCTTTTCAATTACCTTTTTATCTCACATACATCACATCACAAAAAGTGCTACCGTAAAAATATCTCAAATAACTTACAATCCAAACACAGTCCAAGATACTCGCATGAGTGTTCTCAAGGCTTTAATCATTCCTAATACCAGATGTGGTAATAGGAACAAGATAAGACCAATAGTATGTGGAACTTATTCTTTTATTACCAGTGGTCTTAGAATTGCATAAAACCTGGATTTCCACGAGATCGTCTCAGCATTGCCAGCATTATTAGCACCTCCTCTACCACTGTAATTCTTGTGAAAATCATCAAGACAGTTACTATCTTTCAGAAATTCTTTTATAATACGATCCACTGCTGACAATTAGAAACTGCATCTCCACCTTTTCTAGCATCGTATCCATCTGAATAACATTGTCACCAATGTGGTTGTTAAACTTCGATCCCAATCTTCACCATTAATATTACCCTTATTATAGCTTCCATTGTGATTTTCACTAGCACTAATTTACCTTCGTAAGACTACAACCTGGTCTCAATCCCTATTTGATGCCATTAGCTCACTTGAACAGTTATATCTCAAAAAGATGGTGAAGGGCTAGTGATAGGAAAAAAGAAAAGATACTTGCAGTATGCCATGTGTTTTGGAAGGAGATTCACATGTCAGCACTTTTTAGAAATAAGAAATTGACCTTGTTAAACTGCCAACTGACCTGAGATTTCTTCTTTCTCTACTTATCTGATCCTTCCTATTTTATGTGGCGTGACTGACCCTTATGAAATAAAAATTTGTTACCATGTAAGCATTTATAATCAGATTTTTTACTGTTCCTAGGTTTGTAAAGCCTCAATGAGATAAATGTTCTTTCCATGTAAGACGTTACTTGCCATTTCTTTCAGCCACAGATTTCCAGTGCATTCTGAAATGCATTTGGTTTTGCAGCCTCTTTCCTTGAAGAGACTTACAGAGGGACTAAAAGCAACAAAACGGTCTGTGGATGATGAAGTATGTCAGCTATTTACCAATGTTATGTGCATACATCCCCCAAAGGTATGTTCTACCATGATCACCTGTATTGATGTTTCTCAAATGAAAGATACATATTAGTAGTTGTTTGAGTGCTGCACCTGTAATTTTTTTTTCATACATCTTTCCAGAGATGAATGGATTTTACATGTAAGCCTCAATGTCAGGAATAATTCTTTGTAACTTAAAATGCATCATAGATTGCTATCCTCGAGAGCTCTTTGTGATAAAAGCTTGTTACCCTTGTTCAAAACTTCATTTCTGGCTGAGCATTTTTCTGCATGTTAGACACGTGCTTGTGCATGTACAATCTTATACACTACCATAATGGCCGGCTTCTTTCTGCAGAATTGTGATTTTCAGTGAAAGTAAATCTTGTATTTAATCTTCTATAAGTAATTATCTTGTATTTACTAATTTATCTGCTCTATTAAGTCTGAGGGGGAACATAAAATTTTCATTATAGTGTTTTTTGCGATATTATTTCAAGTTTTTAAAGGTTGACTTTAATGCCATGCTGTTGCTAATATGCATTACAAATTGGAATAGGGGATCCTGTATGAGTTTTCTCTTAATTACTTTGTCATCTATATCGTCGTGCTTGGGTACTTGTTGTTTGGATAATGGTATTGCTGCAAAAATCTGTGTGTGTGTTTGGTATTGGTGTTGCCTGTACTCCTATAAGAGTTTTTTGTTGAGAATTGGGATTATGTCCTAAAATGAGTGGGGCTGAAGGGGACCGGGTAAAGCACAGAGAAATAGGACGATTATTTTGTATATTTTTATTTGGACTTACAGATTATGTCCTAAAGAAATACTACTTGAAGGATTAACCTCTATTACCTGAAATGTCACCAGATCAGACAAAAGGGCTGCTGTCTGGAAAAAGAGGAAACCCAGTAAGAAATATAACCCTTGAATGACTGGTATTCATTGCAAGGCATGTATTGGACAATCTTGGAGATACTATCTGATGTTGTGCTGCATGTAATGTGGAAATGTCAGACACTTTTTGGGTATACATATAGTTATCATGGAATATAGTTGATTCCAGGTTTGTCAAATTAAGAAAGGGTTGATACAATCACAAAATGCTACTTCATTCAGATGGGGTAAAGATATCATTTAAAATCATGACAAACCTAAAGATATTTGATTGCTGATCTTCTTGTTATCTGCAATGGAAAGGTCTAATGCTAGTTTTTGTTGGAAATTTAGGATGATAGTACCTGAATTTTACGCGTCTTTGTATTCTGAACATGTGTTCTATACCCTTCAAAAACTGCAGTTTCTTGTGATTAGTTATTAAAAGCATTATTGATCTGCTGCATCTGATATCCGAAGGCCAAAATGGTTGTAAACTTTTGCTTCCCTTGTGAGGACAACCTGATTTACAAAATACTCTTTTGTTAGTGTTCATTCTCATGCCTTCCCGTCCTTGTTTTCAGGAGGAAGATCTCATTAGAACATTCAATAAACAAGTTGAAGAAGACAGGAGGATTGTGATATCTCGAAGTAACTTAAACGAATTGCATAAGGTAGTGACTTGTGCTGCCACTATCCTTTTTGTCTTGGCATACTTGTCAACAATTAAAAATCATTTTCCTGTACTTGAGGTATCAAAAACCAAATCACAAGCTTCTGATAAAAAATGAGCCATTGAAGAGATTTAAGTTCCCATTTCAGGATTCATTTTCCTAGAACCATGGCAAAAATAATCCCTTGCCTCCATCTCACCCAAGTGGATGTTCTCTTTTCCTCATAATTTGAGCAAAATGCCAATTTAGTCCCTAAACTATTCTGCTAAAGCCAAACTAGTCCCTAAAATTTATCATGAGCCAGTTTAGTCCCTTAACTTCTTTTACAAAGCTGAAATAATCCTTGAACTCTATTATGAGCCAATTTAGTTGCTTAACTATTTAAATAAGTCAAAATAATCTCTCTCCTATATTACATGGCCAATTTGGTCCTTGTTTGGCTGATCTACCCAATTTATCAAATTTCTGCATCGACAACCATGGGCAAACTAGGAAATTCAGCCACAGCACTTGTTAAAACAATAGAAAAACAGATATTTGTTGAGAAATCGGCAACAAAATTGAATCGTATGGGAAGCCAAAAACTTAAACTTCTTTCAGCTTTATTTCTTAAAAGAGTAATCATAATGCTGGCACATTTTTTTTGAGCTTTTTGCATACTCCTGTTGTGTTATTTTCCCTTTTCTCCTATTGTTTTTTTTTGGGGCATCAGCTCCATTTTTTCACCATAAAAAGCTCTTTTTTTGTTCTCTGTGTATGATTCAATTTCGTTGCCGATTTTCCTATAATTATCTGTTTTTTATTGTTTTAATAAGGGCTATGGATGGATTTCCTATTTTATCCCTGATCATCGTGTGAAAAAGTTGAGAAATTGGGCGGATCAGCCAAATAAGGACAAAATTGTCCATGCAAATATAGGTGAGGGACTAGTTTGGGTTAAGTAAAATAGTTGAGGGACTAAATTGGCTCATAACTGTTGTGGCTTTGTAAAAATAGTTGAGGGACTAAACTGGCTATTTTGGCTTTAGCAAAACAGTCTGTGGACTAAACTTGTGTTTTGCTCTCATAATTTTCGAAATTTCTATTTAAAATGATTTACCTGTTTGGTTTTTTATGTAATCATGTTAGTCAGTGTACGAATACTTTATTAGATTGTTGGATTTAGTTAGGAGCTATTGTCTATTTCAGGTTCTTGAGGAAAATGAGCTATCATGCATGGACCTCTTGCATGTAAACACTGATGGTGTAATTTTGACGAAGCGGAGTAAGTTTTAACACGACTGTTTCTATTTTATTGGAGACTCTGCTTGTTTGTGAATATACGCTTTATTGTTCATGGTTGGGAAATCTGAAATCGCTTTTTAAACATTAGCTGCCAACATTTTTTTATTCCAAATTCAAACCAATGGCTATTGTCCTCTTCAAATTCAACTAAATTGTTTCAGAATGATTCAAATCTCCCTAGTAGGATTTGAAATTCTGACCAAGATTATGATTTGCTTTCCTTGTCTGTTTTCTTTCATTTCCTTGGATGTTGACGTGGGGATGTTCCATTGATGCTTGAATTCTCAAGCAGAAGAGTGGCAACAATTGGACATGTAGACTTTCACACGTGGTTTCATGATAATATTTGGAGATCTTATGCATCCATTTTTTAACAAGAAAATTGATTGGTTGTAAACTCAAACTTCCATGTGGTCATATATGCTTTATTTAGTTTGCCTCAACTGTTGCACTGTTGTTATAATTTGGCACAGCAGTGAAAAGCCTTATTGCTTTGCAGCTTCTGCCTGTATACATTTGCCTTTTGTCTTTTAATGTATCTCATGAACTGTTTGATATGCTCAATATATTTCTACACCTTGCAGCATATTAAATTGCACAAACTTGATGTTCACTTGTATGAACTTTCCATTATCTGAATCCTGAGTATTGATTTTTGAGTATGGGGGAATATTGACAAGGGATTGATCTACATGGAGGGAATGGATGGAGTAAGCCTTTTGTCATATTATCATAACAAGATAAAAGTTAAATATCACTTTTGATGTTGTTTTGTAATGTGCTTCAAATTCGATCAGTAATGGTGTATCCACTTCCCTCTTTATGATGTTCTACTAGAATTTATCCAATGTATTTGCTGCTTTAGAGAAATATAAGGTGTTTGATGATGAAGAAACCTGACATAGATTTACAGCAAATATAAGCAAAGCAAGGCATCTTTAATGTTTAGTCCTTGCGCAACTAGAAAGTTTTTGCTGCCATTACTCTGATGCATTTGGATACAGGAGGGTTTTTTTGTACCAATATTATTTGGCAAAACTTTTCTCAAGATTCTCTAAATACGTTTTCATACAACCACCATTGTATTTCACATACATCACATCACCAAGAAGTTGCTACAGTAAATAAATAAATTTTTGCAATGTAATCCTCAATGCAAATACAGCTTATGTTTTGGCAAGCTTTGTCATTAACTCACTCTCTCTCTTTAGTGTTCTCTCTCCAATGTGGCAAGTCCTGGCAACTATGTTTCTGTTGCTCAACTTTGAATGAGTTATTTAATAGAAACTGAAATTCGCTGACATTTTAGTGTTGCTTCTATAGTTTTTCAAATTTGTTGAACTATACCTATTATTTTGGCTACAGAAGCCGAGAAGGTTGTTGGTTGGGCAAAAAACCATTACTTGTCCTCATGTCTCCTTCCTTGCATTAAGGCGGATCGGTTATATGTGCCTCGTGAAAGGTAGTTATTTTACTTTCTTGCTAGCCGTCTTTTCAGTTTGGATATATGACCATAGAGTTATTTGTGTCCCATTTTTCTCCTCCCTATGAAGCCTTGAGATTGCAATTTTGAGGTTAAAGGACCAGGAAACGGTAACAAAGAAGCCTTCACACAATTTAAAGGTATTTATCTGCACAAATTTGTTGACTACATTCTCGGCTTTTGGTAACTTAGTCGCAATGTGCAGACCTTGGCTAAAGATGAGTATGAGAGCAACTTTGTTTCTGCGGTAGTTCCTCCAGGTGAAATTGGAGTCAAATTCGATGACATTGGTGCCCTTGAAGGTGTTAAAAAAGCACTTAATGAACTTGTAATTCTCCCTATGCGGAGACCTGAGCTTTTCTCTCACGGGAATTTGTTGAGGGTAATTTAATCAAAACAGCTATCTGTGTTATATTCCTTTTATGCTGCTTTGGTGATTTAACTGTTTATGATTTATCAGCCTTGCAAAGGCATACTGCTTTTTGGGCCCCCAGGTACTGGGAAAACCCTCCTAGCTAAGGCTCTTGCAACGGAAGCAGGGGCTAATTTTATCAGCATTACTGGTTCCACACTTACATCAAAGGTAATTATAAACAATCATGTCACTTGTTCATCTGGAATGGATATCTTTAGAGGAAAAAAAATGCATGAATCAATACTTAATCTAAAGAAGGTGGTGATTTTTCACTTTTGACTCAGTTATGGGGGTCTTTCTAGCTGCTTTGCTATTTAGAACTCCTAACGGTCCTATTGATATACTGTTCTGCTCTTTTTGTCGAACCAGCTTAATGGAGAATAATCTCCATTGTGCTGGATACGAGAATAAGATATTGCCTTATGCTCAATCATGTATAACCAGCTGAAGTGATTCTGTTTTGATTCCATTTTGTTGTTTTACTGTTGTCCAACACTATCACCAGTTTGTCAGAGAAATCCGATAAGAAAAATGAAAATACATCTAAAGACAATTTGATTGGCACAAAGATATTGTTCTATGTATTTATTATTCACCTATATCTTTACTATATAGTTGATGCAGCACCAGGCTGCTGGTTGGATGAAAAATGTGCACGATTGCTTCTCAAGGGATGCAATGCACAGAAAACAATAATTAGGCAGTAATCAAGGACTGAAGCAGGGAAGACAGTGCAGTAAAAGTAGGGAAAGAAGAAGAAAGGAATAGGATTATGTGTCACACCTAAATCTAGAATGCTTCCACAAGTCTGCAGGGAAAAACTGAATTCAAATCTGTATTTCTTGGAGGAAATGAAGAACATCATCTATAGATGTTTCAATACTTTCCTCTGTTAACTAGAATATACTTCTTGCTATAAAGTCTAAGCAAAAATCTATTAGAGGCATAAGAGGATTTCTAATAGGCTGGGTGTATGAGGCACAAGAAACAATAAACTCATAAGTCAAATTTGTGAAACTGCAAAATAACCAATCGATTGTATGTGCACTTGCATACATCTCATCTGTTTTCCATGTTGAGGGTTTTCTCTGAGTGAGCAATTGTGGTCTTTGTTTTCCTTGTCATGGTGCAGCTCAAAGATGGATTTTTTGCTCAATCAAAATAAAGCATGACCAATTCTACGGAGTACAATGGGACCTTCATAGACTCTAGGCTTATGAAAAATAAGAAGATAAAGAAAAAGCAATGTATTCTCTTTTTGACGAATTCACAAATTAGACATCAATGCTGCAGATTGTACTATTGTGTTGTATTTGGGTGCTGTTTTCAGGAAGCCTCAACCTGGATTTTCTGTTTAGCATTCATGTTGTGTCATAACCTGTTTGCTAACCATTTAAAATGACATGACCTACTTAACATGTATATTTATCAAATTATTTGCCCACTTGCATGATAACTGTACGTGTCACCTGCTTGACCCATAAAGGGCCATAAACCCCTTTGATGCATATAATGCTTGACTTTTTAACCTATTAACTATTTGCTCAATCACAAAAAAGAAAAATAAAGATAAGAATCAGAGTAGAAACAAGGACTTTTCCAATACAAGCAGCAGAAAATTTAAGGGAGTTGTTATTGGTTCACCAACAAATTAGTAGAAACCAAACTTAAGTTTTTGATTCCACACTTTCAAAACCGATAAGCAATGTCAAAGCAATTTTCTCGCTAAGTTATTAGCAGTTATATTGACGTAACAAAAACTCAAAGTTTGTGCTGTTTTTAAGCATTCCAGCATAGCAAACCAGCGAAGTTACAAGTCTTCATTCTCCAATGAGCTTTTCAATGCTCATAATTGCCGCTACTTGACATCATGTTCTTGTAAAGTATTATAGCACTAGTTATTTAATGTTTGCTGCTTTCTTTTACAGTGGTTTGGAGATGCTGAAAAACTTACGAAGGCTCTTTTCTCCTTTGCTAGTAAACTGGCTCCTGTTATTATATTTGTTGATGAGGTGAGAACTATGACATGGATTCTCATAAATTTATTGGACTTTTTATATCGTCTACTTACTGGTTTTCATTCTTTGGTTGTCACCTGTGGAATTCATTGAGAATAGTGTTAAGAGCTTTCAGTCCGGCTGAGGCATCACTATGTCAAAGGTTACCAGAGACTATTTATATGTATTAAGTATTTTTACTCTGATCAACAATTTGACATTGCTTGTTCAACGAGTATAGAGAATATCAGGAATTTGCACAGAACATTATTGTGGAGGAAATGTAATAAGTTATGGTAGAACTGCCCATCTAAAGTTAGGTCAAAAAGCACTTTGCCATCTCTATTTTTAAAATGCCACCACCTAAATTATATTCTTTTCTATGTTGGCATCTAAAGTTTAAGAATTAGATCCAACCTCACATTATCATCCTTGTATCAGTACAATTTTTAGTCAGAATTAGATCCAATCTCTCATTGTCATCCATGTATCAGTACAACTGTAAGTCACATGGTTGCTAAATGGGTATTTGTGTGCTATTTTGTTCTCTCTTTTACTGTACTCTTCTGTTTTTTCCCACTGGGTTCGTTTCCTCTTCCAAATGACTTCTCCAGAAAGAGACTTTGTCGTAGCAATTACATTAGGTCATTTTTGTAACCAAGTTTCAGGGAAAGCAAATGCTTGTTGCAAATGTCGTTAGATTGCAAGAATTCTTTCTTCTGAAAAAGGGGAAATAACATTGCACCTTGTTTTTGTTACTATTGTTTCTTTTGAAGTATCCTAGAAGTGCATTGAGTTTTTCTGCTGCTAAAAGAGCAGGCATGTAGGGTCATTGTATAGGTTGCGTTTTTTTCCATTGTAGGGTTTTGTTTGGGCAGGAAAGTTGCGTGGCGAGGGCTTTCATTAATGCTGTGGAACTTGAGGTTATGGGCAGAAAATGGAGTTTGGAGATAGTTAAGTATGCTACAAGGATGGTTGGTATTTGGTAATGACTAGGTGTGAAAAAAGTTGTTTGGAGTTGGGAGCTAATCCTTTTTAGTTTCAAGGAATGAGTGTGACCAGGGAAGCAAAAATGGGGTGTAAGAAGGTAATGAATTCATTTAGCTTGATAATCGTATTGGTGTTTGATGGCAAATGCCAAAAAAACTCAACAGATCTATTGACAGAGATGTGAAATTGAGCTAACTTCTGTATTTGATGCCAGATTGAAAAATCATGTTTTCTAGATGGGAAAATGGGATTTGGACCACATAGTGAAACGGAAAACTAACATTTGCCCCTAGAATTATCCTCTAAGAAGGTATCGGCAAAATCAACGATCATAGTTATCTGTTGTCAAGTGCCATTGTGGTCTACAATTATTTCAGTCTACGGTTAATTATTACGGGGGTACTGGAAGGTTTTTGCCTTTTGGTCAATATGGACAGCAAGCTTCTCTATGCTGCTGCTTAACTTTGTAAATCATTAAGTATACATGGTCATAAGCAGGTTAAGCCTTGTATTAGTTTCCATAATTTTATCTTTGTCTGGACTCAGAATTATGTTTCTTTTGCATCTTTTATTCAGATAGATATTCAAGTTTTCTCTTTTGTTACATCCTTTCTTTCTCCTCTGTGTCTGCCGGTACTTCTGATTGCTTTTGTAGATTTCTATTGGCAATTATCTGTCTCCTTACCTGCAGCAATGGAAACAGAAACTAGTTTTTATTTACAGCCTGTTTCTCTTCTCAAATTTGACTTCCTAAACTTTATTGCTCCTGAAGTTGCAACTTATTAAACTTCTCTTACCTTGTTTACTATGTATTTGAGCTTTGTTAACAAACTGCTTATCATTTTCCATTATGGAATCTAAGCTCCATTATATGTTGAGAACTGACTGAAATCTGTTTGATAACTGAAAGAGAGAGGCGTGGGTAGTTATCCCCCTGTATTTTGGAAATTTCCCGTATCCCTTCAGATTGCCAAATTTAACAAAATTCTACTTTTACAAACTCGCATTTATGCTAATGCTAACTAGACAAATACATAATGTTAATGCATAATTTTAACTTCTGTTTTTGAAATAATAATTAAAACTTAGGGGTACTATGTTACGCTGCTGGCCATAGGTCCTGTCTGCCACTGATTGCAAGTATAGAACTGCATGTTTTGTTCCCTGGTGCGATGACATAAAAAAAGAATCATTTTCTGAAGACTGTTTGCTAGTTCGATAAATACTAGGTTGTTTTCCTCTCTTGATGTGTTAATATCAATAATGGATATCAAGAAGGCAGAGTGTGACTTTCTGACTCTCGTAAATATATAAACATACACAAGTGCATGCACAGACATATGGATATCTATATGGCCACACAGAGTAAATGGTGAATACCTACATTGCAAATTGTTCAAGCTTCTTCGTCTACCTTTCAAGGTTTTGAGTACATTTTTTAAAAAAAGTGAAAATTATGGTGGCATCAAGACTTGACTTCATGCAGGTAGTTCAATGCTTTTGCACAGCAGTAGCCAATAAGGGTTATTATTGTTATATTTTTTATTGCCTCAGGTCTACAATATGAAAGGAAAAGTATCTTCTCGCTGTAGATTAGGTATTCTTACCCATTGGTCATATTTCTGATCTCCATATGCAGTACTTGTATTTGGAAACTTTAGAACCCTTGCCCTGTCATTAGAGTCTTCCCTTTCCCTGTCTCTACACCAAGCCTACCCTCTACCCTCCTCTCTCAGTTTTCAGGTTTGCTGATACATAGACATGAGAGGACTGTGCTTAGGAACTTTTCACAGTTTAAAACTTCATTCTTCTATCTGTCTTTTGGACCCAGAGAAAGAAATCCTTGGTGTGGTATCATTAAATAGAAATTCTCTCAAAATAGTTACGTTCAATTTCCAGAACCTCATGTCCTCTAAGAAGTTCATGTGCACTTATTGCTAGCACAGTTCTTTTCTAAAATTTACTCTTTATATCTCCATAAGTTGCTTGTAATTTGGTCTTATTATTTTTAAATTATTGTCAAATTCCTGCTTCAATTGATTTGTACTTGCACAAGCAGGTTGACAGCTTGCTTGGTGCTCGTGGAGGTGCTTTTGAGCATGAAGCTACCAGAAGAATGCGGAATGAGTTTATGGCAGCCTGGGATGGATTAAGATCAAAAGAAAGCCAGAGAATCCTCATCCTTGGAGCTACAAATCGACCATTTGATCTTGATGATGCGGTTATTCGCCGCTTACCCAGGAGGTAAGTTTGTCAAAATGGTCTTTGTCATAAATATGCTGTTGAGCTACCTATTGAAATACAACTATAAATTGGTACTTTGGCTATTTTGTGCTATTTTGATGACAATTGTTGGTTTCTTGGTTATTCCACTATTTATTTTTTTTAAAAAAAAAACTACATATTGGAGGGAAGGAAAATAAAAAAAGAAGAAAAGTAGACATCTAGAAGTCTATCTATGATAGCTTTATCTTATTTATGAATTTTTGGAAACTGAATAGGATATATGTGGACCTACCTGATGCTGAAAATCGTCTCAAGATACTTAAGATAATTCTAGCACAAGAAAACCTGGAAAAAAGTTTCTTACTTGAGCATCTTGCAAATGCAACAGAAGGTTATTCAGGGAGTGATTTGAAGGTAATGTTTTCATTCTTGTAATTATCTGAATATTGATGCTTGCTTTACGCTGTCTTCACCATCTGCTTAACAAATTTTGCAGAACCTCTGTACTGCTGCAGCATATAGGCCTGTACAAGAGCTTTTAGAGGAAGAGACAATGGTACATACCATTTCTATCTTGTCATTTTTGTTAAGCATATTGCTTGCATGATTGCTCTTTCCCCAGAAATGGGAGAGCATTCGCCTGAAAAGTTTGGTGTTCTGATTTGTGTTTGCTAAACCTGGTCCAGTAGGCTTTCAGTTTTCTCTCTATTCCTTGGGAAAGTTGTTTCTTCACTTAGATAATCCTACAATTCTACCTGTTCTGATTATCATACGCTGTAAATTGAATAAGCTTGATTTTCAACTTCTCATGGAATGGTATAGACTGCCTCTAATAGAATTACAAAAGGCAACTTCAGTTGATGCATCATAAACAGATTAGTGCTTGGATAGTTGAATCATCAAAATAATTGTAAGTGGACTGGACATGACTGTTTATAGCAAGAGATGATTTGTCTGAGATAATTCATAATAGAATCTTCTTTATTTCTTGGAAAATGTCTTTAGTTATAATGAAGCTAGGGCATTCATGTTTTATTGTAGAAGTAGATTATGTGAAAATCTTGGAAGGTATATGAGAAACTATATTTTCAGTCTGTCATTGTGCCTGTTGGATGCTGTTACTAAGGTTGAGCACTTTGCCTAATCTTGAAAAATGTGCTGACCATTTAATTTCCTGTATTCCTGCCAAGTCTTTTTTTTTTTTGGTAACTTTCTTGAATATCATATGGTCAAACTGTTATTCCATCCTATCTTGTCATCAGATTTTTATTGTTATGCAAGGAAAATGTGATGGTGGTATTAGAAGTATGGAAAGGGGGCCATATGCACTACTAATGTTCTGCAATTACTATTGAATATACATATCCTCTGCACATGTACTTTGTATTTGAGACATTAAAGGGGAAGTAAGGAAAGGCAAAGAAGATTTTTTTTTGGGGAAACTAGCAAGTATACCCTTTTTCCTTCCACCAAAATGGCAGACCTGCGTATTCTTTGGTTGTTATAATTGTAAATTTGTTATTACTGTGTGCTTGAAATTGAGAGTGATTGTACATGCTTTTAATACTTGTCAACATCACAGGGAGGCAAAAGTGGCTCTAGCTCAGTGTTAAGACCACTCAATCTAGAAGACTTTATCCAGGCCAAGGCAAAGGTAGGTCATGATAAATTGTATTACATCTTATTGTGAACATCCAACAAATTCTGAAAAGAGAGCTACTCAGGTAGATGAACACTTCTAAGTGCATACGGTATATGCCCAATAAATCATGCAATTGAAGATAAAAGTTTTTCTTTTTTTTTTTTTGGGGTACATTTTTTATCTGAGAAGCAAAGAACTCCTTTGAATAGTTCATTTATTTTAGTATTCCTGGATTTTTTTGACCAGGTGTCTACTTATATGTCTCCACAGCAATTAGTTCCTAAACCCTCACTTCCCCCATAGTGTCCTGTCTGGAAAGTAACACAGAGAGTAAAAAAATCAACCAGAATGCAGCCAAACTTAATATGGACTTTTGCAAAATGCACCGGGATTTGCAAGGCAATTAAGTAATACTGTCAATCAGAAGTTTGTGTTTAGATTGCATAATGTCATCGGTTGGTGATTTTAATGTTACTTTCTCTTGATCTTGGAATGCTCCTCTTGGAAAATGAATGAAGAAGGAAAATTTTCTGAATGACTTTTCTCGGATACCCTCAGCATGGATTAAGACATATAAAGCATTAAGAATGCATCATTGAATTGAACCTAATCTATGTAAGCTTTGGAACACACATTTGAGAGTGTGTTTGTGTGTCTATGTCAAAACACATGTAGGTTAGAATTAACCATGTTGCACTCTTAATGCTTTTTCGACTTTTCTTTGTCACCCTCATCTTTTATTTCAATAAATATTGCCTCCTGTTTGTTTGGCGTATGCCACTAAAACTAGCTAAACTAAGGGAATCATTATGCACGTGAAGTTAATCATTATAGCTCCTTGTGCATACTGTTTCCAGCATTTGTCTTTTATCATTATTCATGAGAAGTTTGCATGGTGAAGAATGAATACTAATAGCGAAAATTATGTTTGAAGGAAGCACTATGAGAGTGATTGTAACGCAAATGTTAGCACTATTGCTTGGTCGAGAGTGGTTATGAAATAAGTCATATATGCTATATGCACTATTTTCTTGTCATATATGCTATACTCGCAATTTTCTTCTCCAAGGCACCAAAACTTGCGCCTGGGCACATATTGATTTTTTACTTATTAGAAGCCAATGGAATAGCTAAAGAAGTAAGGAATAAGTAAATGATCGAGTGAAATAAATAATCATGCGACTTTTGGAGGCAAAGTCGCACATGAAGGTTGTGTATGATGCTTTATGGGGTTTCTAGGGCTGTTGTATCAAATTGAATTGGGTAAAACATGTTTTGTACAATTAACTGCTTCTATCAAATGGTTGTGATTTCATTTTTTACTTTACGGCCTCAACATTCAAAAGCATAGACAGCTTTCAGATGCTCCAAAGTCAGGAGTGGCGACTAAGATTTTTCCGATCTTTGTTTAACTTTCTCAGTGCAGGGAACTTGATGAGAGTGAGCAAGAGAGAACAATTTGCATATGGATTTTCTCTTTTAATAGATCTTTTCTTTTCTTCGTTTTCTTGATATTGAATTAATACCTTGATGCTTGTATGTTGGGTTTTCAGGTGGGCCCTTCAGTTGCATATGATGCAGCTAGCATGAATGAACTGAGGAAGTGGAATGAACAGTATGGCGAAGGTGGAAGCAGGAGAAAATCACCATTTGGTTTTTGAGAGAAATTACAATGGATAAGTTTGATGAATTGATTTTGGGGGAGAGAAGCATAAGTTGCCAGATAAGAGTTATTCTATTCCTTAGCTACCATCGCTCTCTTTCACATCCTCAGCTCGTAGCATAATAAGAGAGATTGCATTTTGACATAATAATGTTCTGTAATGTAGTACTGATAGGTAGTGGGTAGTAGAGCATAGTCTTAAATCTATTTCTGTATATTTTCAGAATTTTGTAAATTTTTTTTTTTATAGGTAATGTTAACATATTCCTTTTTAGCTGACAACGTACTTAATCAGCAAATCATGAATTGAATCCTTCTGGAAAGGACTCCAGAGTTTGCAATTTTTCTTTTTTTAAGTTCATGTTTACAAGATTGAACCCTCTTTTTCCGCATGGGTTTTCCTTATTCCATGTTAAATATTGAGCACCAAATTCTTTGTGGGGAATGTGTTGCTGCAGAAATTGTTTATATAGAGCGCCAAATGATAATGTAGCAGGTTCTCTACTTCTGGCGATTATGCTGAACTACTACGTGTTAGTCATGTTTTTTTCCAGTTTAATAAAGATTGTTCATCCATGACCTTTCATGCAGACGAGGAGTAACTTTACATGGTGTATTCCTTCGATGCGGACAAACAAACAAATATGTTGAAAGAATCCAGGGCCGTAACCTGTGGATATTTCTGACAAGCGTGTATCAAATAATAGTGTGATTATTGAGCAACTGATGACCCGTTTCAAAGCAGAATATACCGTATGTTTATACGTAGTCCGGTAAGATTAAAGAAGCCTGGTATATCTTCATACTATTTGTACATTTAGTATAGAGTGAGTAGGAATAGAAGTAGAATAATAGAGTAGGATCACAAGGCAAACGAGGAAAGCTATCAAGCTGACAGGAAGGGGAAAAAAAAATCCCACTCTGATTTTCGGCTCGTTTGCAGATGGAGGGTTAGCAAGGACGGTGCTTCTTGAAAGTGATTATGTACAAACGGAACCCATATGGCCTAATTATTACACCATAAATCAACAAAATGGTAAGATGTGGCTGTATTAGAATATAGACATTTTAGGGAGATTTCGGACTCGGTGATGAGAGGTTCAAAAGGCTAAGTTTATGTAAATTAGAATATTTTGGTTTGCACATAAAAGTTTTAATAAATAATAGCTTAACCTATGAAATATTAAACAATTTTTAGCTATCCCTTCCGCCTTCCCGCTTCATAAATCCCACCCCTTCCTTGCTTAAAAATTAAAAAAATATATATAATTTTAGCAACCGTTTACTGGTACAGGCTTGCCTTACCCAAAAAAAATAAATAAATTATAAAACATGTCGTATTAAATTGTAATCGATTTAAAACCAAATTATACTAGATTTTAAACCCTGCACTTGCATGGGTTGACATAGTTTATAGCAATTATGAAAAAAATTTAATACTTGTCTAGTATAGAGTGTTTAAACCCTACATCCTGCTTATCTTGCAAGTCCATATTGATTCCACCATAATTGATTAACTAAGGCAGAATTTAAAAAAGAAATAAAGAAGGCGTAGCAAGGAATGAACTAATTAACTAAATTAATGTAAATTGGAAGAGCGTACACGTGCGTTGTACATTCCCATGATCTTTTTGGTACAAAATTAAACCTACGTTAAAAAAAAAAAATCCACCAAATAAAGTAATTAAGAAGGCATGGGAAAGAGTAAGATTTTATCATGCATTCATATGGTCAACAAAACAACACGCAAAAGCATTGTGTTCTCAAAGATCATCTTGTACACCTGAAAAACCTAAAAAGGTCAGCAAAAATTTTTAAAACCCATAGTACTCTACAAGTTACAAAACTGATGTATCAAAAGAATCACTAAATCAGGAGGCATAAAGTTTCTCACAAAACCTGTAGATGAACCAAATAATATTTGAAATGATTGACATCATTACTGACTAATACATTTTATTACGGCAGGATAGCATCTCAAATTTAATAAGATTTTCGATTTTGTCAATAAGGATTATTTTATATTTGAATTTTGTCAATAAAAGGTTTATCTATTCATGATAAACAAGAAAGATAATGTTGCATAAAAAAGGTAAATTCTCTTATAAAATAAGATAAATTCTAATTATAGAAGAAGATAAAAATTGGAGAGTATGAAAAGATAAATTTAAAAAGATAAGGGAAGATAAAAATTGGAGATTATAAAGAGAAAAATTTAAAAGATGAGGTGATTCTTTTTTAAACGTAGGTTTTTAAAATGTATGTGATTAAGTGGATAAGATATGTCTATCTTGAAAGTTTAGAAAAAGACGACCTTATTAATACTAACCAATTAAATAAGACAACTCAAGAGAAAACTTGACCCATAAATATTGTTCAAGTAGCGTGAATATCTGTGCTACGTGCGATACTGACATTATTGAAAAAAAATAAAAAGTGGGGGTTGGTGAATCAAAAAAATTAATTAAAAAAGCATACCAACCTAATTAAAATGTAAGATTTGTCTAGCTATAGGTCGAAGTATAATAAAATGTGTGCAGCATCATTCAAAAACTGCCTACCTCCATTTTCTTGAGAACTAAGAGTATGCGAAATTCAAAATTAGTGTATTTTTTACATAGTTTATAAATAGTATTATAAAAAATACATATGCATAAAAAAATTCTACTTTCCTTTGCAATTCTCTAAGATAAGAAGGATCACAATAAAATACGAATCGTGCATGTCTGTCTTGTAAATTAAGATGCAGGTTACCATAGAAATCTCCGATTTGTATATTACTATTTCACCTGTTTGAAAAGGAAAGGTCATATATAGTACAGAACAATATGTTGAAGTTAAAGGTACGTGAAATTAATTACGTAACAATAGTGTCGACCACGTCATTACAATGCATAAACACTGTTTTTGTAAAATGACCTTCACATGGCTGTCTGCAATTTTTGCATAGCTCATAGAATATGTTTTCTATGTCAATGCTCTGAATGTAATCAAGTATTTGGAAATATTTAACCTAGTAAGAATGAAAGAAGATATAGGTTATGATTATGAATTGAAAAATTTGTTCAGTAATTAATTAAAGTGGAGTAATTTTAATATAGGCATGATTTTGAATTTAGGCGCCGTTGAAGTATTTGTAGGTGGGATTCGTCCATGGTAAAAGTATGATAGGTAGCGTTTTTTTCTTATTATATTTGGTTTTTGTGGATGACAAATTAGAATAAAATGAGTTAGCGATTGTCAATTTTTGTGAATAATTATGAAAGCAAGATACGTCATATATGTAGAATTGTGGGAATTATAGAAATTGCAATTCAAATGGACTCCTTAATTTTTGATATGTGATTTTCATAGTGATGAATTCCTTATCAGTTAGTTTTACTATTAGTTGTGTGATATAGTGTCAGATGTGATTTTCGATATATTGAAGTTAAAGGTACATGAAATTAATTATGTAACAATAGTGTCGACCACGTCATTACAATACATACATACTATTTTTGCAAAATGACCGTCACATGGTTGTCCACAATTTTTGCATAGCTCATAGAACATGTTTTCTATGTTAATGCTCTGAACGTAATCAAGTATTTGAAAATATTAGTAAGAATGAAAGAAGATATAGGTTATGATTATGAATTGAAAAATTTGTTCAGTAATTAATTAAAGTGGAGTAATTTTAATAAAGGCATGATTTTGAATTTAGGCGCCGTTGAAGTATTTGTAGGTGGGATTCGTCCATGGTGAGGGTATGATAGGTAGCGTTTTTTTCTTATTATATTTGGTTTTTGTGGATGACAAATTAGAATAAAATGAGTTAGCGATTGTCAATTTTTGTGAATAATTATGAAAGCAAGATACGTCATATATGTAGAATTGTGGGAATTATAGAAATTGCAATTCAAATGGACTCCTTAATTTTTGATATGTGATTTTCATAGTGATGAATTCCTTATCAGTTAGTTTTACTATTAGTTGTGTGATAAAGTGTCAGATGTGATTTTCGATATATTGAAGTTAAAGGTACATGAAATTAATTATGTAACAATAGTGTCGACCACGTCATTACAATACATACATACTATTTTTGCAAAATGACCGTCACATGGTTGTCCACAATTTTTGCATAGCTCATAGAACATGTTTTCTATGTTAATGCTCTGAACGTAATCAAGTATTTGAAAATATTAGTAAGAATGAAAGAAGATATAGGTTATGATTATGAATTGAACAATTTGTTCAGTAATTAATTAAAGTGGAGTAATTTTAATATAGGCATGATTTTGAATTTAGGCGCCGTTGAAGTATTTGTAAGTGGGATTCGTCCATGTTGAGGGTATGACAGGTAGCGTTTTTTTCTTATTATATTTGGTTTTTGTGGATGACAAATTAGAATAAAATGAGTTAGCGATTGTCAATTTTTGTGAATAATTATGAAAGCAAGATACGTCATATATGTAGAATTGTGGGAATTATAGAAATTGCAATTCAAATGGACTCCTTAATTTTTGATATGTGATTTTTATAGTGGTGGATTCCTTATCAGTAAGTTGTTACTATTAGTTGTGTGATAAAGTGTCAGATGTGATTTGTAATTTGCAAACGTATTTGGTATTTAACGGTGGGAATGAACTGAAATACTGAATGGTTTGGTCATTAATTAATGAATGGTTGGTTGGGTGAATATTAATTAAAGTGGTACGTTGCATGAAGACGGTGGGGCGTAGTAGGGAAACAGCAGACGAGGTGGAGTAGGATTAGGAGTCCTCCTGTGTCATTAGATTGGACGGCTTTTGCATTTCTATCCATCCTACTGCCACCACAACTCTAACAGGTCCAGTGTTGTTGTTCAATAGCAATACCTGGGACTTGGTGTTGGGTCTCTCCAAGTCCAGGCAGACTGGGACTGGGACTGGGACTGGGAGTCTTCTTCTTCTTCATCAGGTGGTTTGGTCTTCGCTGGTCCTTTAGTATAGCATTCAACGGTGCACCAAAAAATTCGCTTGGTTGGTTGGTGGGTGGGTGGGATCCCTCAATTCCAGGTTGGATTTTGTTTCTCCCGAGATTCATTCTCCTTCACGAATCACAACTAGTATAGGGTTACCCTTGTGAGGTTGAGTTTTAATTACTTACCAATTCTTTTCTGTCTCTTCTTCTTATTTAGTAATTACTTGCCTGGATGGTAGCAGGTATTGTCGCCGTCTGCCGCAATATATATCTACTAATTCCGACTCCCTGGGATTCTGGTCTAATCTTACCTACCCATTGAAAAGATTCAGAATCGCCAGAGGAGTCGGGAAACAACACAGGAGGGACATGGCCTCTCAGGATCATCATGATGATGACGGTACTGATGATGCCTCAGCCACCTCGGCGGCGGCGGCGGCGGTCAACCCATCCATAGAACAAGTTTTCAAGAACATTGAGGTTCCTCCGTGGCGGAAGCAGATCACCTTCAGGTCCGTCTTCACCAGCGCCGTTCTCAGCTTTGTCTTCAACGTCGTCGTCTGCAAACTCAACCTCACCACCGGTGTCATCCCTTCCCTCAACGTCGCAGCTGGTTTGTTGGGTTTTGGTTTCGTCAAGTTCTACACCACCCTCGTCCAAAAATGGGGCATGTTGAAGCAGCCCTTCACCAGACAGGAGAACACCGTCATCCAGACCTGTGTCGTCGCATCCTCTGGCATTGCTTTTAGCAGTATGTATACGCATATGCACGTATCCCCATTCTCATATGTTCGTTAGTTTTTTTTTAATTAAAAAAAAAGAAAAAGAAATCAGCAACCTGTTTATAAATTGGATAGTGTGAAAATTATGCATTTTTGGAGCAGTGCGAATGAATGAATGAATGTTACTCAGGTGGAACTGCAAGTTATATGTTGGCTATGAGTTCGAGGGTGGCTGCTCAAGCAGATGTTGGAAATGCCCCGATCAACGTCATGAAACTCGAACTTGGATGGATTTATGGATTCCTCTTTGCTGTCAGTTTTATTGGGCTCTTCTCAATAGTGCCCCTCAGAAAGGTGATCATTGATTAAATTACACACACACACACACACACAGTCCTTGCATATTATGTCATTATTAATTTGGTTTCTCCAACTTATACACATGTAATTAATTAAATTAAATAGGAGTAATATTGACTACCGTACTGCATCTTCACCTTTGACCAGATGATGATTATGAAGTACAAATTGACATACCCCAGCGGCACTGCAACCGCATTCCTCATCAACAGCTTCCACACTCCCAAAGGAGCAAAGTTGGCTGTGTATGTGATATCTATCCTATGCTCCCATATACTACTATATACTACAAAACGAACTCTTTTCTTTCTTTTTTGACCCTGACCCAACTGTTTTCTCGATTTATTTGTGAAAAAGTACCAAGATGACCGTATATATTATCAGCCACAGGTTGCCTATGTTTTCAACACCAAAACATAGATTAGGCACATATTGAACTAACTAACTGTCTGACAATTACTTTTTAAATCAATTTGTGTACAAGCTTACGTAGTATATATACTAACCTTTCGAATTATTTGTTTACGTAGATGAACATTACGACTATTCTTTCTTCTGACGCAGGAAACAAGTTAGAGCTCTTTTCTACTCCTTCGGTGGTAGCTTCTTCTTTGCATTCTTTCAATGGTTTTTTGCAGCGGGTGATGGTTGTGGATTCAGTAGCTTCCCTACCTTCGGTCTAAGCGCCTTCAAGAAGAGGTAGTCTTCTCTTCTTTGCATGTTCCACCTATTTTAACTTTAGAATTTTAGTATTTGCATGAGTTTCAAGAAGAGGTAGTGTCGCATTACTTTAGAGAGGTTTCTATTTGCCATTAAGTCATTTATCTAGTAGTTAAGGTTGATATTCTAAAATTAGAGCTTTGGGGTTTAAATCTCATTTTCTTTCTCTTTGTCCCTGCTTCTTAAATCGCACCACTTCTTGTTTAATTTTTTTTTTAAAAATGAGAGAGATTTCTATTTTATTCTAAGGTCTTATCTAGTTCTTATATTCAATGGAGTTGACACTTTTTTTTTTGTTATTTTCCCTTTAACTATGAAGAATTGGCATTTCCCTTTTTTTTAATCTCTTTCAATTTTCCTTAAATAATACCTAAGAGTATGTCTAAGCCAATAGACAAATAAACATGTTTTAAATAAGATAGCATTGTTTTGAAATTATGTTTGTAAAGATTTCATCTTTATGTTGGATGCTCGATCGCCATATGATGATATAAGGATTAAGAGAGAGAAGTTTGTTAGGCTTATATATATATATATATAATTTCTCATCCATTTCAGTTGGTGTTGGGATGATTTGATTGATACATAGAGTTTTACTGATATCAACTTCAGGTTTTATTTTGATTTCTCATCCGTTTACGTGGGTGCTGGGATGATTTGCCCATACATGGTCAACATTTCACTGCTAGTTGGAGCCGTTCTCTCTTGGGGGATAATGTGGCCATTGATTGAGCAAAAGAAAGGCAGCTGGTACAGTGCCGATCTAAAGCCAACCAGTCTTCATGGAATCCAAGGATATAGGGTATGATCGTCACGATACAAATTCTTCTCCTTTTTTTTTTCCCATTAATACTTTTCCTTTATTCGAGAATATGCATGTCAGGGTAAGTTGATCCACATATACTACTTGGTAGAACTAGTTATGTCGGGCAGCCTGAATATCTTGCAGTATATATTTACCTTAATCTCGAGTGTTGTTTTACCCCTTATTATTTTCATTATAAATTTTCTATGAATTCAGGTATTCTTGGGCATTGCTACCATGCTTGGAGATGGTCTCTTTCATGTGGTATACATGGTCGTCGTGACGACCGCAAGCTTCCTGGCTCGGAAGAGGTCGGGTCCAAAAGATTCATCAACAGTTAAACCGGACGAAGATGATGAATCATCTGATTCACAGCTTGCAAACTACGACGAGAAGCGACGGAGAGAATATTTCTTGAAGGACCAAATCCCAAATTCTGGAGCCGCAGTAGGTTATGTTGTTCTGGCAGTACTGTCTATGATAGTGGTACCCATAATCTTCCAAGGACGACTGAAATGGTATCACATATTGGTGGCATATCTGATTGCTCCTGTTCTGGCCTTCTGCAATGCCTATGGCTGCGGTCTCACCGACTGGTCGCTTGCCTCCAACTACGGCAAAATCGCCATCCTCGTCTTCAGTTCTTGGGTTGGTCTTGATCACGGTGGAGTTGTTGCTGGGCTTGCTGCCTGCGGTGTCATGATGAATATTGTGTCAACAGCTTCGGATCTGATGCAGGATTTCAAGACGGGCTATTTGACGCTTGCATCGCCCCTCACCATGTTTTTAAGTCAAGTCATTGGTACTGCAATGGGCTGTCTGATGACCCCTGCCGTTTTCTGGTTCTTCTACAAGGCGTATCCCCTCGGCGATCCCGATGGAGCTTATCCTGCACCTTATGGCTTGATGTACCGTGGGATCGCACTTCTTGGAGTCGAGGGTTTCTCTTCCCTTCCTAAGAATTGCCTGAAATTGTCCATCATGTGCTTTTTCGCTGCCATTGCCCTCAACATCTTGACCGAGGTCTTGAAGCACACCGAGAAGAAATGGAGGATCTACAGGTTCATTCCGATTCCCATGTGCATGGCCATCCCATTCTACCTCGGAGGATACTTTGCAATCGACATGTGCGTGGGAAGCTTGATTCTCTTTGTGTGGGAGTGGAACAAAAAACAGCAGGCCAAAGTATTTGGACCGGCTGTGGCATCCGGCTTGATTTGCGGGGAGTCTTTGTGGTCAGTTCCTGCAGCTATACTTGCTTTGGCAGGTGTCAACGCTCCTATTTGCATGAAATTTGCCTCTGCTTCTGCCGCCTGAACCCTGATCAATTGGCGACAACTACTTACTACTCTAGATGAATTTGGTCAAGTTGTACATAGTTTTTCTTTTTTCTCGTCCCCATTCCTTTTAATTTCTAGGTTTCCTTGCTGGGCAAGGAGATAAGTTGAAGTTACTTTTTACTAGCTAGCTTTGGAAGCTTTATTGACTGTGAAGAGCAGTATACATTCATCTAACTATTAGCGTTATTGGTGACATAATTCAAGCAGAAATTGATGTTTAGATATGGTTTATTTCCACTCTTTTCCACATGATTTCTTAAGTTAATGTCAATAAATTCCATCGGATTCTCCTCGGCCCTTGAATTTTCTTGAATCCTGTCACATGAAAATCGTTGAAACCACAAATTGGAGAACCAAATTGACCATAGAGCTCCAAAAAAAAAGGGTTACATATCACAGGAATCTGAACCAAAACACCGGACATGGTGCCTTTGCCGTTGCCTATCGTGAATCTTTCCCTCTCTATGTCCTTTCAATTGCGGGGTCTCTCTAATTGGTTTTGTTAAATTGTGGAGGCGCTCCATTTAGTTTGAAGGAAAATAACTTCAGTAAGTGGTGGACTAGGTACGTTGTTTTCCATCCTTTTGAAGTAAAATATTTTCCTCAGAAATTATTGTCCTCTGAGTTCAAGGATTTATGCAGAAGTTTACCTCATTTCTGCCAGGCATGGTTGGCCTTCCTACAAACATCTCCCCTAGAAGACATCCCAATGCCAACTCCATAATCAGTAGAACCCAGAAGAAGTTCTGGAGCTCTATACCATAATGTTACAACTCGGCTTGCTAGAGGCCACTTTGGTTTAGGCCGATAGAAGTTAGCAAGTCCAAAATCTGCGATTTGAAGCATTCTATCTTTATCGATTAGCAAGTTAGATGCTTTAACGTCCCTATGGCAATGCTGTAGACCTGAGAGCAGCTGCTGCAGCATGTAACTCTTGACCTGCATCAAGAAATATTTAAGTGCCCAATTTCATGAACAAGATATTCTTAATTCTCTTAAGGAAGAATGAATATATCCCACTATCCCAGTCCTGTCATATTCTGTTTCACATTCTGTTTGTGTACTAGTAACTTTTTGACGAGTAATAGTCATTCATTTTTTCTGTAATACAAATTTTTTCAGAACCATGCCTTGTAAATTTTCCAAGTAATATACTGGGAGAACGTTCACTTTAAATATTAAAGTTGTTTATATGGCTCTAAATGCAGATTATCCGACCTGTGGCTCTGGAAGCCTTCCTTCGGGACGAGATATGATTCTGGTCAAGTCTGACTGCATGAAATCAAAGACCAAATAAAGACTATACTATATTCTTGAAGTGGCCAATCCTTCAAGCTTAATAACATTAGGGTTTGATGGTTTCTCTTGCCATAAACTTCACACTCTCTGGTTCTGATGTATCGAAACGGATCTTTTCTAGGGCAACTATTTTTCCAGTGTCCCTATCTAGAGCTTTATACATGTGCATAGGCCAAACAAAGGAAAAACGTTATTCATGATCTTTTCTGCTCCTTCATAGCAATTTTGTAAACAATCATCCATCACCTTCAAAGATGAATGGGTAGATGTGAACAGACCTTGTACTGTAGTACACTTTGTTTCTATTAGAAAATCATGCTTGAAGAAATATAAAATTAAAATATAGCCACACTCAAATGTCCAGGAACTAGAAAGTAACACAGTAATGCCATTTTACTTGAAGAGGACAAAAGTTAGCAACTTTACATGTAAAAGACAGCACTGTATAATAAATGAAGCTTATATTGAAGAAAAACGCCATTTTAGTCTTGATTCTTGAACAAATGAAACTCAACTTCCATATTTTATTTTTCTCTGCTATACTGACCTTTGCAAGTTTATCATAAGAATCAGCACTCTATGGAACCAAGACAGCAAGGACATCTCTAGGAATGTTATCAACAAGCCATTTAGGCCATCCTTCAATGAAATCATCACCAGAAATCTGCTTAATACTAATCCTCGGCGAAATATTCCCACCATGATCACCTTCTTTCTCACCTTCTCTACTGATTTTTCTATCTTCTCCACCCTCCATTTATCCCAACAGCCACCTTCTCAACATTGTCTTGAGGCCTCGAATCCCTCTTCAAATCCTTAATATGCGCTACTTTTGAACCAACAACAATAACTTTCTGTTCGCGCCACTATTGCCAAAATAACTTCAGTAAGCGGACTAGGTAAGTTGTTTTCTATCCTTTTGAAGTAAACTATTTTCCTCAGAACTAGGTAACATATCTAATACACTAACCAGTCAACTACATCTAAAGGTTTTAGCAGGCCAGTAGCTTTTTCTTCAAGGATTATAGCATGCAGTCAATACAAAGCCAGAAAAGACCAATCAAAAACTAGATACAAACCAAGGGTAGACTCAGCTATTTATACCAATTTAACCCGATAATTAAACAGTGACAACATATAAGTCACAGCACAATTAACAATAACATGACAAGATTAAGACGAATTCAAGCTTCTAATTGTTCATTACGAGAACGCCTGCCAGATCTTCAGGTGTGATGATTTCAACAGTCAAACAGAAAGGCACCGAAATAAACAAAACATGGTAGGAAAACTCTCTAAAAAAGGACAGTAGAGCTTTTTGTCTCTAATTAAGAAAAGTGTTGTACCAAACAAGAAGAAAAATACCAAACCTTCTCAAGTGTCATGCATATCTCTGTGAACTCACCAGGAGCTATCCTTTTTGTAGATGCAAGTTTGGTTAACTCTGCAAATCTCTGAACTATCAATAAATACATATAAGCCCTAATAACATTAATCTTCAATCATGTACTATAAAAGTTAGGAACGAAAACCTTAGGAGCTCTCATCCACCATCGCAGAGAAGAGTCAAATAGCTTATATGAGCTTCTCTATCATCAATAAAAAAGCTTTGAGGTATAACAACCTATAAATCAATAGTCCATACAGATGGCCTAGTGGCAGATGAACAAGGCTACTTTTTTTTGCCGAAACGTTAAGTGATTTTATAGATGATAAACCTTTACAGATTCAAGTAAAGACTTGAGAAAACTTTACAACCAGTGTATCCTAACACTGAGGAATCCAAAATTCCTGATCTTTGATGAATTCTAGCGCTTGCGCGCTAATCCAGTGACTTATATGGTTAATATTCCTATGTACTAAACAAAATGAGCACATGTGAAACAAGGACTTAAGGCTATATATATCCTCCATCAGAGTTGCCATTCGCATTTCCTGAGGTTTCCTTTGCTGAATGAGATTGTACGTTAGCTTGTTCTGGATTTGCACTTCAATCCCTTCCATTTTTTGGACAGCAGCTTTACACATCAGTAGTTTGATGGCTGTTAGTTCGTCCATTACCTGGTGACCAGAGCTTCTTTCCTGTGAAGTCCATCCTCTTATCATGTTTTGATTGTCCACTGAAACAGTGACGCCTATCCCAACTTGAGGAGTGTCTTTACTCTTTGTTGTAGCAAATCTTAATCTCAGGGTGCTTTCAAATTCTTCCTGATGCTGGGGGGATTCCGTCTGCTCCCTTGTTTCTTCTGTACTCGTGCTTGAGGTCTTTGTCAATGCTTCTTCATATTCCAGCCATTCCTCATGAGCTGTCTGTATTGTTTTCATAGGTGAGTGCTGCTTGACATTGAATTCCTTCTCATTTCTACTTTTCCAGATTTGCCAAAGGATGTTAGCTGTTAGGGAGATATGTTTGCTACCCTCGCTTCTAGTGCTAGCTTCCATCATTGTAGTCCACCACCTACTGAAACATTCCTGCTGGTCTTGTATTCCTTCCCACTGAATTGGTGACATTTTCCACACTAGTTTGGCATGGTTGCAGTTAAGCAAGGCATGCTCTATCATCTCACCTTGCTCACCACAGATTCTGCATATTGGATCACCTTGTTTGGTTCTATCATAGATGAGTTGTCTTACTGGTAACACCTGGTTCAGGCATTTCCACAAGAAAATCTTCACCTTATGCTTGGTGTTCAGTTTCCAAAGGTGCTTCCAGCTTTTCTTACTAATCGAGCTCCAGCTTGTTCCAATTGTCTCCGTGTCTTCCTGCTCCCGTTCCATCTGGCCTTTAGATTGTATACTATAAGCTGATCTCACTGTATAATTCCCATTCAAACTATGAATCCAGTAGTTGCTGTCCTTTCTATTGGCCAGGCATATGGGAATGCTTAGTATCATCTTTGCGTCCTTGGGGCAAAAGTTTCTGAATATCAGATTTTTATTCCATCTATTCTGGATGATCAGCTCCTCTACTTTAACCAGATTACATCCCTGTAGTTTCTGTGTGGTAACCTTTCCCTGATGGTTATCTGGCATCCAGCTATCCTCCCAAATATAGGTATTCTTTCCATTTCCTATCCTTCTCCTTGTTCCTTGCTCTATCAATTGCCTTGCTCCCATTAGACCCTTCCAAATCCAGGATGCGTTCCTAGCTACTTTGCACTTGAGAAGCGATTCTTTAGGATGGTATTTGTCATTGAGCACTTTGCTAACCAGCAGATTTGGCTGTGTGAGTAGCCTCCATACTTGCTTTCCCAATAGCGCTGTGTTGAATGCCTCTAAATCTAGGAATCCCAATCCTCCATCCTTCCTGTCCATTGATATTTTACTCCAAGATCTCCAATGCATCTTGTTCCTTCCATTTGCCTCTCCCCACCAATAGTTTGCCACTACAGCATTAATCTCTTTGCATATCTTCTTTGGCATTTTGAAGCATGACATCGTATATGTTGGCATTGCCATTGCTACTGATTTGAGCATCACCTCTTTACCTGCCACACTTAACAACTTGTTTTTCCATTTCTTCAATCTTTGCTGGATGTTGTCTTTAATGTAGCCAAATAGTTGCTATTTCGATCTTGTGATCACCATTGGGAGTCCCAGATACTTGCCTTGGTTGACCTTCTGAATATTTCCAAGTGCTTGGCAGACTTCCATCTTCGCTTCCTGCTCCAAATTCGTGCTGAATATGACTGAAGATTTTTCTAAGTTGATTAGCTGGCCAGTGCCTCTTTCATACACTTGGAGTATCCGTCTCAATTCTGATGCATTCTGGTAGTCAGCTTTGCAAAATATCAAAGAGTCATCTGCAAAAAACAAGTGAGTTAGTCTAGGTCCTTGTCGACTGATCCTCATGCCTTCAATTCTTTGTTCAGCTGCTGCCTTCTGGAGGAGATTGGTGAAGCCTTCTGAGCAAAGCAGGAATAGATAGGGTGACAGTGGATCTCCCTGTCTAATTCCCCTCTGGGGTAACACACATTCCTTCACCTCTCCATTGATCATGAAAGAATAGGAAACAGATGAGATGCATTCCATGATCCAGCTTCTCCATTTGTCATTGAATCCCATCTTTTGCATTACAGCTTCCAGGAATCTCCATTCTATCCTGTCATAAGCTTTTGACATGTCTAATTTCACAGCCATAAAACCATTTTTCCCAAGCCTTTTGTTTTTGAGATAATGTAGAAACTTATGGGAAATCATAATGTTATCTAAGATTTGCCTACCAGGGATAAAAGCTGATTTTGTGAACATACAATGCAGATGACCGTAGAAGTAACTACAGTATGAAAAGTCATAACCAAAAGTCACATGACATGTTTTCTTGTCCCTATTGCGGCTGTAATTGAAGTACTTGCATGAACTTCTATGATGTCGAATAGAGTTGATTTCAAAAAGTAACAACCCATACCTTATTCTGCTTCCAACTCTTTTTTCTTAAAAAGTTACACAAAATAAACCATAAATACAAAGAGCAAAAGCTAGAAATGCTGTCTTTGACTTGTACAATGAATATATGTGCGCAAATGAACTTCATGCGACTAAAAATAGAAAGGAATTTTAAGATAACACTTCATCTGAAGTTTGTAAAAGTAGTATCTCTGATTCTAGTTGGGATGATTTCGATGAGTATATAAGAGAATTTCACACTATAGCACCTCAAGAATCTGAATTGCTCAACTATTTGGAAAAGGGTCCCAGATTGATGCAAATGCGCCTCAACATGATTTTGATTGTTTGGGTTGGTGAAAGAATAGCAGGATGACATAACCAATATTATCAAAGATGGCAATTGATGTCCTTGCTATTCCCATTACTACAATTGCTTCTAAGGCTACATTTACTAGTGGAACAAGAATGATCGATTCATAATTTCATATAGAGCCTCACTAGCTCCTAGAAACAGTGAAAATGTTGATGTGTACTGAAGATTGGTGCCGAAACTTTCATGGAGTCAAAAAGAAGATGAAAGTAAATTTATTTCAAATTCAAGTTACTTATTTAATTTTTTTTAGTGTAGAAAGTGAAAACAACAAAAGAAATTTTACTTCATATCAAATGAATCTGATAGTTCAAAGGTGCATATCTTGTGTACGCTTTTAATTTGAATGTCTTGTTTTAGAATTTAGCATTTTTTGTACACTGTAACATAGCATGACTGTTATTTAATTACTTAAAATGTTCCACATTTTAGAAGCAAATTTTGAATGCATAGTTTTGGTCCTTTTGGAAAAAGATCATGCCGGAATTCTGGAAAGGAGCATGCTATTGTTTGATTGATGAAGTTGAACTTGATTTTAAGTTTGACTGTTTCTTGACATTGACTATTGAAGACTTTAAGTTGAAACTTTGAACTAATTTTGTTTGTTTTATTTGTATAAGACCTGATGAATGATTGGTGATTCTACTATGTTTACTAGGGGGATGCGTGGGTGTTTGGTGCCTATGTGACGCCCTTACTTCTCCTAAGGGCGAATCCAAGGGTATCCATGGAACGCCTGCCCAACTCTCGCCGGGACTTACTACAATTCGCAATCCAAAAGTTAGAAATATTTCAAATATTTTCAATATATATTGAAAGAACTCCAAAACACAATTAGTTAACCTTCAAGCTTAATACAACTAAAAAGAATATGTACTACAGTCGTCTGGTATACTACAACTTGAAGTCTCCAAAAGAAAACAATTTCGTACTATTCGCGAACACTCTCGATCTTGAACCCTGTTAAAGAAAACAAAAGCGTGGAATGAGCTAAACAGCCTAGTGAGGTTCCAAAATACACTAGCATTTCTAATAAATCAAGTAAATTGAACATAACGCACATACGGTTCAAGATTGCACATTGGCACATTAGAATGAAACAGTTATCATTGTACAGAAATAAACACACATTGAAAGGATACGGTGTTCACTTGAAACGATTTCAGTCCACTTTACCTTATAACTCCAGTGATCCTCTCGGTTTGTCTGGCCATCACCTTATCCCTCCAATGGTAATACTTGAATATATCGAAACGGTGGCCCAGGGTTCCAACCTACCCGACCGAATCTAGTCCTGGGTCGAGCAGGTTAGTAACCAAAGGCAGGATCCAATTCAGCTTATAACTTACAACATGCACAAGTAATCAAGTAAATCGGTAAACGGTAGTAGTTCATGGTTAACGGTAAAAATTTACGGTTAAATGGTAGAAATTTGTCATTTTAGTAGGTCGAGTGAGATAAAGTACACACTCGCCTTAAAACGGTGGACAATTTCATAGTAGCAATTATAGGTAGCACTTAACACTTAAACACACAATAACTATGAAGTAAACATGTAGCAAAACTGTTCAAGTCATGTACACCTATAAGGAACACTCACCAATTCAAAATAGGGAGTAAGTGCTCAAACAAGCATTTAGGCGTCGGCTTCGAGATCCTCTTGAAGGTCCCCTTGAGCGCCTGAACAAATAATAATTAGCTATCATACACTATCGCTTATAAACCCCTTGTCAACCAGGAAGATTGTACACTTGTACAATACCAAGAAAATGTCATGAAAGACAGCTTTAATTACTTGAAAATAGAGACTCAAAAGTGGGGTTTAATAACACAAAAAAAACTGATTTTCTCCATGAAATCAAGTTTAAAACGGTCAATCAATATTAAAGGATAGGGAAGAGTTTCCAAAAACTCATTTCCCATCGAGTCGGAAAATTTCAATTTTGCACGTCAAATTTAGAAAAATCAGAACTTGCACTCAATAGGTCTAAAATTGGAAAACTTTATACCGTTGGAATCTTGGTTCAGAGTACTAAAAGTTTCTAAAGACACTTTTTCAAGATTCTAAACGGAAGACATTCAAATTTCAGTTCAAAGTGGCTGATCTGAACAAGCAAGACAGTTTCGGTCAGGTTTTTCGGCAAACTTTGGAAATTTGGAAAAATTCACAAAAAGTGAACTAACCTCTGAAATTTGTAGCACAATATGAATTTCAAACAAGGTTTCGAACACGAAATGGAACTAAATTTGGAGTCATGAGTATCAAGATATAGTAGTTCAAAGTCGGTAACTTTCACCACTGAAACAGTGAAATTTCCAGATTTGACAAACAAATTTTGGAACATCATTTGGGTAACAAAATAGTTTTAGAATAACACCAAATTTGGTAAAATTCAACTTCCATATGAGAAATACTCCCCTACCAAATTTCATGTAAAACTCGTACGGGAAGATAGTTAACAAAACTACCAAAGTTCAGGAAACTCTTAAAACAAATCTGTCTTCTTGCTTTCTTTTCCTTTTTCAAACATTTTGCCCAATGAAATCAACTCCCATTCTGTCCATTTTTGAAACCAAGGTTTTAGGAACACTTAATAAGCATTTGACAAGCAATGGACATCAAGATTTTCGAAATAAAACGTCCCAAATCAAATCTAACCAGTCGGCTAGCAAGAAGAAAGGGTTTTCCAGATTTGAAAAGCTATCTTTGAAGTGTCATTTAGCCATCGAAATGGCATTGAAAATACACCAAACTTGGTACATTAAATCTTCCTATGTAAAATATATCTCTACCAAATTTCACACAAAAACTCACGTGGTAAGACAGCTAACAAAATAGCCAAAATTCGGGAAAATTTCAAAGCAAATCTGTTGTCTGTGGT
The DNA here is from genome assembly GCF_036785885.1 of Coffea arabica. Taxonomy (NCBI): domain Eukaryota; kingdom Viridiplantae; phylum Streptophyta; class Magnoliopsida; order Gentianales; family Rubiaceae; genus Coffea; species Coffea arabica. Next base: position 418,223 of record NC_092330.1, on the reverse strand, counting down.
TCTCTTTCCTTTTCAAAAGTTTTGCCCCACACAATCAACCTCAATTAGCTCAAATGTTAAATATAAGGTTCCATAAACATCCAATGAGTAATTTAGAGGTAATTGACATCAAAGTTTTCGAAACAAAACATTCCAAAACAAGTTTGACCATTCGGCCAGCAAGAGAGAAGAAACTTTCCAGTTTTCCAGTTTTGCTGCAATTTAAAAATCAGGCTATATCTCACTCTATAAAAACTCAAATTAAGAATGGTTGGTGGTGTTGGAAACTAGGTTCCAAAAGCTACATTTCATCAGAAGAAATCATTTCCAAAATCAGTTCACAAGTAGTTTGAATTCAAGCCATAAGTTGCAGCTTTTCATCTCCATTCGAATGAATAGGCTGAATAGAACAGTCGATTTTATTAGTTCACTGCAGTTCACACAAAATGAACGAGATAGTGATTTTTATACTGTTTTAAATCTAAGAATGTCTAGTTTCAAATGCCGCAAACGGCACTCGATTTCGACTTTTGTACAAGGAGTTATGTTCAATCAAATATACACTGTTCAGGCCTTCGGATGACCATTTCCAGATTTCTTGCAGTTTCATAAATCCAAGTTTTGCTCAACCAAATCAAATGATTTTTGGTAGACACTTTCTACACACTATGTACAACATATATCAACCAATTTCACAGCCAAATAACCAACAAAAATTCAAAATTCAGGCAAGAACAACAACAGGGCAGATTCGGCCATCTTGCTTTCTCTCACGATTTTCTCTCTTTCTTTTTCCTCTTCTAATTCCTTCTAGTAAAACTCATCACAAACACACTAACATACACATAAACATCATGGCAGCTCTCATTTAACCAATGTGGGAGTTCATAGAGCCCATTTCAACCAACCAAATCCAAGCAACAACAACAAGAAGGAAGCTACAAGCTTCGAAACCAAGAAATGAAACAAGAAATAAAAGCTTTGGTGGAGGTGTTTATACCTTCAAAACTCAAGATGAAACCTTAGATGAAACCAGAAATTTTTAGCCAAAACTCTCCAAGAAAAGTCCTCAAGATTGCTCCTTACTCCTAGATGAAGTGTTACTCCAAGTTATTTGCGATTTGGTGTAGGTTTGGTGAGTAAAATCAAGCTAAACAAATGGAGTTTTTCCTTCCCTTTTTCTTTCTTGTTGGTCTAGCCGAAAATGAGGGAGTGGGAGAGAGAGGTGAGGGTTTGTTTGTGTGATGAAACTTGGAGGAAAAGAATGAAATAGTAGCCATAAGTGTTGGGCAAAAAGTCAACTCTTAATAGTGTCCAATTGGGGTTTTGTACTACCACTTTCTCTCGGGTTTGATTCACTTGTACACTAAACCTCCAATGTAACTCCTTTAATATTATAATTATTCAGTCTTAGTAGTCTAGTATTAAATTTTCTAATCTCTAATTAGTTGCGCGGTATGACTTTCGAGAAATCTTCGACGCACGAGCGGTAAAAGTTTACTTTAAACTCACTCACATCTAATCCCTCAATTAACTTTTCTTAGTCTACTATTAATCATTCTTAATTCTCCAAGACTAATGTACTCTCGGATCGAATTTACCTCGAAAAATGTGTATTCGCTATTTCTCGCTAAACAAGCCGTAGAAAAATTAAATTTGCTAACTAAACGTTTTAAAATTATAAAAGGGATATTTTTGCATACAAATGGACTTAAAACGGATGAAATAAATTATTTGGAGTAAACGAGTGAATAAATAATTAAATAAACCAGTAAAATAAAATAAAAATAAGAAAAATTTTGGGTCCTCACAACCTATGACTAAAGAGAATTTTTCAGTGGTTGAAGTGAATATTATTTTCATATTGACCAAGAAGTTATTTTTTATCAAGAACCTATCGCTATATATCATCAATATTTTTGCAAGGTGAGCAAGTGAATGAAAATAAGAGTAGGATAACAACATATATTAAGTAATATTAATAAAATTGTTGCAGATAATAATGCATATTAACCGAATCCTACTTAATATGAGTAAAATGAAATGCATGGATAATGGAGTTTAGATGGCATTAAGCCTATTTTCGGAAGTCAAAAAGGGGAAAATGGAAGAATGTAAAAGAGGAGGCATCGGAACAACCATAACCGACACTTGGACATTAAATCATCAACATACCTATGTTTTTGGCTGTTTAATTGAGATGTAAATAGTGGTATACTGCTGGTATGGAAGCTGTTTCAAAGACAGGGGCTTCAGACATGGGAACTCATGCGTTGGTATTATTATGAGTTGTTTCAGACAATTGAATGAATAGTAGCAACGTCTCTTTATTTTAATTGCACTATAATACCATTTCAATAATTATATCAACACACATGCTTATATAAGTTGTACCCAATGCACTAACGATTGCAAAATAATCCCTCATTCCAAAAATACCCAGATATCCTTATATTATATAGGGTTAAAAAAAACCTAGTGGTAAATTTAATACACAGAAAAGACCCTTGTGCCTTCAAAATGTACAACATGACACTTCATATTTTGAACTAAATTGTAAAGGTGACGAAATTCGTTAAACTTAACGGAAATGACTTTTTAGAACCTAAAAAAAAATTTATACCTAATTTTTAATAAATATATCTGTTCTACCCCTTAACCCTCAATTTTTTCTATCTAGAGAATAAAACAAATGTTTTTTTTTGATCTATCTTGTACTTAATTATATTAGGGCATTTTGGTTATTTCATTCATTTCCGTTAAATTTAACAGATTCCGTCACCTTTAGAATTTAGTTCAAAGTATGGGGTGTCGTGTTGTATGTTTTGAAACCATCAGGGGAGGCTTTTTTGTGTATTAGGTTTACCACATGGGTCTTTTTTGTTTTTTAGCCTATTATATAAGAATGAGTTTTGGTCAATTTTATCAAATGCTACTGTATTATAACATCTAACAATGGTTTCATTTGGTGCAATAGCAAATAAATTAAGTAGGTAAAGATTTTACAAATTATTAGAAATTGAAGTTATTAACTTGTATAAATTAAGATTCTTTTTAAACTACTTTGGGAGCTTTGTTTTTGTTGAAATTGTAATAAAGTATTTACAAGGATTTTCAAAAGATAAGAATATGTTTGTCCGTATAAATTTTTGGTAGTACTAAATTTATTATAGTTTCAGTCAATTGGTGATAAAACAACTCCAACTTCAATTGAATTTTGGAAATATTTATCTGGCATAATTTGTGGTGCAATACTAATAAAGTATGTATCTAAATTTTGTCAAGTTTGTCTGCTACAAGTTTTTTTTTAAAAAACTTTAGCTACCGTAACCTCAAAAAACTTTTTCAAAAATTTTAAAATATACACTTCAAAATATTAAAAAAAACACATTTCAAAAAATTTTTAAAAAATTTCTACAGTACGCTACAGTAAAGTTTTAGACAAACATCTAAAAACTCACCTTCCAAACAGGGCTTTAGGTTGAATTCTAATACTTTCTGAAGGAAGACAGGAATGAAAGTTTTAACGAATTCTATTCAACCACTATGGACTACTTAATAACCATAAGTTTAGCAGAATATAAGAGAAAATAAACACATTATCAACACATAAGTTTAAGAGAAGCCATAAGTTTCATAGCAGAAGATCAAACTACCAAAATCAATTATTACATGATCACATAAATGAATCAACTTTATCACCATAGCAAATTAGCAGTACAAAAGTCAAACTACCACCAAATGAATCAAGTATTCTCAGAAATCAGACAATCATATATATAACCAAATACATAAATGAACAGCTCTATCACCAAACCAAATCAGTATCACCAAGTACATACTAATACCAAAATCAATTCCAGAACTAACTACATGTATATCAAAAGAATTTAAAAGATTCAGTAGAAAGGATAAAATTTTGGTTACCTTATTCCAAATATTCCCTGCAAAACTTTTCCTCACACACATGAGGCTGACATCGTTAATGCTTTAGTATGACCTAATTAAATATGTTAACATGTGCATAAAAAGCAGTTATACATATATCACAGATTATTTGCAAATTATGACAAATTTCAATGTAAAAAAATACAGCTTCAACATACCTTGGCTTGGAGATTCTGATTAGGAGATGTAACACTCTTTCTATGAATCCTGTTCCTACCACAAATACAAGCAAAGCAAAAAAAAAAAAATTCAAAAAGCTAAGTCAATTGATTGTTATGATTTGTCTTCAAATGGATGAAAGATGGTTCCAGACAATAATAACTTCGTTGAGCAAACCCAAAAACTGAGAAAAGGGGATGAACTGATGGCCGACACTTGACGCTTTAAATTTTCCAATAATTAGCATTAATTTTATCTTAACCATCCTGGTTCTACAATGGTTGGAAACGGTAATATAGCTACAAAAACAATCTTTTAACTTAGACCTTAAGTCAAAATATATGAAGTTGAAGCAGCAGAATTTGAATAGTAACACCTATCTAGCTAACTTCGTCCAATTATCCCTAATGATTGTACCTAATAAATCATTTGCAGCAAACCTTTGAAGTGAATGGAATTTAGCCAGCCGAGAAGTCTAATCAGTTACATCAAACCATGTTTTCCAACCTTTAATTTGCAACTCACCTTTATGTAATTACACCAAAACAAAAGCTATTATGAGTTGTACCAACCACTAAAAAGACTAGTACAACAAACTCACATTCCCAAAACACTCCTCCCTCATTAATTCCTTTCACTAATTACCTACTAAACCACATTCTCCCCAATTTAATTAGAGACTAAGAACGTTTAGGTAATTATAACCACACAAAAGGCTATTATCACTTATACCCACAACTAAAAAGACAACCAAAATAATCATACATTCCCAAAATACCTATAAAAAGATACAACCCCATTTCTGGAAATGAACGACAAAAGAATTCACCATAAATTATACTATGTGTTGTACCTACAATACAAACTTTAAATGTACAAATATGAGGCCATCTCTGTACACATGTTGCCACGAGTTGTACCAAAAGCTTTAAAAAATACAACATTATTTCTCATTTCGAAAATGCCCCTACTCATACGGTTGAAATTCAAAATCCCCTTTGACCAAGACTCATTCTTATATAGTACTAGGAGGTTTTCGACTGTGCCTAGGCCCCCTATAATCTGTTGTCATTTATTTTTCATATAAGATAAGATTAACAGTAATGTTTGTGAAATAGCATTCTTAAAATCATAAATTACCAATCAAGCATGTGGCAAACAATATAAGATTAAACAAAACCAAAAAACCATCAGCATTGCAAAAGATAAGAGAAGATGACAAAAGATTGGCAAGTAGTTTTACAAACAGCTTGATATCTTCAAGTAGAAGTTAGTCTTACAAAGACGGGAGATAACATGCTGAATACTTCATATAAAGTGCAATGATAGGCTGCAATTACAAAATATCACATATTGAGATCCATTAAGTTACACAAAAGAACAATTTCTTAATGGATGTCAATATTGTGTCAAAAGATGCAAGATTAGCAATTTAGTTGTAAAGTGCTTCAAGATTAGCAAGATTAGCAATTCAAAAGGCTTCAAGTAAGTTCAGAGTTCATCATCATGTTGCTTCTTCAAGGGACTTCCAGGTGCAAGATTAGTTGAAGTGAAAGTTGAGAGTGTATTGGTGGGTAGTGAGGCAGGTGTATTAGCTTCAGTAGAATTCGAACCAATTTCAGAAGGCACAGTTCCAAAAATCAAGGCCCTCTTTGCTGTGGTTACCGGAGGCGGCACCTTGTTTGCAGTAACAGAAGATTCAGCAATGTTATCAAGCAATTTTTTGGTTGATGGACTAAAAAATTCATTTTTCTTAACAGACTGCAGGACAGTAGCATGAAGGTCTGGAATTTTTTCATTCATTTCTGCAGTCGTGATTGCCATTGGAATGTGAGCTGATTCCTCAGTAGTGTATGCCTTGACAATATTATACTTGCCTTCCTTCTGGCCTTGATAATCTGCCTCATAGTAGCGAATGAAACACACAATCGAATGTTTTCCGATTGTAGATGCTAGTTCAGCAGAAAAGTTAAGTTCCTGCAATTTTTTGTTTTAAATTATAAATAATTAGCAAGTGTTTCCTGAAATATTAGCTATTTCTTTGGAAGTAGAAATGATATTCAAATTGTGAGTAACTTCATATTGTGCAAAAAGAATTGGATCCCAATCGTAAGTTATGGAAGGAAACAAAACATATTATACCCAAGACATTATGGAATTACTATTGATGATGGCAAAACCAAATAATGTTTTGTTTCCTATAATCATTACACTTTTACATAGTGAGAGCAGTATTTATACCCAAGAAAAGAAGCATAAAAATCAAACTATTCGGTAGTTATTACTTGTTCTAATACTCAAACAATGATATAAGAATAGATACTCGTACTTTGTTGATAAAGTTAGGCCAATGCTAGCATTTAGCATGGTGATAAACCTATTGCTTATGATTGTATCTTGTTTGATAATATTCATGAACACTGGAGCTCCGTCAATAATAAACTTTAAACTACTTATGACAGTAAGAACTGTCTTAGCTTCACCACAAGATATACAAGTATGGACAATTCACAAAGCACAATTGCAGAGCAAATAAAGACAAATTCAATTGGCCATCCATAGTGGATTCCTTACTTGTTTTATTTATTTATTTTTTTGTAAACAAACCCATAATGTTTTCAATCAAGTACGTAGTTATTGGCAAGAATTCATGCAACCCAACATGTAGTGCAAGTTATATCAATGCAAATGAATAGGCTGTTTGAAAAAGTATGATAAAAGATTAGTAATCCAGTCTAACTTTTCTACTTTTCATGCAAATAAAATGCAAGTGCAAACTTGGATAGCAAAGGAAGAAACTGGAAAAAGCTGAGACAGTGAACGGGATCTAGGAAAGCCAAATTTCTAATCATCACGTTTAGGCTCCTAATGTTGGTTCTGAGTCTGTTCCAATTATTTGACTCATTCTGGACATGTAGTCCCAATTCGATTGAGATTGGATCCAGATGTGGATACGGTTTGGATATATCCAATCCTTAAAGCCTAATGTCATGTGAAGAATGTTTACTGCTCCAATTTTCCAATTGTGCACAAACTTTATTAGTATAAAATATATAGTTCCCCCAGGGGTTAGTAACATTTATAATGGACATATATGTATCTATTTACTTATTTATCAAAACTAATCAAATCTGGCAAAGAAGGGGCTGGAAGAGGTAACTCGATATCTCGTTTATACGGTAGGTCAATTAAAAAATATATCTATTGATAGCCATCATTGCTTTTTTCTGAATAGCACCACCTTCCTCCTTTTGCTTTATGGGTTTTTTACAACTAAATTTCTAGCAAATTGTCCTCAAACAACAGCAAGAATTTGACAGTTTGTGGCCTCAGTAACTAATAGAAAAGACTACAAGCATGAAAGTTCAAATCAGCAGGCAAACCAATTGCTTGAGTATCATACACAAAAACAACCCAAAAATGGAAAACAAAAATGAAACTGGCAATTCCACCAGAAATATAGCCCACATGATATATAGGAAACTTTCAAGTTAGCAGAAATATAGAAAACTATAATGGCCAGCAGAAATATAGGCATATGAAATTCATGGTAGTTGAAGGGCAAAAAGATGAAATCTATAAAGGGAAAAAGAATCGACAACATTAAGCAAAATGTATCAAGCTGGTAGTTGTATTATCATGCAAGAGTTAAACTTGTAGCAGAAATTTTTGTTGGCAAGATTGTTAGCTTACCTCATTATGAGCTTCCCCGAATTGAAGAGCTAGCTATAAATGGGATAAGCTTTTCAGCATCAAGGCCAAAGATAACAGTGTTTATGGAGCCTGTACCATCATCCATAGTAATTCCAATTCGGGTCCTATTACACATTGGAACAAAACATTATATTCTAATTTTTCTTCATAGGAGAGCGAAACTGAATTTGGTAATTACCTTGCTCTATATACAATATCCTTAAAGAAGTAACCATCAGGTTTTTCATTACCCTAGACAAGTCTAGACTAAATGAAACAGCAAACAAGGCACACACTATGTAATCAATTAGAAACAAGAAGCACAAAGTCTTAAGTTACTTAACCAATAGCCACTCAGATGACTAAAAAGCTTTGCCAATAACAGCCTCTATGTATTGATCTTAAAGTTCTCTAAAAAATAGTTAATCACTCATATTCCTCATTTAGAACAACAACAGGTCACATATCTCAGATATGTATATTGTAAGAAAAACTATCTTAGGTTCTGCATAACTTCTCATTTTTATGTGTTACCAAATTGTCCATTGTGATTAAAGAGAAATTGCACTAGTAGCAAGAGGTCGCAATTAGTTAAAAAGGAACTTGTCATGTAATAATAACTTTAGCATAGTAGCCATAGCTCCAAAATCAGTACAAGCAAAAGTTTGTCTCACAAAATATATTGTGCTAATGACTTTGGCTCACAAAATCTGTTATTGATGCCCATTACTATAATCTTTTTTCTAGTGTATATAGCAATTTGACTGTCTAATAGAACATTGATTATATGCAAACCAATAGGATAGCTAAGTTGGCTAGAATCACATCAACAAATAGATCTCTCCTTTTTGTAGACATGCCACTAATAATATATTGCTTCAGGAATTCACCAAATTTCAAAATAAGGATTATTAAATTGGGAGCTGGATTGGTATCTTCACTTATGACTTGTTTTTTTAGATGAGTGGGTAGCTGAATGGGTTGCAGCAGCACAATTCCAAGTGTATGGGTGAGCAACATTTAGACAGGTTCATTGGACTCTTAAAAATGTTATCAACCACTAGAGTTTGGAGTGGATAATCAGGAATGTTTACATCAAACTTTAAGGTTTTACCAATTTTCTCCTTTATTTATTGCTCTTTATTTGCAAAAACAGTGTGACTGTTGAGGATGGTCATCCCGGCTCGGGATGATCCGAAGCGGTAATCCAGTCTATGGTACTTGGTTTAACCACAACATTTACCTCAACTACTTTGTGCCCCCTTGATGACCGAAGTGAACTTGACATCTGCTGTCACTTCGGAACGGAGTGATAACGCACACCATAGCCGAGGTCGTGCCTCATGATTTGACAACTGAAAAGTGTGGATATAATCCTTGACATATTGATCACTGTTCTGACACACTGCCAATTGACCAGAGTGGTCAAGTCAAAGGGATATGCTGCCTTAATCAAATGTCTAGGGACCTGTACAGCATGGTCTTTCCCTCCAAATTGTGCCCTATAAATATGGGAATCCCCCACTGAGGAAGGAGATGAATCTCTAGTAACCAAAGCTTACTCTCTCCAACATAATTCTTTCATATCTTACCCGAGCTAACTTAATCTTCGGAGGAAAACTGGGGAACCTAGCCCTACCTCTAACAATCCAAGCAGGTGATCCTGGCGCAATTACCTCTTCAAGTAAGAGTACGCTCCAGCTATCCGAGGTAACTTGTTGGTTCATAAATCATCTCGTCAATTGGCGCCGTCTGTGGGAACCTAAAGACATCAAAGAATAAAGCCTACGCATTTTAGGAGCAGGAAGGTTCTCACCATTGGAGTTGAACCAAGTGGTGCAGCTCAACAAGGGAATGTCCCCGAAAGACAAGGATCCCAGGGGACTCAGCCCGCGAATGAAGAAGTCATTACTCGAATGACCGAGTTCGTGGTTGAGAATCCTAATATTTTCAAAGAGTTAGGGAGATACTTTAAGGAGCAAGGCAAGCAAAAAGTCGAATCCTCTAAAAGAAAATCAGATGGATCTCCCGAGATCCCATCCGATGAAGAATCTGAAAGGAGACATTCTATCAAGAGCACCCCGAAGCGAGTCTCATCCAAGGTTACTTCCAGAATTGCCTCCATTGCCAAGGCGTTCTCACGGGGTTTGCTGGGGAAGCGAGTTGAGGAAGAACCTCGGCATCCGGGAAGGCTGGAAGTGAATTATATGAGGGTTCCGCCTTTCACGGATGACATCAATGAGGAAATGCTCCCCCTAAATTTCAAACTTCCAACCACATCATCTTATGATAGCCGAGGTGATCCTGAGGATTACCTTCATGCTTTTATCTCAGCTATATTGTATTTCAGACCCGATTATCTGTCGGGCTTTCCCGGTCTTTCTATAAGGAACTACTCAAAAATTGATCTGGGGTTTAGAAGCTATGAGCATCTCCTCCCTGGGAGAGTTGGTGGATAAGTTCCTCCACCGATTCGTCTCTTCCAAGCCGATGACTAAGACCTCTGCTTACCTGCTAAATATACAGCAGAATCCGGGTGAGTCTCTCCGTTCCTACGTATAAAGGTTTCAAGATGAAAGTGTGCAGATAGCTGATCCCCATGAGTGGGTGACCATAGTCGCTTTTACCAATGGGCTCATCGTCGGTTGTTTAATACCGAGGTACATAAGAAATACCCCCGTACACTCTGAGAGTTTTGGCAGAAGGTCGAAAAAGACATATAGGTCGAAGATCTCAATTACATGAAGAGGGAAGCCCAAGTGGCTCGCTCAGGACCCGATTCCCGAAAGAAGAAGGAATCAAGCCGAAATAATACTGGCACCAGTGGTGGTCTCCAGAGTCCTAACTAAGATCATCAAAACGTTTTCGACAGGATAGCCAAGGGAAAGTCATCCATCTCCCTTGAATGCTAGCCGATCTCGTGTACTCTCCGTGATGGAGCAGAACAATCTCGGACGTGCTCCTCCAAAGATGTATAGGAAAAGGGATAAGAGGAACTCTAGCCTTTATTGCCTATATCACCGAGATGTAGGGCACGAGACAGAAGACTGCAATGATCTTAAAAGGGAGATAGAGCACCTCATCAAGTAGGGGTACTTGAACTAGTTCATCCGCCGAGACGAGAGTTACAATCGAAGTGACTCCCATCGTGAAAGCCGAGGTGACCAACGGCGAGATGATCGAGGGACAAGGAGGTAGTTGTCGACCCCCTGAAGACCCTAGGGAGATGAGAAGGCCTCCCTGAGATGGGTCTCTGGGTCATGGGTTAGGTTACGGGCCAAATATTACCGAGGTTATCAACACTATAGCTGGAGTTCCGACGGGAGGGGACAGTTAAAATTCCCGAAAGAGGATCTACAGGCAGGCTAATCCGAACCAGGTCGAGCCAAGCTCTCGCTTATTCGAGGTGATCACCTACGGTCCTACTGACCTCGTCCCTGCTGCTTCCAGTAGGCATGAGACTTTAGTAATTGAGGTGCTCACCAATAATTACATTGTCAAGAAGGTATATGTCGACCCAAGGAGTTCAGTTGACGTTATGTATTTTCGAACTTTCGAAAGTTTGAAATTGATCAAAGAGCAGTTGACCCCCGTTAGAATCTCCCTTGTAGGGTTTGGAGGACACGTGGTGCATCCTGAAGGGATGGTCGCGCTGATAGTGACTGTAGGCCGTCACCCTCGTTGTTGTGGTTAAATCTGACTCTCCTTACAACCTGCTCATGGGCCGACCTACGTTCAATGCCTTACGAGCAGTATATTTCACGTACCATTTGAGTTTCGAATTTTCAACCCTGGCGAAAATCGCCGAAGTGAGGAGTGATGTTTGTGCGGCGCGAAAATGCTACCTTGCCACCTTACAAGTTGCGTCCACTTTGACCTCTGAGCCAAGGGCCGAGAGGAGGTCGAACATTCTTTCGATTAATTATATCGATCCTCAGCAAATCGGAAAGCCGAAGAGGTTAAAAATCAGAGATGAGATGGAAGATATCTCCTTGAACCCAGCAAAACCTGATCAAACAATTCGTGTTGGCATCCACCTGTTCGAGCCATTCAAAGGCCAGATAGTTGACCTCCTCAGAGAGTATCAGGATGTCTTCGCGTCGACTGCTGAGGAGGTTACGGGAATGCCGCACCATCTCATGTTGCATGAGCTGAACGTGAACTCTCAAGCACGTCCAGTTAAGCAAAAGAGAAGGCACTTCGGCCAGGAACGTAGTGAAGGCGTCGACAAAGAAGTGAAGAAACTTTTGCCTACAAAGATGATCAAGGAGGTGCAATACCCAACCTAATTATCCAATCCCATCATGGTCAAAAAGGATACGGGGGCATGGAGGATATGTGTGGATTTCACCGACCTGAATAAGGCCTGTCCTAAAGATTGCTACCCACTGCTTATAGTCGACGCCTTGGTGGACTCAACAATGGGATACGAAATCCTCTGCTTTCTTGATACCTTTAAAGAATATCATCAGATTGGAATGAGTGAGAAGGACCAGGTGAAAAAGGTCTTCTTCACAAACTAGGGTGTATATTGCTACACTACTATGCCCTTTGGGCTGAAGAACACTAAGGCCACATATCAGTATTTGGTCAATCGAGTCTTTAAGTCTTAAATAGGCCGAAATGTCGAAACATACGTCGACGACATCCTCCTGAAGAGGTAGAAGACCTTGGCCTTCTTATCCGACTTGAAAGAGGTTCTTGGAATCCTCCGTGATATCCGGATGATGCTGAACCTCAAGAAATGCGTGTTTGGAGTCACTTCGAAAAAATTATTAGGGTATCTTGTATCACGACGGGGTATAGAAGCAAATCCTGATAAGGTGAAGGCAATTCAAGAAATGTTATCACCTCGGTGTACCCGAGATGTGCAAAGGCTAACAGGGCGATTGGCGGCTTTGAACCGGTTCTTGTTGCAGTCTGCCTCTAAAGTATTGTCCTTCTTCAAAGTGTTGAAGAAGGCTGACAAGTTCTACTGGACAGAAGAGTGCCAACAGGTCTTCGACCAAATGAAAGAGTATCTGCACCACCTTCCAACACTCACCTCACCTCGATTTGGGGACAAGTTGTACTTGTACTTGTCTATCGCTGATGAAGCAGTGAGCGCCGTGCTGATACGGGAGGAAGGTGTTCAGATGTTAATTTATTATGTCAGTCGGGTCCTCCGAAGATGGAAGACCAGATACACCTAAGTAGAGAAGTTTGTGCTTGCCCTAATCCATGCAACTCGTAAGTTGAAGCCTTATTTTTTGGCTCATCACATCTGTTTAAAAACATATCAGCCCCTCAGGTGGATCTTATCGCGCCCTGAAACTTCTGAGCGTCTTACCAAATGAGTCATCGAATTGGGGAAATACGATCTGTCCTATGAGCCCCGGACGGCCATCAAAACTCAGGCTCTTACGAACTTTCTGGCCGAACTCACGTTCAACGAGGTCAGGGAGCCCACCTCGGACTCCGTCGAGCCCCAGCGATGGATTCTACACGTAGACGACTTGTCTAATTGTGAGGGTAGTGGAGCAGGTTTGATCCTCAAAGACCCGTAAGGGGAGTTGTATTCATACGCTCTTCGATTTGATTTCACTGCATCTAACAACGAGGCCGAGTATGAAGCAGTTATCGCCGGCTTACAACTAACTCACAAGCTCGGTGTCCAGCATATTCTGGTCAACAGTGACTCCCAACTCGTCGTGTGTCAAATACTTGGTGAGTACAAAACCAGGGAGGAGGTCATACAACGTTACCTCTCCAAAATCCATCAATTAACTGCACGCTTCGAGTCTTTCGAAATCCAAAAGATATCTCGGTCGCAGAACAAGCGGGCCGACGCATTGTCCCGACTCGCTTCCACCTCTTTCTCCGCTCTGAACAAGACAGTTCTCGTCGAAGTTCTAGATGAGCCAGGCTATTCAAAAGAAATCGTGTGTCCCGTTTATCCTAGAGACACATGGATAAGTCCGCTGGTTCAGTTCCTCGGTCGAGGAGAGCTTCTGGAAGACCGAGCTAAAACTAGAAAGTTTCAACGTAAAGCAGCTCGATACGCTTTCCGAAACAACCTCTTATACAAGAGGTCTTACCTCGACCCCTGGTTATGGTGCATCACGAAGGAAGATAGGGAAAGAATCCTTCAAAACATACACGAGGGGTTTTATGGTGCTCACATCGGCTATCGCATACTGGTCAAAAAGGCCTTATTACTTAGGTACTTCTGACCTACCATTCAGAGAGATGCCCAACTCTTAGTTCTTGGCTGTCCTTCCTGCCAGCACCGTGCCCCTGAACACCATCAACCGATCAACCTTATGATCTCTATCACATCACCGTGGCCATTTGAACAATGGGGAACGGATATAATCGGTTCATTCCCTAGAACCACTGGCAATCATGCTTATTTAGTAGTGACAGTGAATTATTTCACAAAATGGGTTGATACCGAACCCCTAAGGAACATAACTGTCTTGGCTGTCTAGAAGTTCTTCTAGAAGAATGTGGTTTGCCGCTTCGGTTTGCCCCGAGTCATCATCTTGGATAATGGAAGGCAATTTGCAGATAACCCCTTCAGGGGATGGTGCGAAAATCTCGGAATCAAACAACATTTCACCTTAGTGGGACATCCCCAAGCTAATGGATAAGCTGAGAATTTCAATCGCACGCTCCTTCATGACTTGAAAACCAGGCTACATCAAGTCGGGTCATTTTGGGTAGATGAACTTCCTAGTGTCTTGTGGTTCTACCGGACCACTCCGAGGTCCACTACACAGGAAACCTCGTTTTCTTTAACTATGGATCCAAAGCGGTGATTCCTATCGAATTCATCACCCCGAACCCGCGAATAATAGCCTTTGTCGCCGAGATTAATGAAGAAGAACGACGACTGGACCTTGACTTTGCTGAAGAGAATTGGGACGCCGCAGTAGCTAAAGGGGGACTGTATAAAAAAATCCTGACTAGCTACTATAATGTGCGAGTTAGACACCTCCGATTCAACCCAGGAGACCTTGTTCTTCGGAAGAATTCGTATTAAGGTGGGAATCTTGAAACTTACAAGTACAAAAAGTCGAAGTCATTAGCGCTTCTAAGCGCTCCCTGCCTCGGTTTCCCCCGTATTGTCACCCCCTTCCAGTTCGGTGGCACCCGTCACCTCGATCCCTCCTTTAGGCGTGAGCTCGAATTCCGAAAGCCATCGGTTGAACTCTTCTCGGATCTCGGTCAAATCCTTGTCGGTCTGGATGCCCTCAGCTATGCGGTTGCAAAACTCCTTAGCATCCTCGTTATAGTTGATTTTGTTCTTAAAGGAATCCAACTCTTCGGGCGAGAGGAGGGACGCGACTTTGTTGATGGCTAAGGTATATCTGAACATAAATCTCGACAGAATCAGCTCGCCGAGGTCGTATGAAGGTCTCAGAATTGCAGAAGGCTTCCAATGCCGAAGTACCAGCCCTTTCAATGGCCTTCCGAGATGACTGCTCCTACTGGGATAGTCGATTTTTCTCCTCATCCAGAGCCGTCCTCAAAGAGTTGGCAGTAGCTTCGGATTACTCCAGGTTGGCTCTGATTTTGTCGCAATCCTTCTCGGTCATCTTCAATTTCTTCTCCAGCAGGGAGATTTTATTTTGGACCTCAATCGAGGGCTGCTAGTTCTCGGAGAGTTGGATATAGCGTTGGGATATCTTCGAGAGAAAGGCAGTGGTGGAGGCCCACGCCATGAATGCACTTTGCATAAGCTCGGGCGGTATTAATTTTCTTGCATAGGCATGGTCCCTCGGCAGGATCGAGTGCACCAACAGCTTATGGGTTACGAGGGGATTTTTACACCAATCATTGACGCTGATATCCCACTCCGAGCACCAGTGTACGTCGTGGTGCCTCTTGTCTTCTCTGACTTCTTGGGGCATCACATGGTAGAGATTCCATAAGGATAGCCCACTGACCGGCACGTCGGTTGCCGAAATGCTTTACTTCGACCCGGAGGCAGAGAAGTCGCCGTTACACCTCGGGTCACCAACCCCTCGGGGATGCCCGAGCCCTGGGGGGCTCCTTCGCGAATGATGACAGGGGTGGAACGGGTCGTGACGGCCACAGTGCTCTTTTTTTTTTTCTGCAGTGCAGCCGAAGTCTCGCCGGTCTCTTTCCTCTTCGGCTACCTCTTGGTCCCGCAGCAAATCCCGAAATGATTAGATCAGAAACCTTCACTACTGCACGAGAAGAAGTATTACTACTCAGAATCAAGTAAAAATAAAAAGCACAAGTATGAATTGAAAAGTACAATGCTTCTAGAGTCTAGTAGAAAAGTAAGGATGATTGCCCGGACTGATAAGGGCTCGGCTGATCTCATCCTTGATTAAGATTACCACGGGATAGGCCTAACTATTAATTCGAAGGCCTGACCTGAGGAGCTTCCGAAAATTTTCTTCTTCCATATCTCCCGGGGAAGGATCCTTGGCCGCGGTAGGTTGCCTCCACCAGAAACCCCTGGGGAAGTTTTCGGCAAGAACAAAGACAAAGTTATGCTTCCACTCTTTTATTGAGAAGGGAGCATCTACAACTAACTTCGGCATGCTGGAATTTCTGTTGCCGAAATAAAACTAACCCTTCTCGCTCCCGCTGTTCTTAATGGTGTAACAGCGGCGGAAGAGGTTGGCCGTTGGTGTCAGCTTCAGGCACGGCAGAGCAGTTCGAACCCAATGAGGATTCAAACTACATTTGGGATCATCTGGGTTATCCTTACCTCTCAGCACCTCAGTACGTCCCGAAAAAATCTAGTGGTCAGCATCCTCAACCGGCTTTCAGTTGATCGAGGTAGATTGCTAATCTTCCCTTTGGAGGCCGTTTAGTTGACTGGTCAGACCGAGGTGGATAGATACTGTAGTTTTATCGAAATGGATATTTATGGATGATTTCGGCCGTCTGAACCTTGCCGATCACACTGTTGAAATGAGGGAGTTGCCCAAAGTCCACAGCTGAAAGATCTGGAGAAGTAGCTGGTTCGGGTACCCCTTCATCAACCGGTACCCCGGACCTGAGGTCATCGTTATATAGCATCTTAGGGTCGAAGTGTCCTTGTTCCTGTGGTGTTTCCGACGCTGCTGACCCACCGGACTCTTCCCCCGGACTAGAAGAAGTACCCTCCTCTTCGGATGGGTCAGGCCTTTCCGCCGCACTGTAGTTCGGCCTTCTCGTCTTCTTGTGTGTACGAGCTGCTCTAGCCATAATGAAAAAAAAGAAAAGTAAACTTACTCTTGAGGGAAGTCGGGGTTTCGGGATTTGCCGAAGTGAAAATGCTACGAAAGATTGCTCTGGGGTGATTAGAAGTTTTTGCAGTAAAAAGTAAAGGGTGAAATGATTCCCCTATTTTGTAGACCAGCAATGGAGAGTTTGAGGGACGACACGTTTGGGATTCCCTAGGAGATATCCTCTCTCCTCATTAATGAATCGCCGCCAATCTAACTGATAGACGCGCGTCTGTTTAGAGGCCTGTCATTAAAGCTGCCAGCCGTCTCATTATCTTCCCTCTAACCCCATCTACACGCGTATGACGTGTCGTCATTACAATTTGCATCTTAGAACCAATTGGAAGCCTCGGGAAGCGGCGAGCAAGCCCCTCCTCCCCGAGGCTTGAGGGGCTTATTGAAGATGGTCATCCCGGCTCGGAATGATCTAAAACGATATTCCAGTCTATGATACTAGGTTTAACCACAACATTCATCTCGACTATCTTGTGGCCCCTTGATGGCCGAAGTGAACTTGACATCCGCTGTCACCTCGGAATGGAGTGATAACGCACACCATAGTCGAGGTCGTGTCTCATGATTCGACAACTGAAAAGTAGTGAATATGACCCCTGACATACTGATCATTGTTCTGATACACTACCCATTGCCCGAAGTGGTCAAGTCAAAGAGATATGCTACCTTAATCAAATGTCTAGGGACCTGTACTACATGATCTTTCCCTCCAAATTGTCCCCTATAAATATGAGAATCTCCCACTGAGGAAGGGGACGAATCTCTGGTAACCAAAACTTATTCTCTCCAACATAATTCTTTCATATCTTACCCTGAATTAACTTAATCTTCGGAGGAAAACTGGGGGATCTAGCCCCACCTCTAGCAATCCAAGCAGGTGATCCTAGTGCAATACCTTTTCAAGTAAGAGTATGCTCCAGCTATCCGAGGCAACTTGTCGGTTCAGAAATCACCTCTTCAACTGTCAATATTAACACAATCACCTGCTCAAATAAACAACCATTTGTTTCACAAAGAATCTCACAAAACAAATAGCACTAGTAAACTTCAAAATAAATGAAGCAGAAACTGAAGAAAAACTACTAAAAAGAAAAGGGAAAGGTGAAATGTCACTTATGAAAATATAGTCACATAAATGAAGAAAAGCTGTTCATAGATTCAAGAAAGATAACAAACTGACCTTCAAGTTAAAGGATTCCTTGATTGATGATATGAACCGCAACAAAAGGAACCTATCAATTGAAGCACATGTGTATATTAGAATTTATTAATCTGTCTATCATTCATACGTGAAAAATTTGACAAAAAAAGGGAAAGATTTTTTCTCACCAAAGGGACTCCAAAGAAGAAGGTATAAAGACCAGGATACTTCTTCTTGCAGTTCACAAGGCAGAGGAGCCAGCACCATGCACTGATAAAATACCTCTATTCCATTTTTTGATTTCCTTATTCACTGGAAAAGTTACAGGCTAAATGAATAGGAAACCTATTTCTTATCATAACTAGAATAAGGGAAAAATCATATCTGAAAAGATATATCTCATCATAATTGTACGGCTGATGAGAATTAAATAGAAAGCATGATTTGGGAGGAACATTGAATGGCAAAACTGATGAGAATAGAATGACATACCTAATCTAACAAAAAGTTCCCAATTTCGGTCCTTTGAAGTTCAATTATCACGTGAGCGCCCAACAATTCTTGCAACATGAAATCAATATAGAAATGGGTTAATTTGATATTAGAGAAAGAGGAAAACACAGCAAGTGTAAGCAAGAGTAGTTCACTTGCTCCCAATTTTCCTCCTTTGAAGTACAAACACTGTGTGAGTGACCAGCAATCCCTGCAACATGAAATCAAGTGTCTGCAGAAGTAGCAGTTGACCTACTGGCTTGAAGAAGGAACTCACAAATCCCATCTCCCAAATCATGTAAAAATTCAAAATTTTTTGTTAGAATAGACGTTTCGAATTGGGTTTGGTAGAATAGGTGCTTGGAATTAGATTTGCTTAGAATAGGCGCGCCAAATTTTTCCTCAGAATAGCTGTCTGGTAGAGAGAAAGGAAGAAAAGGCTTCAACGACAAATGAAGAAAACGGCTTCAATGGCAAAAGAAAGAAAAGGCTTCAGACAATTTGCAAGAAGTATTTGACTTTGCCACCTGTCAGAAAATTAAGAAGCCAAATAATTAAGAAGCCACTTGGCAAAAGAAAAGGAAAGCACTAAATCTTCATCTTTTCTTATATACAAGGTAGATAAGGATGTTAGTGGCAATTTTTTTTAAGGTTTTGATAGTTTGACAGTTCAAATATGTTTGGTTCGTTTGGAATATATGAAATATTTATTAATGTAAGAGAATCAAATTTCAATGCAGAACAGACGTGTAAAATGACTAGATTTTAATATAACAATTCGAACTTCAACTCAAATTTGAATTTAGATAAGCTTGAGTTCGCATTTGAATTTGAGTTCTATAAATGACCAAACTTCATTATAACAATTTGAGTTTCAAATTAATCCTAAATTTGAGTTCATCCTTGAATTTGAGTTCGAATTTGAATTCGAGCGAATTTAAACACGAGCTCGACTTTCCATAATTAATAAAAATTAATATCGAACGCTAGAAATTTGTATTCGTTGAGTACTAGCTCTGAGCAAATATTTTCGAACTCTAACGTACCAGTGTTTGGGTACGAATCGATTCGCTGACACTAATTAATAGTGTGATGATAAGAGTGGAGTAGGCAGAGGCGGAGGAGGGGCGGAATTTTGTGACAGTTGCTTTATCTTTCTACCTCCAATTTTCTAAAACGCCACCAGGGAGGGACGTTAACAAATCCCAAACCCAAAACCCCTACAAAACTCAGAAATCGGAAACGGCAAAGAACGTACAGAGTATAAGAAATGAAAATTTGAAAGAATAAATAATTACGTCACTCGTCTTCTTCTTCTTATGATTCTCCTCCACCATGGCCGTCGGCTCCTCCTCCTCATCCACCCATTGGTTAAGGTAATCCCCCATCACCATCATCATCATCCGCCCAAAAGCTGTGTCAAATTTACCGAAAATCAACCCACAGAATGTTTGGCATTTTAATCCCCCAAACCCAAACGCCTTTGCACTTCTCACCACCCCACTGCAACACCACCCATATTCTCTGCCGCCACAGTCCCCGCCCCCGCCGCCGCTTTAAAAGGAACAAGACAGGAGAATTCTTTCTCAACAATAAACCTCCTACCACCTTCTCCTCATTCCCAATTCCCTTCTTCACTACTGCTACTAGTGCTGCTGCAATTGCCACAGCCAACTCTTCAGCTGCTGCTGCTTCTTCTTGTCTTCCTTATCATAAGGATGATGATGATAGCAAGGATGATGACAATGCAGTACCGCTTCCTCTTCCCAAATCTGATGCTTCAAAAAACAAGAAGCCCCTTCTCTCCTCTGCTCTTTTCTGGCTGCTTGTAGCTGTTTTTACTTCTTCTTCTTCATTCCGAATCCTGGGGAGCCCACATGCTGCTGCCATGGCTGCCGTGGTCACTACTACTGAGGTAACTAGGAAGAAGACCAACCCTACTGCCGCTACAAACACCGAGCAGCAGGACATCCGACGTGATAAGCCCCGCCACCAGTATTCACATTCTACCCAGAGATTGTTAGACATTGTCTCCCAGCGATTGCTTAGAAAAATGGAGGATGTCAAAAATGGCAAAGACACCGTCCATAGTGTTGAGGAGGCCTTGAAAGATGTCAAATTCAAGAAAAAAGAATTGCAAGACGAGATTATGAGTGGGCTCTATGCAGACTTGAGAGTTTTTAGAGCAGAAAAAGCTGTTTTGCTCAAGCGCTCCGAGGATATACTTGACGCTGTTTTGAAGGCTAAGAGGGAGGAGGAGATCCTCAGTAGGAGCAGCAGCAACAACAACAGGGCTGGAGACTTAGCAGTAGCAGTAAAGGATAAGATTGTCAAGTTGGAGGAGGAAATGAGGAATGGTGAAACTCAATACAACGAAATGTGGGACAGGGTAGCCGAAATTGATGATCAGATTTTGAGGAGGGAGACCGTGGCGTTGAGCATTGGCGTGAGGGAGCTTTCATTTATTGAGCGCGAGTGCGAGCAGTTGGTTCAAGGGTTCTTGAGGGATATGAGGCGGACCAATGTTGAAAGGTGAGACAGACCAAAAACAAGGAAAACTGATATTTTTGGTTTCTGATATTTTATGAACTCATGTATTCTTAGCAGGAATATTGCTGTTGCAATGTGAAAGGGTTAATGAACTTACGTCAAAAGATCTCTTGATGATTGATTTGTCTGATAGATCTTAGTTCCAGTCCTTTTGTGCTTCCGCTTCTGCAATTGCTGCTTGTCATACGGGCGAAGTTTAAAAATAGACTTTGATAGAATAGTTTAAAACATGTTATTTGTATTTCTTAAGCCTTCGGTGCTTTTGCTATTAGAAAGTATCAAGTGGGAAGAGAGATGGTAAATGATTTGGAGAGTAGGTGCTGCAAAGATACAAGTTTTTGTGAGCTGTGCATTATTCAAAAACTTGTCTTGCTGGTAGCTCTCCTTGATTAGGTTTCCTTATCTTTATGTTTCTGCCTGATATGCTTTGGTTTCTGACACTCATTATTCAACCAACTATCGGGTTTACTCATATGGAATTTACTTTATGTGATGTATCTGTTAAAAATCAACCTACTTGTCATACTTGTACTGAATCTTATGAGTTGTTCAGAAGTTGAAAAGCAATGCTTGATGTGATTCTTGAATTTCCTCTTTTCGGTTTATCACTTTTATGTTGGAGAGTAGTGTGTTCTGCCATTCCATTGTTACATATTGTAGCTTTTGGTCTTTTAATGGGAATTTCCTTTTGAACAAGACACTTTTGTGCTTGCAGTGTGCAAAATAATTCTGTTACCAAGCTTTCCATATCTGAGATTAAGGATCAACTGCAAAGTGCACATAGACAATTCTTCGAGCAGATTGCTCTCCGAAATGTTTCAGTAGGTGAGGATCATGATTACGAGGATAATGCAGAATCACTTGCATTTGCTCAACGCATAAAACATGCACTAAGTGCTTCAAAGGATATGCAGAAGAATCTGGAGGATCATTTAAGAAAAAGGATGAAGAAATATGGTGATGACAAACGTTTTGTTGTGAGCACTCCAGTAGATGAAGTTGTGAAGGGTTTTCCAGAATTTGAGTTGAAGTGGATGTTTGGAAGTAAGGAGGTCGTAGTTCCAAAATCTGTTGGCCTTCATTTATTTCACGGTTGGAAAAGATGGCGTGAAGAAGTGAAAGCCAATTTCAAACGAGATTTGCTGGAAAATGTTGAACTTCGTAAAAAGTATGTGGCTGAGAGACAGGTAAATATGCTGATATTACGTATATTACACCAATTAGGTGATATATTGCAACAAATGTCTTGGCATATGTAATTAAATATGTCTTCTTTCACTTATATTGTATCTACCACTTCAGTGGCTTTTACGTAATTCTGTGTGGTGTGGACACTATTTCTAGCCTTTTCTTAATTTTGTGTGTAATATTTATTGTAAGAGCTGCTTTTATTTAGTACATGCTAAAATTCTCTTCCTTCCCTGTAATTAGTATTTAGATCTCCCTTTTATTGTTTTGTGCCTAATCTGGTATTAATGGGACAGCTTCTTTGTACTTTGTCTTATGGATAAGGAACCTTGATGCCTCTGATATGGCTGACAAATAACTTAAGTCAATCTTTGTACCCATTTATTCTATTCGCTATTATTCTCTTAATTGTTGGTCAGTAGTGGGTTTCCGATTGAATGGCCAAAAGTGGCATACCTCTTGAGTCAACTAAGGAAGTCGCTATTATTCCTTTATTTCTGGTTTAATTACTCATTCGAATGGCTATATTATGGTTATCCTTCCTTTTGTTCACTTAAAATTTTACTTGCTCTATATTTCAGTTGTTATGATACTTGTTTTCCAGTTGAATTTTGTTGAACTTTGACATAGAAATAAAGGAAGTGGGAAATTTCTTTACCCAAAATCCACCATGGATCCTTCAGTCCACATCAAAACTTGAATCCTTTAAGAAATTTTTATTGATTTCTTTTATTTACACACTCATGTTGGTCATTTTTCAGTTGGCCCATTAATCTTAACGTAATTTTTTATATTTCTCTTCTTACAAAAGAGTCCTGATCTTAATTTTTGGAGATGCTTTTAAGAATTTTGTGGACTTGAAGATACAAAAGGAATATTTCTTTTGGCATCAAACTAGGAAATATCTCACTAGATAATTATTGTTTCTATGATCAGCAGATGTAGAAGATTTTTAAATATCTTCAACAACTGTTCCTCCGCTCCCCCCCCCCCCCCACCAAAAAAAAAGGAAAAAGCAGAGAATATTTAAGATTCTGATTTGACAATATCAGGCAAATAATAAAAGAAAGGTTTTTCTGGAGTTTCTTAGTAGACCCTGTGTTTTGCAGCAGGATATAATAGAGAAATTCTTGCTTAAAGTGGCATAAGATAGTCCTGGCCCTTGTGATGGCATGACGAAAAGGAAAAGTGAAAAGGGTTAGAGAGGAATTTTGTAACTAGTTGGGCCAGATAAGAATAACTTTGTGACTGAGTTGAAATGCACAGTGCTGAATAAAACTCCGGTGTAGTTTGGCTAAAATGGGAAACAAAAATAGATGGATGAGGTATTATTGTTGTTGCAAATTGTTGTAAATGATGAGTCTGTTAGTACTGTTTCCCTGCAGATCTATGAATTTTTAAATTTTTGTGAATGAGAAGTTTGTTAATATTGTTTCCCTGTGGATCTATGGATTTTTCTTCAATTTGCCGGAAGTTTGTCCATCTTCATTATTTGCAATTTCATATGGGTGAAACTGCCCTTCTTTCCTAATAATGCATTCTTACATCTCATAAAGAGACACTGTAGATTACACTTTACCTTCTTCTACTGTTACATGCAGAGAGTGGTTTTAGATAAGAAGTTACAAGATTTTAATTCTCGCATCTTATTCTGCAGTTTGACCAAAAAAGTAACCTCTTGATTCTCAAGCACTTTCCATGTTATTTATTAAATGCTTTTATTATTTATTTTTTATTCATGGCTGATTTCACTTCTATATGTAAGGGATTTTTGGACTTCCTTTAAGTGCTGTATGTGCTTATACTTTATTTTTACCCCCTTTTCTTTTGGTCCAATATTTTTCCTTGATGGTCTTCTTTTCCATGCAAATGAAAACTCTCCAAATCTATGACCAACCATTCCTTCAATAGTGTGAAATGAATAAAAGTTTTTCCATTGCAAATTCAGGCAAAGTATTTCCTGATAAAAGGAAAATCTTTTCTTTCCGATTTTTTCTCTTTTCTGCCTGAATGATGACACACTTCTCTGAATTGTTTCTTTTTCTTTTTTTCTTATCTGACTAATTTCGTGTTTTTACAGCTTTCTGAATATCAGCATGGACCCCTTCTTATTGGTTGCAGAGTACTAGATGCTAAAGTTTGTAATAAGATACAATTTGGATTTCTGTTGGAATTGGTCTGCTTGCCTCAGTAGTTAACTTTATTTTGTTTGTATGGTGGGGGGTGTGCCGCTAGCTTCAGGAGATATCATATTGCTTCCGCTCAAAATTTTCCAAATTGAGCATGCCTGGGTCTAATTAACACTTTAACACTAATTGGCGTTAAACTCAGTCTTGCTGCTGCTTTGATACACAAAATCACTTTTCATACATCGTAAAATGCACCCGCTTAAATGCTTCATAAGTTAATGATCTTCTTTTCTGGTTTAATAATCATTATATGGACTACATGTATCTTTTGGATGCTTGAACTTATTGTTGCAGGAAAAAATTCTATTGGATCGGGACAGAGTAATGTCAAGGACTTGGTACAATGAAGAAAGAAATATGTGGGAAATGGACCCTATAGCTGTTCCTTATGCTGTGTCCAAGAAACTTATCCAGAGTGCTCGAATAAGGCATGATTGGGCTGCAATGTATATTACGCTTAAGGGAGATGAGAGAGAATATTATGTTGATGTGAAGGTAGTTATATATCCTGTGTTTCAAAATTCATTTCTCTTTCAGAGCATGAAAAGCTCAACCAAATCTTTAAATATGCCTATGTTGGTTATCACCTCTACTGTCTCATTACAGGAATTTGAAATGCTGTTTGAAGATTTTGGAGGGTTTGATGGGCTGTATTTGAGAATGCTTGCCTACGGTGTTCCAACTGTGGTTCAGCTTATGTGGATTCCTTTCTCAGAATTAGACTTTGGTCAACAGTTTCTCTTAGTAATGAGACTTTGCCATCAGTGCCTGACTGGATTATGGAATACTACTGTTGTCTCGCGTGCAAGAGGCTGGATCATTGATAAAATTAGAAATATAAATGATGACTTAATGATGATGATTGTTTTCCCCACTGTGGAGTTCATTATTCCTTACTCGGTACTAATTTAAGCAGTTCATCATTTAACCCTTATCAAATGACTTCTGGTTGTGGTTTTTCTTAGAAGGCAATTAATTTTTTAAACTTATTCTAATGTCTTGATAAATTCTCATCTTTCTATAGATTAGAATGAGATTAGGAATGGCTTGGCCAGAGTATGTTGATCAATCTGTGGGTTCAACTTGGTACTTGAAGTGGCAGTCCGAGGCTGAAATGAACTTTAGATCAAGGAAAACAGATGGATTACAGTGGTATCTTTGGTTTCTACTTAGATCTGTCATATATGGATTTGTGTTGCTTCATGTCTTCCGGTTCATGAGGAGAAAAATTCCAGGACTTCTTGGTTATGGGCCTCTAAGGAGAGATCCAAACTTAAGGAAGTTACAGAGAGTGGTAAGATAATTTTCTTTCAACTACATTAGTTTTATGTTTCTTTGGACTTTTGATAGTTTAAATTTCCAAAACTTTGAAAGTGTTTTTTCACACTTTCAAACTTCCAATGTATCTTTGTGACGAGTGTTTTGTCTCAGGGAGTTGAAACTCTGATGCTCAAAAGCCAGTCAGGCTTTTATGGCCCTTGCATGAGTGTTTCAAGACAAGTTTGTAGACATGATCAGTACCTTAGATGGGTTGTCTTTTTAGCAATTTTATCCATATGAATTTTGAATTGTGGATATTTAACAAAGATATCAATAACAGGGTGCAGATCCTTGAATCTAATTGTTACAGTTCTCTCCAGAGAAAAGATATAAAACTTTACAATAGATAGGCATACACTGTATTTGTCATGATAGTTTTGCCAAGGGTAGATATTTTTATACTGAAACCGTGAATCTTTCGATAGTTGTTGTTGAGTCCTATAATATAGCTATTACTTTTGGGAATGCCAAACTTTTGGACAATGTATTATAGGAAACTGTTATTGTTCTATGCTTGTGCTGCTTTAAGCTCTTTTTTTTTTGGCAGCAAATGTGTAGTATGGATTTCTTAAGGTCATAAAGCGGCAATACTCATTTCTGATTTTGACCTCCTTTGGTGTAATGAACATACTTTAATGTCCTTTTCAAACTTGTTTCTGTGCCTTGGAGAGTAGAGTGCATTTTCTTATCTTTATAACTGGACTTGATACCTTCTTTAACTTTGAAGCTGCTGTGTATTTGTTTTCTGTTCTTATTTTTTCATATTTCTTTAGTCACTTATCTTTTTTCCCGTCTCCAGAATTACCACTTAATATGGGGGCATGGACCCTTATCATTTTATTAGCAATTTAAATAAAGTACAGTAATGGATGCTAATCCCAATTCCCAGACATCATACTTATAACCCATACTTGGAACATCTTAATGTATCGAAACTGGCTGTACAAGTAATTTTGGAACGGAAACTTCAATTTCTTTGTGAATCATGGAAGGGTAATATGTAAACTTGAAAACTTTTGTTACCGCTGCAATAATGTTTATCTTCCAGTACAAGGTGCTACAATTATGGAAACAATGTGAACCATCTACTTGTTTTCAATCTTTTGTTGTTT
Source organism: Coffea arabica (assembly GCF_036785885.1). NCBI lineage: Eukaryota > Viridiplantae > Streptophyta > Magnoliopsida > Gentianales > Rubiaceae > Coffea > Coffea arabica. Next base: position 391,207 of record NC_092330.1, on the reverse strand, counting down.
ACCAAAATTACTAACCAATTCAACATAGAATTGTGGGTTCATGATGAATTAATGTCGTTATTGATATTCTGCTGCAGAAATATTATTTTAAGTCTAGGTTGAGGAGTATAAAGCAAAAGAAGAGGGATGGTGTTGACCCTATAAGTACAGCTTTCGATCAAATGAAGGTTGTATTGTGATTGCATATTATCTTGGTTTGCAGGATCCAATCTACTTTTACTTATAAATGGAATCCACGTTATTTATTTATTTGTTTATTTTCAGAGAGTTAAGAATCCACCTATAAGGTTGAAAGATTTTGCAAGTGTTGACTCTATGAGAGAAGAAATTAACGAAGTTGTGGCGTTTCTACAAAATCCTCGTGCATTTCAAGACATGGGAGCTCGTGCCCCTAGGGTATGTTCATTTTCGAGATTCGATGTTTATGTTTATTCCAAAAAGTGAGGGCCTCTGTCTCCCAGGTACTTTCATTTAAGGGATTTGATGTGTATGTGAAATGCTGATCCTATTATATAATTATAGGAAGAAAACTAAGAGTAAAACATGTTTGCCTCCATTTGTGACCTTAGAGAGAGGTTATCATATCAATTGGCAAATTAAGTACCAGGATATATGCTTAAATGCCATTTATATAGAATTCTTGTCTAAGATTTGCTAGAGAATATGTATGTGATTGCTGTTCTGTATGGTAAAGTCATTTTGGGCAGAAAAGAATGGTTAGTAACTTTTCAGAGGAGACATTTTTAATATGTTCATGGCTATCAGGTGATACCCAGAAAACAACATATTACTAAATGCATGAAAATGAGCTCTTCACTGAGAACTTCATAGGTAATCGATGCAAAAAATTATTGACTTCAGATTATTTATTAAAAGTCAACTCAGCATATAGGGTAGATATGGATAATTGCTTTTAGTTTGTAGATTACTGATAATTTTTGCAGGTCCAAATCCTTTAACTTAATTTCAATTGAATGCTTAATAATGTTGTTTGGTAGCTTAACAAGAACTTGACATGATTTATAGTTTTTAGCTAAATATTTTCCTAAATCATTTGTTAGCCCATTTATTTGTTTATATGGTCATTTTTTTTTGTAAGAGTTTATATGGTCATGTTACTTTGATATATTAAGGTGCCCAAAATCTCTCTTTTTTTTTTTTGAATGTCTTGTTATCCATACTAGAAAATGGTCAATTGAAAGATGACCTTGTGGGAGATATGAATATTATGAATTATGATATTCAACAACAAACCCTAATGTACTGAAAAAGAAAACTGATTGGAAAAGTTCTCCCTGCTGGAAATGGATACTAATAATTTTTTTTTATACAATAGAAATTTGGAAACAACTCGAAGGATATTTCTCAGATGATAATCAAGTTGTTTTGCAACATAATAGTCTGTCTTGATGCAGGCTGGCAGACTCTATTAGTCGTTTCGTAGTTCCCTCATGATCTTTATCACTCAAGCTTATGGTAGTTAACCAGAAAACAGCTGAAGAGAAGGGTCCCTAAATTAGGTGATGCAAATGGAAATATGGTAGGACTTAAAGGATACTGCAAGAGCAGTGGAAACTCAAGATATGTATCATGTAAAATGCTTTCTTCGTGGACTTTGGCGCATTTTTAGATATCTCAAGATACATAGTGGACTCAAAAAGAAAAAAAAGACTAACCCCACTAATTGCAAATTTAGTCTTTGATATGTTCCTGGGTCACCAATTGTTTGATAACTAGTGTTGGACCCGAATGCATCGGGTAGGAGTTTGGATTGGTGAGGTTATTATTTGATTGAGTTGTTAATTTTTAAGTGTGAGTTGATTTTTGAGTAGGATTCATATCAAGAGGATTGAGCAATGAGATATAACATGAATGAACTTATAGTTAAAATGTGGCATGGATTTTAACTTCATTAGACAGTCAAAAGATAGTATGCAAGAGTAGTTTTAAATGTGGCAATCAAGTAGTTTTAAATTTTAGATTCTCCTATAATATGCAAGAGTAGACAGTCAAAAGATAGTATGCAATAAGGAGGTGGTCGGAGCACGGGCTTTTTATTAGTAACTGATATATTAGATAACGAATTCATGCTCCAATTGCCTTGTAAATAACCTTTGGAGATCGATTTTGGAATCCAAGAGAAAAACTCCAGCGAATATGATATGATGTTCTTTTGGCTCAAGAGCTATGAGGGAAAGAGAAAAGCTCCAGAAACTATTGTAGATGACACAAAAGTTAATGGTGCTTCATAACCATTGAGTTCAAACTCTATCAGAACACCGCTGAACTAGCCAAACTAAGGTCTAGGAGGTTCTTTTAAGTCATAAAAAGATTTCTTTAAATGGAGACACTTACCTTGAACTCTTCTCTGAGCAATAAATGTAGGAGGTTGCTCCATAGATGCATCTTCCTCCCAGTCTCCGTGCTGCCTAGGAGATAAGTTGACTATAGCCTATCTCACAGACTTTGGATATACTTAACCCATGAGTCACCTTCAATATATCAACCGAATATTTTGGGATTAACTTTACTATTATGTACCCATTAACAACCAATGACATTTTTTTACCCTATGGAGGGGATATAAGCTACCTTATCTCATACTGCCGTAATGCAAATGACTTCTCTTTTATGGTTACTTTCTTACCAAGTTGACGTATAGCATCAGTGACAAATTAGGTAATTGGGTGAGATTTCAGTCTACAAAAGATTGATATGAAGGATATGCATGGCCATCACATAGGAAGTTGTAGATGGGATGAGAAATGCAATATCTCTTACCTTTCCTTAAGTGATGGGGAGATCAAGGTCAAAAAGAGATGTTACAATTTAGTTAAGTAGCTGAATGGAATTAGTGGATTGGGGGATTGGGAAGATATATCAACCTTATGACTTGAGTAATCCTGAAGGTGAAGGTGAAATAAACCATTACTTGAGTGAGAGGCAATATGAGGGATGAGTACTACCTCATTTGGCCATGAAACAAATGAATGGATTTGAAAGATATTCTTTTGTATTATACAGCAGAGGATCCACAGAGTTTCAGCTACTCCTTTTTTCAGAGGCAATGCATAGAATATGCAACATATGTCAGATAATTTTTCATAGCATAAAGTAACTCTACGAAAGTCATCAACAAATGCTACAAAATACTTTTTTGTTTCTAAAAAAAGGACTAGAGCATTGTCAAACCCTAATTTGGAGGTGACATGATTTTGAAACCAAAGGGGATGAACTGACTTAAATGTTGGAGGTACTGTCTCTTTACTTGGAGCAAATAACACTATGATGGTTGTCTAAGTGACATGGATCACTTTCTAAAGAAGAGGACTATTTTGTTTAGATTTTGCAAGGATAAATAGTCCAAATGGCAATGAATATCAAGAAGAGATAAAATTGCGCGCAATCCAATTGTTTGATCAAAGTATTATCAAATTTGTTCTCATTTCCTCTTCCATTTATCTTCTTAAGTACATCAGAACAGTTGCAGTTTTGTATAGTTTTGTTGCTGAAAATCATATGTACTCCAGTTCTAGAGGATAATTTTTTCAAAAGATTTTAGATTAAAGTTTGAATATATGTTCTATTTCATTGCATTGATTTTGACTCTGGGATCCCTTCTGATGTAAATTTAAATCATCTGCATGCAGCAATGGTGAATACCATTTACATTTTCAACTTTCTTTCTCTGAGTTGTATGCATATATCGCAGGGGGTGCTAATTGTTGGTGAGAGGGGAACAGGGAAGACTTCCCTAGCATTGGCTATTGCTGCTGAAGCAAAGGTGCCTGTTGTTGAAGTTAAAGCCCAGCAGTTGGAGGCTGGTCTTTGGGTTGGTCAAAGTGCATCAAATGTTAGAGAACTGTTTCAAACTGCTAGGGATCTGGTATCTCTTTCTTTTTTGTTTCTGTTTCTGTCTTAGTGTGCAAGAGGTCTTTAAATAGATAAGGTGATGAAGACCATCTTACCTCCAATGTGAGAAGAAATCTCTTAGGCATTGGATTAAGCCCTTGGAGTTTCAAGTGGCTTTAGAAAAATTTATTCCTTAAAATTCTGGATTATCAGGCTTAGAGAAACTTCCATAGATCATAAGAACCTGAAGTTTGTTTTATCTGTTTTCTTGGAGTACGTCGTTAGTTCAGACTATGAATGATCTTTTCTTGAATGATGGAATCAACATTTTGCCAGAACAAAAAAAATCAACACTTTTTCAGAAAATAAACAAATAAGTAATCTTAGATTAAAGTAAAAGCTAAGGTGTCTAAACATATTCTTAAAGTTCAAACTGAAAATTACGTTGATGAAGTTTAATGCACAGTTGCAGCTTTTTATCTCTTTAGTTGTGCTGGAAAGTTGATGTTGTATTGAATCCTTTTATCAGTTTTTAATCGCTACTACTTATCCTTGTATTTAATTTTGAGATGCCACCAATTGTAATGCATGAATTGAAATAGAGTATTCAGTGAACTTTCACCAACCCCTCTTCTCTGTTGAAAAACAATTTATTTCTCTACACATTTTTATTCTAAGATCTCCGACCTCGAAGTTTTGGTATCTATTTTGCTTCAATCATGATGTTCTGTATATGTAAGTGTAGTATAATACAATTACAACAACTCTTTTTTTAAACTTATAGAGCACATTAAGATATTGGATAGATAAGTGATCTTCAGAAGAGCTAAAGAAGATTATATGTGCATAAACAAGTTGTACCTAAATCCAAGATCACATGTAATTGAATTGACCTTATTTATCTTGTAAAGAAGAGCTTGCACTTTGAAAAGCTTGAACTTTGAGTGTGAGATTGCAATGTTCAAGCTTGAGACTGATATTGAATCCAAGCTTGAAATTCTGAAGTCGGACTGGCTTGTTTTTTTCACAACTTTAATGCGGTTGAAAAGAATAGAATGTCTGAATGTTCCACTGCTTTTATAAAGCTTCATTTGCCACTATTAACCTACATATGTGATGTTGTAAGTTTGTTTTTCCCATTTGCTCATGTTTACCCTTTTCTTTATGGGCCATAGATGAACTGCTTGTGCTATCACTGTCCTTGCTCTTTAACCTTTGTTTTCCAAATTTAAATGCAATTAATTTCTTGCCCAGGCTCCAGTGATCATATTTGTGGAAGATTTTGACCTCTTTGCTGGTGTGCGAGGCAAGTTTATTCACACCAAGAAGCAGGATCATGAGGCTTTTATCAATCAACTGCTTGTGGAGCTTGATGGGTAGGTGATTTTTGGTGTTCATGGCACAACTAACTCAGTTGAATTTACTTGGTGTTCCAGTTAAATTATTTCTCACTTTGGATCTCTATTTTATACTTCTAATGATCATCATCTTCTCATTTTTGCTTCTTGCTAGCTCCTTTATAGTTGATACCCTTGGTATCTTCCCTTCCAGATGTAGAATTCAAAACTCCAATTGATTCTCTGATCGCCTTTCAGCATGGGAGAAGCAAGGGGGAGCTGGAGGGGGCAGCTGCCTCCCGCCCTCTTCCCCTCTGAAAAAGAAAGATCTTAAATACTGCATTATATCTCCCTTATAAAAATTAAAACTTCAGCTAGATCCTTGTAAAACTATGTTTCGCCCTCTCAACTATTTATGAAATGTAGTATTGGCTAAACTAAAAGTAAGCTCATAGGATAGTGAACCCCGCCTTCCTTGAAGCAACCATAGCATCTTATCCTACCATTTTAAGGGCATGAACGCAGTATTTGTAAAACAGCTTTAGCAGTTGATAGGATAAAATAATTAAAATGGCAATGCAGTAATTATCCAAATGTCTGGAGCAAGTTCTTGGAAGTGCTAGAAGAGGACAAGAAACTTGAATTTTATAGCAACAGTGATCATTTATAAGGTTCCTGATTTGGAGCTGATCTAGGGTTTCAAACAAAGGTTTGTTTTTGTTAATTGGCATACATTTAGTTGTAATATACTTCAGTGATTTTGTTTATTAATATTCTTAGGTCGCCTCTCCTGTAGGATTTTTTTTTTTGGGTTGTTCAGTAGTAACATAGACTTTTTGCACCATATTTGCTGGGAGATCAAGAGATCAAGGCTAATAAATATCGTTCTTCTTTGCTAATTTCTGCAGTAATTCTCCTTACTATTAGCCATCTAACACCTCCTCTTAATCCACAACCTTTCCCTATCCTCCCAGTGAAGCTTAAGACTCTCTGCCTATTAAACCAACTGTTAACAAGTATCTTGGGAGGAAAACATCTAGTCACCGTATTATGAGTGACCAACTAGTATTTATAGGAGTACAAACCTAACAGACTATTTACAAGAATACCCTTACTAATTTATTATCTATAAGAATACTAATATTCTCCTAACACTCCCCCTCAAGTTGGAGCATATATATCATAAGCACCCAACTTGTTACAAATGTATTTCACCCTAGAGCCCCCTAAACTCTTGGTAAACAAATCAGCCAATTGATCTACAGATGGTACATGAGATGTCTTGATGACTCCGTCAAGCAATTTCTCTCGAATGAAGTGACAATCAACTTCAATGTGTTTTGTCCTCTCATGAAACACTGGATTAGACGCAATATGGACATTTGCCTGATTATCACACACTAAATTCATAGGTTGTTTATGCTCAAATCCAATTTCAAGTAACATAGTTTTCAACCAAACCAACTCACACACAGTGTGAGCCATAGCGCGGTATTCAGATTCTGCACTGGATCTGGAGACAACTGTTTGCTTCTTACTCTTGCACGACACTAAATTACTACCAACAAACACACAGTATCTTGTGGTCAATCTTCTATTTGAGGCAGAACCAGCCCAATCTGCATCACTATATCCTTCAATATCAGTGTGTCCATGATTTTGATACAGCAACCCTTTTCCAGGAGCACTCTTAAGATACCTGAGAATCCGTATAACAGCATCCCAATGACTAGTACGAGGGGTATCAAGAAATTGACTCACAACACTCACTGCAAACGAAATGTCAGGTCTCGTTACAGTGAGATAATTTAATTTACCCACAAGTCTTCGATATTGCCTAGGATCATCAAGTAATGCACTTTGATCTCCTACTAATTTCATATTGGGATCCATAGGAGTATCCACAGGTCGGCAACCTAACATCCTAATTTCACTCAACATATCGAGTACATATTTCCTTTGACATAAATAAATCCCATATTTAGATCGAGCTACCTCAATACCCAAAAAATATTGCAGATGACCTAAATCCTTTATCTGAAAGTTTGCCTGCAGATTGGATTTAAGTTTCTGGATCCGCACAACATCATCACCTGTAATCACAATATCATCCACATAAACAACTAATAAAATTTTACCAGCATTAGAATGCCGATAAAATACAGAGTGATCTACTCCACATCTTGTCAGACCGAACTCCATGACAACACTACTAAACCGGCCAAACCAAGCCCTCGGAGACTGTTTCAATCCATACAAGGATTTTTTCAAACGACAAACCAACCGCGGATTCTCCCCCTGAACAACAAATCCAGGAGGTTGTTCCATATATACCTCTTCTTCCAAATCTCCATGCAAAAATGCATTTTTCACATCCAACTGATGCAATGGCCAATTATAAGTGGCTGCCAAAGAGATAAGAAGACGAACAGAGGTAATCTTTGCAACAGGAGAAAATGTTTCGAAGTAATCGATTCCATACACCTGAGCAAATCCTTTAGCTACCAGACGAGCCTTCAATCTATCAATAGAACCATTAGGTTGTACTTTTATAGTGTACACCCATTTACAACCAACAACCGGCTTACCAGAAGGAAGAGGAACAAGATCCCAAGTACCATTTTTCTCTAAAGCAAGCATCTCTTCTTGCATAGCTAACCTCCAACCAGGATCATTGAGAGCATGGGTAATAGTTTTAGGAATGGATACCGAATCAAGGGAAGCAACAGAAGAAGAATATGACCGAGAGAGATGAGAATAAGAGACAAAATTAGAAATAGGATGAGAAGTACAGTGCCTCTTACCTTTACGTAAAGCAATAGGAAGATCTGACTCACAGGAGGGTGTCATACCTGGATCTGAAGATTGAGAGTTAATTGGTGAAGTGTGTAGCATATCAGGAGCTTTCTCAACCATGGAACGACGAGAATAAACTTGAAGATTAGGACGAGATAATCGAGTTGTGGAATCTGGTGAACTCGATAGCTCAGGCAATAAAGATGAAGGGACTGGTAAAACAGGAGAAGGAAAAGAGGAACACTGGTCTAACTCACAAGACATACCTTGCTTCATAAAATAAGGAGTGGATTCAAAGAAAGTAACATCAGCACAAGTGAAAAAACGATTTAAAACTGGACTGTAACATCTATACCCCTTTTGTGCTCGTGCGTATCCTAAGAAAATACACTTGATGGCACGAGGATCTAATTTATCCACTCCGGAAGCAAGTTGATGAACAAAACACACACATCCAAAAATACGAGGAGGTAATTTAAATATAGGGTCATGAGGAAAAAGAATGGAGTGAGGTAATTGGCCTTCAAGAATATTGGATGGCATGCGATTAATTAAATAACATGCAGTTAAAACTGCATCACTCCAAAATTGTTTGGGCACATTCATGTGCAACAAAAGTGTCCGAGCAACTTCAATTAAATGTCCAATTTTCCTTTCAGCAACTCCATTCTGTTGCGGAGTGTGAGGACAAGAGGATTGATGAAGGATACCGGACTTAGTCATAAAGGTATGAAAAGGAGTGGAAAAATATTCTTTCGCATTATCACTGCGAAGTATACGTACAGGCACACCAAATTGATTCTTTATTTCTGTAACAAATGCACAAAAAATGGAATATAATTCTGAACGATCTTTCATTAAATAAAGCCATGTAACTCTGGAAAAATCATCAACAAAGATTACAAAATATTTAAAACCTAACTTTGAAGTGACTCGACTAGGACCCCAAACATCAGAATGAACTAACAAAAAGGGTTCCGAAACCCGTTTATTGACCCTAGGGGCAAAAGGAACACGATGATGCTTTCCTAATTGACAAGACTCACATTCTAGTGAAGACAACTGGCTCAAGGTAGGAACCAACTTCTTCAAATTTGTAGAGACGGATGACCCAAACGACAGTGAATTTCAAGAGGAGAAACAGTAGCAGGGCACGCAATCGGACCATTAGAGTTGAGAAAATAAAGACCATTATGCTCACGTCCTCCACCAATTGTCCTCTTTGTCTTCAAATCCTGAATAACAACAAAATCAGGAGAAAAAATAACTGAACACTGTAGAAATTTGGTAAGCTTACTAACGGACATTAGATTAAAAGGCAAATTGGGTACGTAAAGAACAGAAGACAGCGGAAGAGATGGGTTAATTTCTACAGTGCCTAGTCCTTTAACTTTAGTTGTAGATTCATCAGCTAAAGTAACATGAGGGAAGGAAGTAGACTCTTGAAAATTAGAAAAATTTATAGAGGTACCTGACATATGATTAGTAGCTCCGGAATCAATGATCCATGAGTCAAAATTTTTGGAAGTGGAGAGACAAGCCATAGCATTACCTTTTTGTGCTAAAGAAGCAGAGGGAAGAGATGCGTGATTTGCAGTTTGGTACTGTAGAAATTTGACATAATCTTCCTCGGATATGGTAAAAGTCTTCTGGGACCCTTGTGCTGAAGAACTTGATTCAGTTTGGTCAATGGTAACCGCATTAGTAAACCGAGGTGGTTTTCCATGTAAATCCCAACAAGTATCATGAGTGTGATTCTTCAAACCACAATGAGTGCACTCACGGGTGCCTCGACCTCCACGACCCCCACGACCTCCTCTACTTCTTCCTCCACGAGAGCCACGTCCCAAGTTTAGTTGCTCTATCCGACCATTGTTAGCAATTAAAGCAGATTTGTCATTAATTAGAGCACCATCACCCTGTGCAGTGTCCTTAGATGCAGAACGTAAGACCTGAGCATACGCCTCTGCAAAGGATGGTAATTGTTCACCTGCTAAAATTTGAGATTTGATTGGTTCAAATTCTGGCTTGAGACCGGCCAAGAATTTGAGCACAAGCATTTGTTCTCTTTGCCTCTGCATAACTGTAATATCAGTTGAGAGAGGCATTACAGCATTTAATTCTTCTGATACTCGCTTAAGATCAGCAAAGTATTCAGTTACTGTCTTGTTATCTTGTTGCAACTGAAAATACTCCAAAGAAATATCATACATCCGTGAAAGATTACTACAGTATAATAACCGGACATAATCCCAAACTTCTTTTGTTGTCTCACAATGAGAACACATGTAAGCAATTCGTGGCTCCATAGAATTCCATATTGCTCCAAGAATTTGGGCATCCTCTTGAATCCACATTAGTTTCTTGTTGTCCTCCGTAGGAGAGTCATCTGTGAGATGTTGTTGCTTTCCTAAGCCTGTCAGATAAATCTTAACGGCTTTTGACCACTGTTGATAATTAGTGTCATTCAACTTCCAATTTGTGATTTGAGGCATCACCATTGGCATTATATTAGTAGACGTCACAATACCTTTTGATAGACTTTCAGCCATAGCGAATAGCACGCCAAACCAAACGAAGGATTAAAACTCGAGATGAACAGCGCGTGAACAGTGAACAGCGCAGCGTGAACAGTACCGATGAACAGTGCCCGTGAACAGTCGCGATGAACAGTATCGCGTGAACAGTCGCGATGACCAAAACTTTTGCTAGATGTTTAACCCTAACCCTAGGACTTTTGTTCTGATACCATGTTAACAGGTATTTTGGGAGGAAAACATCTAGTCACCGTATTATGAGTGACCAACTAGTATTTATAGGAGTACAAACCTAACAGACTATTTACAAAAATACCCTTACTAATTTATTATCTATAAGAATACTAATATTCTCCTAACACCAACTTCTCTAAATTCTAAGTGACCTTAAATAGACCAAAACAGGTAATGCTTAGCCTAATCTGGGGCTGAAATTATGCTGCATTAAATAAACTACTGTAAGTTGTTCACTGGCCAACTTGAAGTTAAGAATGGGGTATCCATTTATCCTAGATAACTATTTAGATAGATCTATGCATGCTTTCCAAATGAAAGAGAAGAAACAAACTTTTAGAAGTGCTTGTATTTTCCCAGCACACAAGGGTTACCTGAGTGAATGGTTTTGTGAAATTCAAAGATAAATTCAAGGGCATTTCTGGATTTCACATTGTCATGTCTGAAGATAAACTCGATTAATTATAATCACTTAGTTGTAGTATCATGTGTATTAGAACTTAAGGTTTGAAGGGCATATCTTGAAATTGGCAAATGCTGAAGTTGGTCATTGTTAGGCCAGCTATGGTAATTTTTTGGAGTCCTTTTTGGAGTCCAGTCAGACTCTATATTTAAAGTCAGTTTGGCTGCCTTATCCTAATTTAAACAAGGTATTTCTTTGAAAGTGTGGGAAAATGAGGAAAAGTCAGTTATGTTTCCCTTTGCTGTGTTTGGTATACAGGATAATTGCAACACTACAAGCAATTTTTCTGCATGTGGATGCTGCAAAATTTACGGGATTCTGGAAGGAAAAGGATAAGTTACAGAGAAGAATTTCAATTTGTAGTGCTGTCACTTTGCGCTGAAGTCTTTTCTCGCGAACTAACATGCTCAAAACATTGATTTTCCACTTTTCTTTAACTTACTTTACTGCGCATCACTTGTCTCACATAGCATTCCTTCTAGTTACCAAAGCTTTTAAGTGTTCGCTTTAATTTGACTTTTTTTCCCGTATGTCTTAGTTCCTAGCTTTTAACTTTACTGAACTTAATACCACTTCCAGTTTTGTTTCCGACAAATCTGAGTTTTAATAACCGTATGAAGCGAATGAAATAAATAAAATTATGTTTCATTGAGTCCACGATCTTCCATTGGGCTTTGTTTGAGAATTTTTAGAAACCACACTGTGGGATGTCAGTCTAAGGAAATTCAGGTGTAATTCCTATTTTGCTTTCTTGCTAAAGACTTCTATTTTAGTCTTTTCCTGTTATCAGATCCTAAAACGAACTGGTGTCTGAAATCTTTTCTGATTTACCATTGATTCTTTGCCTCTTCATCAGAATCTGGATCTTTGGCTGTTATTTTGTGAAGCAGTCCATTATGGTATACAAATCAGCGGCATTTCCTGATTTGAAATGACCCAAACGATAGATTTTTTAGAATAATGATAATGAAAAGATAAAGTAAAACAAGATTGAAGGCATGCTGGTTTTCATTGCTAATATTATTTGCTTTGTTGCACTTAAATTCAAAGTTTCTATCATCTTTTGTTGATTAAACTGAATGAATTTGAATTATGTTTGCAGGTTTGAAAAACAAGATGGTGTTGTTTTGATGGCTACTACCCGAAACCTTAAACAAATTGACGAGGCATTACAGCGCCCTGGTAGGATGGATAGAATATTTCATCTTCAGCGGCCAACACAAAGAGAAAGGGAGAGGATACTTCATATAGCTGCAAAAGAAACTATGGATGAGGAACTGATTGATTTGGTGGATTGGAGAAAGGTCTCTATGGTTTCTTTTGATTTTCAATTTGTTTTGAATATGAGATTTTTTGTGCTTGTTGCATGTTCCTCAAACAGCTCATATGTGGTGTACAAAGTCATTAATGCTTTTGTTCTTGGTGTTTGTCTTCTTGGAAATACTTGTTGATGACCATCCTTATCCTCTTTATTTTTGCTTTCTCTGGAACCAATTTTCATTTTAATGTCTCTTTTACATTAATGTTAAAAGATGCATGATGGTTCTTAAGGCTTTTCATTAGTTTGGCTGTTCATCTGTTGCTAACTAAGGCAAGCTTGTTCTCTTCAATTTGCCTGCATGAGTATTGAATTTCTTGCTCCAAAGTTTGTTCAGCAGTTTCAGTTATCCTATTGATTTTGCTTGTTGATTATGTCCTACTATTTGTTTCTAACTATGATTTTGCATGATGGTTCTTAAGGCTTTTCATTAGTTTGGCTGTTCATCTGTTGCTAACTAAGGCAAGCTTGTTCTCTTCAATTTGCCTGCATGAGTATTGAATTTCTTGCTCCAAAGTTTGTTCAGCAGTTTCAGTTATCCTATTGATTTTGCTTGTTGATTATGTCCTACTATTTGTTTCTAACTAGTATGTACAAATGATTTGGGTGCTATGCCAACCCCATTCCATATATGGAATGGATATCCACATACAAATATATGAAGACTAATATTGGAGAGATTAATATATATTAAATTAAGCCTCTATCTTTATTGTATATTTTGTAACGTTGTACTTTACACATTATACAACTTTATCTTTATACACCACAATAATTCTAATAGCTAGATCCTATGGCAGATGAATCTTTCGACCGTACGATCTAGCTATTAGAATACTGCTGATCATTATTTAATTTCAATTTATGACACTAAAATTGGAATACTTTTCATTTGATTTCGAAAACTTTTGATAAGAACTCATAAGTCAAGTTTAATTCAAATTCCCCGGGCTCGGGGGCGTAGTTATCCGATAAAAAGACCTACCTGCCATATAACTATTGTAATGAAAGATATATCTTTAGATGATGAATACGTAAAGATAAATTCACTAAAAAAACCTAGATGGAAAAACAAACAAACAGCTATGGTATATCATGATATGTATAGTAGTGGAGGAGTATGGGACAAAAAATAAATCCACTTGGTTTTAGACTTGGTACAACCCAAGGTCATCATTCTCCTTGGTTTGCACAACCAAAAAATTATTCTGAGGGTCTACAAGAAGATCAAAAAATAAGAAATTGTATTAAAAATTATGTTCAAAAGAATACGAAAATATCCTCTGGGGTAGAGGGAATTGCACGTAAAATTCTATATGTATCTATGAGATCGAGTATGGAATTCTGTTTACTCACTTTAAATTGAGTATCCCTTTCCTGCTAGGATTGGAAATCCTGTATTTTCCATATCTATACGATTGAGTCCTTAGGTTTCCGAAATAGTGTAAAAAGAAGTGCTTCGAATCATTGCTATTTGACTTGGACCTGTTCTAAAAAAGTCCAGGTATTTCGAATTGTTTGTTGACACGGACAAAGTCAGGGAAAGCCTCTGAAATTATTTCAATATTGAACCTTGGACATATAAAAGTTCTGAATTGAATCTCTTTAGAAAGAAGATTTTTTGTCTCATGGTAGCCTGCTCCAGTCCCCTTACAAAACTTTCGTTATTGGGTTAGCCATACACTTCACACCCATTAATACAACACCAACATTATTTGATTCCAAATTCAGAGCAATGCCTATTGTCCCCTCTTCAAATTCAACTAATTCGCCCGCCATTACTTCATCAAGACCATGAATACGAGCAATGCCATCGCCTACTTGAAGCACGGTCCCAGTATTTACAATCTTTACTTCTGTATTATATTGTTCAATCCGTTCGCGAATAATATTACTAATTTCGTCAGCTCGAATGGTTACCATGAGTATTTCTTAATTCTTTTTTGAAAGAAAACAAAAAAAAAAAATAATGCCTACACTAGAAAGACTAATCAGTTTTTTCTTTTATCGACCCTAAGATGCCAATATTGGCTGAGGCTTTCTTTCCAATGTTACAATTTCTTATGGATGACCTAATAAGCCGTGTAGAGCTTTCTGCTCTGCAAGTTGATGCATAATTTTATTTGTACCATTCTATATGTGCTTGTTGATAATATCCTACTGTTTACTTTTAGATGGTCCAAAATCATCTGTGTGTTTATGTTGATGTACTTGAGGCCTTTTCTTTTTTCTCTCCATAGAATGCTTCATGGATGATGATATGTGATTTAGAGCTATTGAAGCTTTTTTGATGATGAAATTTTTTGAGAAGCATGTTTCTGGTACTTAGGAGTCGCCTTCGCATGCACAGGGTCTCTTTAGTGGTTTAATTGTCAAAATAAACTGGATATTGTTGGCGCAGTTTTTTCTGACATGAGGTATCAATCAATTTAGGTTCTAGAGCACATCTGAGTCCAAGTTGGAGGTCTTACAGGCCTTAGAAGTAACAAACTTAAAGCAACTTGGTATTTACTGGGGCCAATTTGAAGACAGCAGCTGCTGTTATTCATGTAAAGTATAATTTGATTACTTGGTTTTAACTCACAAAACAATAATGCTTGCACAATTTTTCTTTGATGAGATTATTAGAATATTCATTTTCCACAAAAGATCAACTGCTATCATTTTTGGAACATTCACGTTTCATGTGGGTTAAAAAAATCCAATCCAATAGTATGGATACATTTAGTCTACCTCTTGAGGTTTCATTGACCTGAGTATGCCCCCTTTGGACTTAAATAATAGTGATATTTCCCTCTCTGATGATGCTAAGCTGTTATAAGTGATACCATGATTTTATTCTGTCTCAGTTTACTTATCTTCTAACGGAAACTTAGGTAAAAGAAGGGAAATTAGATGGAAAAATAATAAAAGAAAAGGTAAACTGAAAAATGTTAAACAGAATTTTTTTTATTTGTACTTTTTAATCTTTTTGTCACTGCTGCTCTTGTGAATTTATCTTTATGCTCCACTCTTGATTCCACTAATGTATAATGTTCTTAATTGCTAAAGTAGTCAAGGTTAAGTTTCAGCATCCCAGAAATAGTGTTAGTGCAATTTCTTGTTAATGATATGTTTGTCTTTTACAAGCCAAAGTACTTGTTGGTTTTATCTAAAACCCATTTTAGGGAAAAATTGCCTGATATCTAAACTAGATAGGTGAATTAACATTAATGAAACCTAGGAAAACAATCCACGAGTTAGCGTGTATGTTTGGAAGTCTGATGATTGCTTTGCATGTTCTATTTGTGCATGGTTTGTTGATTACTAAAACTTTGTTTAACCACTTATTATGGTTGGTTCAAATTGACAATATTGTTAATACTGTTCATGCAGGTTGCTGAAAAAACTGCCCTTTTGCGTCCAATAGAGCTAAAACTTGTTCCTATGGCACTGGAAAGTAGTGCTTTTAGAAGCAAATTTCTTGACACAGATGAACTTCTAAGCTATTGCAGCTGGCTTGCTGTAAGTACAGTTGCTATTGAAGTTGTATTGAAACTTGGTTGTTACTAGCTAGCTTGAATTTCAATGGCGTTGCTTGGGAAGAATTTGTTTCTTTACTGAATGTATTCACCTGTTTCAGATTTGTTGGAGAAATTGTTTCAGTTATTGTTGGTGGGTCATGCTCCATTTAATTATGCGGTAAAAGTCATAGGATCAGTATCAATAGCAGTCACTTCTGTTGAGCAGATATATTAGTTGTTGACTCCTTTCAGTGTATTTTTCCTTAATATTATGTGAGTAATTGCACACTGTAGTAGTTTTTGCAGTTATGTGCAGTCAATCATTATATTTTTCTTGCTGGTTTGCTGGAAAACCAAGAGTAAATTCAGCTGCAGCCCTGTTACTTGAGAATCATGATGAGCATATGACGAACCTGTTAAGTTGAATAATCCAACAATGTTATAGAACTGATTCACTTTGGTAGTTGATGAAACATTGAACAAGCATATGTTTAAATGCTCCATTGAAGGCACATTTTTAGGGGAAAAGAATTGATCTTCATTTTGTGTGCACTCCTAATTTTTTTTTTCTCCTTGAGATGTAATCTGACTTGATATCTACTGTCATACAGACGTTCAGTGGATTTGTCCCCAATTGGGTGAGAAAAACCAAAACAGTGGGGAAATTAGCCAAGATATTGGTTAATCATCTTGGATTGACATTGACTAAGGAGGACTTACAGAATGTGGCTGACCTAATGGAACCGTATGGCCAAATAAGCAATGGGATTGAACTATTAAATCCCCCTTATGAGGTAAGCAAGCATTTTCTCTAGGCTTTATTAACAAAAAGTTGCTTTGAATCCTTCATAATTAGTTTACCCTGGTTTCCTTAGAAATTTTGTTCTGGCCCTGATCAATTGTTGATTATCTATTTGCTACGATCATCTACTATCACTTGGGTTACATTCATGCTAGATACGAAGGAATATGCAGTATTATATTCATGCTAGAAACAAGGGATATGCAGTATCTCAATTCCTGTTTTGTGCACGTCTGATTTTGTACACATGTTTGATCTCATAATCATCAATGCCGGAGTTGCATTTGTATTGTTTTCCTGGTTTGCCTGGGCAAAGGCGGCAAAATCATTTTGGTGATAGACCTTTTTATTTAATTAAGGCCACATTGTGGGGCCATTTTTTCCCTCTTTTTACTTTCTGTAAACCTTTCCCACATTAAGCTTATCATACTCCATATTGATCTTGAAAACTAAAAAAGGGAGAGAAAACACTCTTTTTCATTATTCTTTTGGACTACACAATATACAAATATATACACTAGTGTAACCTAATTTAGATCTTAAAATTATGCTAATCTAAATCAATCTATTACCTGATTAATATCTGAACTATAATCAAAGCAAATCAAATCTAATCAAATCTAATCCTTCCTAATATCTACAATATCAAATCAAATCATATATTTATGATTTCTATAATATTAGATCACATATCTTCAACCCTCCCCCTCAAAATGGATCATAGATGTTAATCATGCCTATCTTGCCACAAATATAATCAATTATCGGACCATTTAGAGGCTTAGTGAAAATATCAGCTAACTGCTTTCCAGTTCTCACATGATTGGTTGAGATCAGGTTTTGCTGAATTTTTTCATGAACAAAGTGGCAATTAATTTCGATATGTTTTGTTTTCTCATGAAAAATTGGATTTGATGCTATATGAAAGGCAGCTTGATTGTCACACCATAACTTTATTGGAAGTGAATTATTGATTCTCACCTCACACAATAATTGATATATCCACATAAGCTCAAAAGTGGATTGTGCCATAGACCGGTATTCAAACTTTGCACTAAGCAAGATATTACATTTTGTTTCTTACTTTTTCATGCTACCAAATTTCTTCCAACGAAGACACAATATCCAGTTGTAGATTTTCGATCAATTTTAGAACCTGCCCAATCCACATCTGAGAAGCATTCAACATGAGAATGACCATGATTATCATATAGTATACTACATCCTGGAGCTCCTTTAAGGTAACATAAGATTTTCTCTAAAACTGCCCAATGGGTGGTTCTTGGTGAGGACATAAATTGATTCACGATACTAATCGAATATGCAATGTCCGGACGAGTCATAGTAAGATAATTCAACTTCCTCACTAATCTCCGATGCATTTCAGGATCTGAGAATAACTCCCCATCATCTGCTGTAAGTCGCATGTTGGGGATCATTGGTGCACTACATGGCTTAGCACCTAACTTTCCTGTTGCTTTCAAAAGATCAAGGACATTCTTCCTTTGGCGTAAGGAGATACCTTGTTTACACTTTGTAACCTCAATGCCTAAAAAGTATTTCAACATACCCAAATCCTTTGTTTGGAAGCCAAAATTTTTAAGAGTTGCAATACCTGCATTGTTACTACCAGTAATAACAATATCACGAATATAAACAACTAATAGGATAATACCAACTTGAGATTGTTGATAAAAGACAGAATGATCAGAATTACACTTATTCATGCCAAACTCTTGAACCACTTCACTGAATCTCCCAAACCAAGCACGAGGACTCTGTTTTAAGTCATATAATGACTTTCGGAGTCTACAAACCTTACTAGACTCCCCCTGAGCAACAAATCCAGGCGGTTGTTCTATATAAACTTCCTCTTGCAAATCTCCATGAAGGAATGCATTCTTAACATCTAACTGGTACAAAGGCCAATTATTAGTAGCAGCAAGGGAAATAAATAATTGAACAGAGGTGAGTTTTGATATGGGAGAAAACGTGTCTGAGTAATTCATCCTATATGTCTGAACATACCCTTTTGTAACAAGACGAGTTTTGAGGCAAGCAACAAAACCATCAGGATTGACTTTAGCAAACACCCATTTATAACCAATAGGTTTCTTACCTGTTGGTAGATGAACCAAGTCTCAGGTACCATTATTGTCTAGAGCCATTATTTCTTCCTCTACAGCAGCCCGCCAATCAGGATGTTCCAAAGCCTCAGATAAGTGTTGAGGAAGAGATATTGAATCTAAAGAAGCGGTAAAACAACGCAAGGAGGGAGACAAATGGTCATATGAAACAAATGATGAAACGGGATAAGTGTACTGTCTTTTACCTTTTCTTAAAGCGATAGGCAAATCAAGATTGGAATTTGGAAACTGAGGAAGCGGTGGATCAAGACTCGGATCTATAGACGGAGAAGGTGGTGAAGGATGCAAGTCTGTGTTGAGGACGACGAGAATACACCTGAGTGATTGGTGGTCTTGTAGGAACAGTTGTTGTAACAATGTAGACTAGAATATCATCTTCCTCCTCCTTACTATCGTAGACATTAGATTCAAGAGAAATAGATGTGTCTTAAAAAATGTAACATCAGCAAAGACTAAATAACGATCTAAAATTGGAGAATAACATTTATACCCTTTTGGAAGAGGTGAATAATCCAAAAACACTCACTTGAGAGATTTGGGATCTAATTTAGACACCTGAGGACGGGTATCACGAACAAAATAAGTACACCCAAATATACGTGGCTCAATGGGGAATAAAATTGAATAAGGAATCTCACCAGCAAGCACAGAAAATAGCATGCGATTAATTAAGAAACAGGTTATTGAAAAAACATCTGCTCAAAATTGTTTAGGAACCTTCATGTGAAATAGGAGGGTTCTAGCAACTTCTAATAACTGCCTATTTTTCCTTTCAGCAACACCATTTTGTAGTGGTGTGTCAGGACATGAAGATTGGTAAAGGATTCCATTTTCTGTCATACATGAATTAAAGAGTTTAGAAAAGTACTCCTTTGCATTATCACTTTGCAAAATACGAACAAGCACATTGAATTGCATATTTATTTCAGTACAAAAGGAACAAAAGATACTAAGTAAATCTGAACGACTTCTTATTAAATATAATCAAGTAACATGAGAGTAATCATCAACAAAGGTAACAAAATACTTAAAACTAGACTTAGATACTATTGGACAAGGGTCCCATATATCTGAGTGCACTAATTGAAAAGGAGATGTAACCCATTTATTGACTTTAGGCAAGGCAAACGATGGTGCTTGGCAAATTGGCATGACTCAAATTTTAAATGGGATAAATTTTGAAAATTTGGAAACAACTTCTTCAAGGTGGGTAGAGATGGATGACCCAAATGACAGTGAATTTTAAGTGGAGTCAAGATGGAGGAACATGCAACAGGTTTTGGCACTTTCATTGAATGGGTTTTAAGTGTATACAGGCCGCTAGACTCACGTCCTTTACCAATAATCTTCCCCGTCATAAGATTCTAAAAAACACCGTACTCCGGAAAAAATGAGACACAACACTTGAGAGTTTTTGTAATTTTACTAACTGAGAGTAGATTAAAAGAAAAATTAGGTAAGCATAAGGTTGAAGATAAAGGGATAGATGACATAGGAATTGCTACACCAGAACCCACAACTGAAGCACATGATCCATCAGCCAAAGTAACATTCGGATAATCTTTGTTAGAATTAAAAAGAGAGGATACCTTTATTACTGGTCATATGATATATTGCACTGGAATCGATGACGCATTTGTTAGAAGAAGAAGATGACACAAGGCATGTAGTAGGTTTACCTGAGTGATCAATAGAAAGAGAATTGGTACTAGAATATGGGTTAGCAGATTTTTTTGAGGCCTGAAACTCAGTAAAACAAGCAAACTCATCAGTGGAGATGAGTATGGATTTTTGTCAGAGAGCACATAATTGTTTTCCTGGGTTGCGAAATTTGCAAACGGGGATGTTGTTGAGGTCTACCATGAAGGTTCCCACACATACGTATGGTATGACCTGGTTTCTTATAGTGGTAACAGACTTGTTAATTTGAGTTGTATTGTCCATGACCAGCAATCCTATCAGTCCCATTTTTGCCACTGTTTCTACTATTATTTCCTCGACCAGCTCCACTTCGACTCATGAGAGCACTAATAACATTAGAAGTAGACAAAGATCCCTCGGTTCTCAACACTCGTGTGAAAGTATCACAAAGGGAAACAATCTCTGAGCTAGAGAGAATTTGTGTTCGAGCAGCAACAAACTCAATTGATAATCCTGCAAGAAAACTCATTACACCCATTTGTTTCCGTTGAAATTGTTGAATTTTTATGTCAGTATTAAAAGGAAGGAGAAAATTCAATTCTTCATATACTCGTTTGAAATCCATAAAATATTCTGAAAGAGATCTTTGCTGTATTTTTTAGACGGTAAAATTCCTTGCAAACATCATATATATGATTCAAATTACCCTTACCAGAATATAAGAAAGCCAAATAATCCATAAGATCTTTAACAAACTCACAATGATTGATGAGACTGACTATCACATTATCAATAGAGTTTCGGATCTGCAAAAATAGTTATGCATCTTTTTGTAGCCAAACCTTCTTTTCTTCCCCATCAACGTGTGGGTCATCAGTGAGATGATCATCTCTGTTGATGCTGCGCGATGTATTCAAATAGTTTTACTCCAATCCATAAAATTTTTTTCACTCAATTTGTGTTCAGTAATTTTTGATGTTGTAGGAATAACATCAGAAATTACTGTTTTCATCTCTTTACTAATATTTTTCATGTCTGCTATTATAATTCACCCAAGAAAGAACTAAAAGTGACTCAATAGGGTTACGTCAAAAGATAAACTGATAACAAAACCTAAAGTTCTGATACTATGAAAACTAAAAAAGGGAGAGAAAACACTCTTCTTCATTATTCTTTTGGACTACACAATGTATAAATATATACACAAGTGTAACTTAATTTAGATCCTAAAATCATGCTAATTTAAATCAATTTATTACCTAATTAATGTCTGATACTATAATCAAAATAAATCTAATTTAATTTTTTCTAATATTTACAATATCAAATCAAATCATATATTTATGATTTCTATAATATCATATCACATATCTTTAACAGATCCCATTAAGCTTCAGAATCATTTTATGTGAATCTCTAGCTAACCAACTACATTTCTGAAACCAAATTGTGTGCCCATTTCCAGTGACACTAGTATATGCCCAAAATGGCTTGGATAGCATTTGTCGAGTTCTAAAGCAACAGGCTATTTTGAGCTAGATTAGTCTTTGGAGGTATAAGCAATTTTTTGATGTGTTTGGGGCTTGTATAGGAAATAGTTCGGAAGTTGTATTCGCCACATTTCTGGACAAGTAACAGAGCAGCTTTTATAGATGCTATTGTGAACCTAACAAATGCTCTTTTAAGTGGATATCGTAGCCCAATCGCATTTTAGGGAAGATTTTGCGTCACTTTTTGAAAGGAGAGTGCATGTTCTTAATCTAATTTATCTTGGCAATAGGTTGTATAATAGCAAGTGCTGGGTGCATATAGTCGACATGTGATAGTTAACTCTTGTGAGATATAGATTTTACAATACTTAATATAACTGCACTTGTTATCCATTGAAACAGGCCTTAGCTTTTTTTCTTATAGCATGTGGATCTACATAGCACTAGAACTAGTCTTTGGCGACTTTAGCCATGCATAGTTGGACACGGAAAATTTTGACTAATATGCTTCAGCCAAGTTCTCTTTGTATTCTGATCTTCAGAGTGGCCGAGAGCTTAGTACCATGAGTATTCAGCACAATCTCATCATTTTATATGGAATTGTTGGTCATTAGGTGTGATAACATGTATTTTGGAAGAAAAATGTACTATTTATAGTGATCAATTAGTATTTATAGTCTTACAAACCTAACGAACTATTTACAAGAATACCCTTACTAATTTATTATCTACAAGAGTGCTTATATTCTCTTAACACTCTTCCTCAAGTTGGAGCATATAGATCATAAGCGACCAATTTGCTACAAATGTATTTCACTCTAGAGTCACCTAAAATCTTAATAAACAAATCAGCCAATTGACCTACAGATGGTACATGAGATGTCTTGATGACTCCATCAAGCAATTTCTCTCGAATGAAATGACAATCAATTTCA
Organism: Coffea arabica; assembly: GCF_036785885.1. Taxonomy (NCBI): domain Eukaryota; kingdom Viridiplantae; phylum Streptophyta; class Magnoliopsida; order Gentianales; family Rubiaceae; genus Coffea; species Coffea arabica. Next base: position 368,152 of record NC_092330.1, on the reverse strand, counting down.
ATATGTTTTGTCCTTTCATGAAATATTGGGTTAGACGCAATATGAACTGCCACTTGATTATCGCACACTAAATTTATTGGCTATTTGTGCTCAAATCCAATTTGAAGTAACATGCTTTTCAACCAAATCAACTCACACAGTGTGAGGCATAGCGCGGTATTCAGATTTTGCAGTTGATCTGGAGACAATTGTTTGCTTCTTACTCTTTCATGACACTAAATTACCACCAATGAACATACAATATCCTGTGGTCAATTTTTGGTCTGAGGCAGAAGCTGGTCAATCTGCATCATTGTATTCTTCAACCTACATAACTGCATCACTCATGACACTCACTGCAAGCGAAATGTGAGGCCTCGTTATAGTGAGATAATTTAATTTACCCACAAGTCTTCGATATTGCCCAAGATCATTTAGTAATGCATCTTGATCTCCAACTAATTTCACATTAGGACCCGTAGGAGTATCCATAGGTCGGCAACCTAACATTCCAACTTCATTCAGCATATCAAGTACATATTTTTTTGACATAAATAAATTCCATATTTAGACCGAATTACATCAATATCCAAAAAAATACTGTAAGTGACCTAAATCTTTTGTCTGAAAGTTTGCTTGCAAATTGGACTTGAGTTTCTGGATCCCCACAACATCATCACCTGCAATCACAATATCATTCACTTAAACAATTAATAAAATCTTACAAACATTAAAATTTCAATAAAACATAAAGTGATCTACTACACATCTTGTTAGACCGAACTCCATGACAACATTACTAAATTGGCCAAACCAAGCCCAAGAAGATTGTTTCGATCCATATAAGAATTTTTTAAGACGACAAATCAATTGCGAATTCTCCCTTTGAACAACCCCAAGGGGTTGTTTCTTATATACCTCCTCTTCCAAATTTTCATGTAAAAACGCATTTTTCACATCCAACTAATGCAATGGCCAATTATAAGAAAACAAATATAGGTAATCTTTGTAACATGAAAAAATGTCTCTAAGTAGTCTATTCCATACACCTGAGTATATCATTTAACTATCAGACGAGCTTTTAATCTATCAATAGAACTATTTGGCTGCACTTTTATAGTGTACAACCATTTACAACTAACAACAGGCTTACCAAAAGGAAGAGGGACAAGATTCCAAGTACCATTTTTCTTCAAAGTAAACATCTCTTTTTACATAGTTAATTTCCAACCAAGATGATTGAGAGCATGTGTAATAGGCTTATGAATGGATGCAGAATCAAGTGAAACAACAAAAGAAGAATATGATAGATAGATATGAGAATAAAAAAATAAAATTAGAAATAGGATTAGAAGTAAAGTGCCTCTTACCTTTGCGTAAAACAATAGGAAGATCCAACTTACAGAAGGGTGTCGTACCTGGATTTGAAGATTGAGAGTTAATTGGTGAAGCACATGGTGTATTAGGAGCTTTCACAACTACGAAATGACGAGAATAAACTTGAAAATTAGGACAAGATAACCGAGTTGTGGAATCTAGTGGATTGTATGACTCAGGTAATAAAGATGAAGGGACTGGTAAAACAGGAGAAGGGAAAGAGAAACACTATTCTAACTCATTAGGCATACTTAGTTTCCATAAAATAAAGAGTAGACTCAAAGAAAGTAACATTAACACAAGTAAAAAATCGATTTAAATCTTGACTGTAACATTTATATCTTTTCTGCGCTCATGCGTATTCTAAGAAAATACACTTAATAGTACGAGAATCTAATTTATCCACCTCGGGAGCCAGCTGATGAACAAAACACACATTCAAAAATACAAGGAGGTAATTTTAATATAGGTTCACGAGAAAAAGAATGTAGTGAGTTAATTGGCCTCCAAAAATATTAGATGGCAAGAGATTAATTAATAAAATGTAGTTAAAACTGCATCACTTGAAAACTATTTAGGCACATGCATGTGCAACAAAAGTGTTCGAGCAACTTCGATTAAATGTCCAATTTTTCTTTCAGCAACTTCATTCTATTGTGGAGTGTGACGATAAGAAGACGGATGAATAATACTGGGCTTAGACATAAAAATATCAAAAGGAGCGAAAAAAATATTCTTTCGCATTATCACTGTGAATTGTACGTATAGGTACACCAAATTAATTCTTTATTTTTGTAACAAACGCACAAAAAATGGAATATAATTCTGAACGATTTTTCATTAAATAAAGTCATGTAATTCTGGAAAAGTCATCAACAAAGATTACAAAATATTTAAAGCCTAACTTGGAAATGATGCGATTAGGACCCCAAACATCAGAATGAACTATCAAAAACGGTTCAGAAACCCATTTATTAACTCTAGGGATAAAAGAAACATGATGATGTTTTTCTAACTGACAAGACTCACATTCTAATGAAGACAACTGATTCAAAGTAAGAACCAACTCCTTCAAATTTTGTAGAGACGGATGACTCAAACGACAGCGAATTTCAAGAGGAGAAACAGTAACAGGACACGCAATCATACCATTGGAGTTTAGAAAAAAAAGATCACTATGCTCATGACCTCCACCAATCGTCCTCTTTGTCTTCAAATCTTGAATGACAACAAAATCAGGAGAAAAAATAACTGAACACTGTAGAAATTTAGTAAGCTTACTAACGGGCGTTAGATTGAAAGGCAAATTGGATACATAAAGAACCGAAGATAGCGGAAGAGATGGGTTAATTTCTAAATTGCCTAGTCCATTAACTTTAGTTGTAGATCCAGCAGCTAAAATACCATAAGCAAAGCAAGTAGACTCTTGAATATTAGAAAAATGTCTAAAGGTACTTGACATATGATCAGTAGCCCCGAAGTCAATAACCCATGAGTCAGATTTAGAGGATGTGGAGAGACAAATCATAGCATTACCTTTTTGTGCTAAAGAAGCAAAGGGAAGAGATGCGTGATTTGCAGTTTGGTGCTGCAGGAATTTAACATAATCTGCCTCGAGTATGGTAAAAGTCTTCTGGGACCCTTATGTTGAAGAACCAGATTCAGCTTGATTAGTGGTAACTGTATTAGCAAATCGAGGAGGTTTTCCGACTAAATCCCAACAAGTATCATGAGTGTGATTTTTCAAACCACAATAAGTACACTCATGGGTGCCTCGACCTCCACGACCTCCCTACTTCTTCCTCCACGAGAGTCACGTCCAAAACTAAGTTGCTCACATCCAGAACTAAGTTTCTCTATCGATTGTTCTTAGCAACTAATGCAGACTTGTCATTAATTAGAGCACCATCACCCTATTTATTATCCTTAGATGTAGAACATAAGACACGAGCACACACCTCTACAAAGGATGGTAATTGTTCACTTGCTAAAATTTGATATTTGATTAGTTCAAATTCTGGCTTAAGGCAGACCAAGAATTTGAGCACAAGCATTTGTTCTCTTTGCCTTTGCATTACTGTAACATCACTCGAGAGAGGCATTACAATATTTAATTCTTCTAAAATTCGCTTGAAATCGGCAAAGAATTTAGTTACTGTCTTGTTATCTTGTTGCAACTAAAAATACTCCACAGAAATATCATACATCCATGAAAGATTACTGCAGTATAATAACTGGACATAATCCCGAACTTCTTTTGTTGTCTCATAATAAGAACATATGTAAGCAATTTGTGACTCCATAGAATTCCATAGTACTCCAAGAATTTGGGCATCCTCTTGAATCCACATTAGTCTCTTGTTATCCTCCGTAGGAGAGTCATCTGTGAGATGTCGTTGCTTTCCTAAGCCTGTCAGATAAATCTTAACAGCTTTTGATCATTGTTGATAATTAGGGTCGTTCAACTTCCAATTTGTAATTTGAGGCGTCACCATTGTCATAACATTAGTGGATGCCACGGCACTTTTTGATGAACTTTCAACCATAATGAATAGCACTTCAAACCATAGTTGGTAACATAGACTTAATTAACTCTGGTACTCTGGGACAATCTCACCTTTATCCTGATGGTAACTGCTAGTTATGACAGAGTATGTTGCAAGCATGAACCCATCAAATCTTTGCCAAAAATATCAACTAATCTTTCTGTAGAATTTAAAAAGATGTTCTTATAACTTTTTTCTAGCAATTTCTGTTGAATGAATGAAATCAACTTCAAGATTATCTTGCTGTACACAGGACTCTGTATAGTGTAAACCATAGTTGATAAGCATTTTTGGATTCACTGCTCCGCAATGCTTGTTGACTAGAATTCACAGCTTTTGTATTTTTAATTGAACTACTATTTTGAAACTTTAGCTGTTGTCATCATTGCTGTTATAAGGGTTATAAATTTTTCTGAATACTGCTTGAATCAGAAAAGACTCGACTAGAAAGGTAAACTGCTCCATGACACAATGGAACTTCATATATGTGGCGATGAAAAAGATGTAAAATAGTCATTTAATGCTTTTTCTTTTTTGGCGAAATGGTAAAGTTTAATGCATGTTACTGGGGACAAGTTATTGCTTTAATTTTATTTTATTTTTCTTGGTCCTGAAAGCTTATATGGGACACCAAATTATTTCAATCGACTACTTTTGGTAATTAAAGTAGTTCAGTTTTCAAATCACTAATTTAACTTTTAAAAGTGTCATACGTAAGGCCATTCCATTAATTTTATCCGTCAACTCCACTATCTCCCTCGAGTTTAGGGGAAAGTGGATGATGTATAGAACCTTGAGGGGAAGGAAAGAATTCACCGCTTGTCTTTTCCTTTTCTCCTTTTCTTGTTTGTGTGTTTTTCTCTGTCCATTATAATGTCCTTATCTGACATCTCTGCCCTAACACTAGTTCCCTTTGTGCTCCCTCAAGTTGACCCAAGGCCTCAAGACTGAATTCCCACTTCCTGTCTAGAGTCTTCATTCCCATTCTCCACACCTTAGTTTCTCCCACTTTCCCTTATTTTCGTGTCTGCCAGTTTGACAGCATATAATCATTAAAATGAACTCCATATTTTGTGGCATTACAGAAGTCTGACCAGCCTGTTGGTGATGTCACTTTCTAATAGGATGGCATAGTGATGAAGTTGGCAAACTATTGGCCATTATACAGAAGTAGTTGACTGTCCAATTACCTTTATGTTTTGCTTCTGCACTATCATAAATTTAGTCCGATGATGATGTACTCTGTCTTTTTCTGGTAATGAACTTCTTAATGCCAAGACTGATTAAGTGATGCCAGAGAAGAGACTTGAAAGATGACACCAAAGATGGGGCTGAAGAAATTATGAACAAGAAGAATGACAGACATACACATTGATGAAGAAGATGAGACAAAGAAGGGGATGTCTTTCTCTATGCTTCTTGATTTTAGATAACATAAATAGCCTTAAACTTGATGAGTGGAATCATTGATAACTTTTGAATCTCACAGTGCCTAAACTATATCGCTTACCAATTGACTGGGTGAAACACGAAATAGTTGAATGGCCAAAAGCGGACCCGGCCATTTATGTTTGTTGCCCCCTTTTTATCTATTCATTTTTAAGAACCAACTCTAATAGTGACTAGATCTAGAATCGGATGTCTTTTCACATTTAGAAGTACGCGATGAACAATAATCTGAAGTTTGAGTTGATATGCTAATGGTTATGATTGTATCTTTTCTTGTGCAAAACTTCACTTCCTTATCATTTGAATTATGTTGGGAGAATCTAAATGTCACAAGAGTTAATGACCTGCCTGTTATTTGTGACAGAATAGAAAATGTATTATCTAAAAGAACATGCTGAGTCATCTTTTCATTTTTTTAGTGATGAAAGACGCTTAATACTGATAAGAAAGGTGTAGATTCTCATTCCCTTGGTCCTATTTTATATGTCATGGCGACCTTTGCAGACAGTTTTAGAAAATCTAAATTTGACTAAGACACTTAATTTTGCAATAGTAAGTTTACATCGATGCCCCCAATACTAAAATGGTTATTTGTTGTTCTATTGTTTATTTCTTGCTGTAAGATTATGGTTTGCAAATTGTATATGAGGCATAGAATGAGAAAGCTTTGGTATTTTCTTTGACTCGTTAAACCATGACTTATTCTGGGGACATAAATTGGACAAGAAGAATAAGATGGGAGGGAGTACTTAAGTTCGGTTTTAATCTATATCGGTTCATTGTGACATAACAAACACCTCCCTGTTTTTGAGTTATTGGGTGCTCACTGTTCTAAGAAGCATGGTTTTTAATGACTAGAGCATGTCCTACCAGTTTATTCTTCAGGATCTGGAAATATATTTAATATAATTTCTATTTTTTTCTTCATGTTGTAGTGGACCAGGGAAACGAAGTTACCGCATGCTGTTTGGGCTGCTGGTCGTGGGCTGCTTGCTTTTCTTTTGCCAAACTTTGATGTCATTGATAATCTATGGCTCGAACCTTTCTCTTGGGAGGTAGCTTATTTGGTTTCATATTCATTCGTATATGGGAGAAGAATGAGCATAATTCTCCCACAGAACAAGAAATCAATATGTCCAGTCTCCTTTTTATGTCGTATGTATGGTGGCATTCTGTTTTCTAGTTCTGGTAATGGAAGTTTGAGTCTTACAACCTTGAAACTACTATGCACAGACTTCTTGAGTAATGAAGTTTTCTAAACTATGTCAATTATCTGAGTTGAGGGGGAAAAATAGATAATCACGTTTAGGCATTTGTGTGAGTCTCATTGGTGTAATGCCTGGTGCTTGGTGCACTTACGTTATCTTAGGCCTCTGTAAGAGTCAGCATCATAATCAGCTGTCAGTTAATAAGTAATAGTTTTATCCAGTATTGGTTTTTGGAAAGTGCAGCATCTTTCTGATCTTTAGTGCCATGGGCTTGTGTACTAGCCTTGCTTTTCATGATCCAACAATTAATTACACTCTAAAAAACATGAAAATTACCTATGTTTTCCCCTCTTTATCTCTTTTTTCTTTTTTGTTGGGTCAAGTCTGTCAATGCTGGCTGAACCGGTTATTATCCACTTCTAGATTTACAATTTTGATAAACTTTTTAATGTCAAACCCTTTTGGCTTTCTTCTAGATATTTCATACATGGTACCTATTCCAATTTTTCTGTATATCAAACACAATGCAAGACCAATCTTTAATTTCTTTCCTTGATGGTTGATGAACATTAAGGATGTCACTTGTGTCAAATTGTAAAAAGTAGATGCGGAATTTTATGGATTATTGTTTCCTTTGACATATCCTTACTAGGTGATGGCATCTGAGACATTTTTTATGTTTTTGTGCTTTTAGTTTAAGACCATTATCATTGTTATTAGTAATATTTGGTAAAGCACACACCCAAGTGGAAAACTATCTGATCTTGAAGTCTTTATTACAATTCCGAAAACATCAGTGCTTATTCATGCAGGGAATTGGGTGCACAAAAATTACTAAAGCTAGAAGTGAAGGTTCCCTGAATGGGAATGTGGAATCAAGAGCTTATCTTGAAAAGAAACTTGTATTTTGCTTTGGTTCATATATAGCCTCTCAGCTGCTATTGCCATTTGGGGAAGAAAATATGCTGTCTTCATCGGAGTTGAAAAAAGCTCAAGAGGTAGTGTTCCTGTCTACTTTAATATATTCCTTTCATGAATAACAGAGTGAAGTTTGTATCTAATTGCTCATTTTCAACAGATAGCTACACGGATGGTGATCCAGTATGGGTGGGGGCCAGATGACAGTCCAATGATTTACCATCATGGCAATGCGGTAAATTCCATCTTCTCCATCTGTTTTCTTCACTTTTCTCTCTTTTCCTTCCTTTCTTCAGCCAAGTCAGGAAATATATAAACAATATAGATTTGTCTCTTTATCTGAAAAGAAGAGTGGTAAACAATATATTTTTTTTTGCCTTCCCGTACACTCATTTTCTTTTCTGTTATCAGTTGACCAGGATAGTCAATTTTCGTATATCTGCTGTCAATCCTCTAAGACTGGAAGCATTTGGGAGAATAAGACATTGGTTGTGTCAATTTGAAATGTGAATGACCGATATCAGATTATGTCCAAAGCAGGGGACTAAATATCTATTGTCTGAGTTGTTCTTTTGCATTTAGCTAAGCTCTTAAAATTTTAGAAGATGTGCATGTTATAACCAATAATTTAGATGGACAAGTTATTACTCTTTTGCCCCAATGATCTAAACATGTGGAAAAGCTTTAAATGAGTACGTAAAAATATGCAAGAAAAGTTAAAAAAAATGAAAATTTTGTCTTAGATTTTGCTCTGGTATGATACAGCATAGGAATTCTGTCTAAATACCTTAAGATTGATGAGAGTTATGTGATACTAACTGCACTTGAAGAGTAATGCTTCTGAGTCTGGTAGTTGGTTACAGTATGTAATTGACAATTTTCTATAATGAGTAATGGCAATCTATTGAGCAAATGAAAGCCAGCTCCTTAATTCTTTTATATTCAAGGATTAGAAAGAACCAATGATTTCGTTGAGCCAATTGTGTTTTATGATGATATTTTCGTCTGCAAAGTCCTACAAGGTTAGGTTTGCTGAAAATGTCATTACGTCTAGCTCCCCTGCATTGAGTATATCAGGACAGACATTTAGCTGTAGCACATAATGCATGCGATGGAGTGAGTAAGCATGGAAAGGTTGGTGCAGAATTTTAATTAGCCTCCCCAATCTTAGCCTCTGGAGCTTTGAAGCCTTCGACGATTTTGACTCAATAGTCCAAGCTCTTGGAAATGCACTTGTAATGGGCTATTTTAAAAGGCTGTATTGACATTAGACTGCCTACAAGCTTTGGAAGGTGGAAATTGCTTTCAGGCAGTCTCAAGATATTGCCGCGATTTTGCTTTCGGTTAGACTTTGGACATGGGGCTTTTGCACCTAGCATGTACAATAATTGCCAAGCAGGGGTTAGAATTTATATTATGATATTTATTGGGAATGTGAAAGTTGAGTGCGTCTTTCTTTTCATTGTTATTTACACTTATCTTCCCTCACATGATTACTTGTGCTACTAAGGAGTGCCATTACAGTCAAAAGGTAACGTTTTAATGCCAGTTGGGCAAAGTGGACGGCATTGAAGTGTAGGGTCCAAATTGTCACAGAGAGCAGGAGCTAAGTGGTACAAGCCTAACTTTTCCGGGTGCAACATGTTAGTACCCCAACAAATGTAGAAGAAGCTCAGCATTTCACCTCTCTCTCTCTCTCTCTGGTGTCTCTGCTTCACATCACTAGTTCTCAACCATCTAAAGGAGAGCGGGAAAAGGGAAAAGCACAAAAAATGAAAGAGAGAAAAGTTTCATTGACATATGCTGTTCCTCTTCCCTGTCACTCTTGTTCAGTTCTGACTTCCAAGAGAAAGAAAAAATGTTGACTTTTTACCAAAATGTTCCTTGTGGAAAAATTGATCATCAAAACACCTGTAACAAGTAGTGCCTGTATCCTCCCATTTTAGAGATACAAGAAGAAAAAGGTTAAGATCAATCAGTTTTACTATTTCTATCTCATAAAAGCAGAAGTTTGTTTTACTAGGATCGCTGTTTTCACAGCATGTCAAATTATTCCTTAGAAATATTTGGTTTCTGATACTGATGCCAATGACGCCTATAGAGTCATGAGTATGACATAGAAAGGAAAAAAAGTTCAGCTGTGACATGCAAACCTCAAACCATGTGCACTATTGGTACCTGAACATGTGTGGTAGGATATAAGACTGCTTGATATTTGCTTGCTTTTGTCACTTTTGACATTTTCAAGAGTCTCCTTGACTTTAAAGGTGGAACCTTCATTCACCAATGTTTAACTAGATTTCATCCTCAAGTCTCTACTTTGCAGTAGGAAAAAAAAAAAGAAGCCTCTACTTTGCAGGAAAAATACATTTAACAAAATTCATTTACTTTTTGTATAATGACTAACTGCTGCAGATCTTGATTATTTTCTGTTTAATATTATAGGTGACAGCATTGAGTATGGGTAACAACTATGAATATGAAATGGCTGCTAAAGTTGAGAAGGTATGCTAACTGGTCATTGAAAGTTTCCAGCTTGCTCTTTATACATGAATGGCTTTAGCAGTTGGTGAAAAACTTGATATTTGGAGTTCCAGTAGATGTGTTTGTGTTTTTTATCCTGTTACCTAACTGAAATTCACTAATATTCTCACAAATGAAGAACAATGAAACTAGAAGTCAAGGCTGAGAAGATCAAGCTAAGGAGTAGTTTTTTAGGGCCAGCTAATACGAGGCATGGAGATAAATGGTTTTGCCTGATGCTTAGCTAGTTGAATTTGAAACTGTGTCCATTTAAGATGCTCTCAGATGGATCCTGGCCTGACCAAATGAGCTCAAGCATGACATGAGAATTTGAGCTGCTTGACCTTTAAAACATTGAAGACTGCATCAATGCTAGTTAAGTATTTGCAGCAAATGTCAATGCAGCTTTTTCCATTTTGCACCTTGAAACCATGAAGACACTTCTCATGTCAACAAAGGATGCTAGAAAGGCCTTATACAAAATTCTAAATGCTATATTACCTGATTATCCAATTGATTTTGTTTCACGGCGTAACTTATTGTCTTGTTAAGTTCCCTTTTTTCCTTTTGTCATGCCTGATATCATTGGAGGGAGACACTGTATTTTTTTTTTTGCAGATCTATTACTTAGCTTATGACAAAGCAAAATCAGTGCTACAAAAAAATCGTAAAGTGATGGAGAAAATTGTGGAGGAATTGCTTGAATATGAGATCTTGACTGGAAAGGTAAGGTACCTGGTTATTTGCTTGCGAACATCGATTTTAGATATACAATTACATTATCCTTTTGTATGTCTTAGAAAATCTGCTTTAAGAAATTATTAGGAACCATTTGGTAGTCTGTTACCTTCTTGCACTTGTTTGTGAGCATGTGAGCAGGTTCTTTCCTTTCATTTTTATGCATGCATGTTGAAACCTACAACCATGGGCTAGTTAATGCCACTCAATAAGGTTAAAAATCCTTATGCTGTATTCATGATCGAATGTGCTTGATGAAGCTGTTAGATATACCTGTTTTGTTGTTCATGAGGTTCCTACTCTTATGGTGGTCATTTTGTTTCCGACTGACTTGCTTTATGTTTATGCTTGTCAGTTTTCATGCCTAGACCAAGCTGCCTTGTGTAGATATGGATCTTGTTCAAAATTTTAAGTGAATGCATATGTATCAGCTCACCTGAATGAGACCCAAGTCCAATTTGCATTTGATTTTGGTTGACATATCTTGGCCTGAATGTGATTGTGCCAATCTGATTTTGGAAATGTTTAAACTGCTGTTTTGTGTCTGTTGTTTCCTATCTGAAGGCTACATGTGTTCATCAACCTCCTAAACAACAAAGAAATGCAGATATCCTAGACCTGTATAGTGCCAATCTGATTTTGGAAATGTTTAAGCTGCTGTTTTGTGTCTGCTGTTTCCTATCTGAAGACCATATGTGTTCATCAACCTCCTAAACAACAAAGAAATGCAGATATTCTAGACCTGTATAGTGGAGCTTATATATTCTTTAAGTATTTGGTGCCCTAAAATGAGGCCTTCAAATTGGTTAATGGTACAATCTGCTACTTCAGTTTTACTGTTCTTAATTTTTTAAGGCACCAAGTATGCCTGATAGCAATTGAATACTTCAGGGGCTACTAAATCTTTTTTGTTTCTCCTTGAAAACTAAGAAAAAGGGAGAGAAAATACTCTTCTTCATATCTCTTTGGACTACACAATATACAAATATATATACACAAGTGGATACTATAATCATACTATTACCTAATTAATATATGATACTATAATCACATGATACTATAATCACATGATACTATAATCATATGATACTATAATTAATCAAATCTAATCTTTCCTAATATTTACAATATCAAATCTTTCCATAATATCAGATTACATATCTTTAACACTCCCCCTCAAAATGGAGCATAAATGTTAATCATGCCCATCTTGCCACAAATGTAATCAATTCTCGGACCATTTAGAGGTTTAGTGAAAATATCAGCTAACTGTTCTCCAGTTCTCACATGACTGGTTGAGATCAAGTTTTGCTGAATTTTTTCACGAACAAAGTGGCAATCAACTTCAATATACTTTGTTTTCTCATGAAAAACTGGATTTGATGCTATATGAAGTGCAGCTTGATTGTCACACCATAATTTCATTAGAAGTGAATTATTGATTCCCACATCACACAATAATTGATGTATCCATATAAGCTCACAAGTGGATTGTGCCATAGATCGGTATTCGGACTCTGCACTAGAGCGAGATACTACACTTTATTTCTTACTTCTCCATGATACCAAATTACCTCCAACGAAGACACAATATCCAGTTGTAGATCTTCGATCAATTTTAGAACCTGCCCAATCCGCATCTGAGAAGCATTCAACATGAGAATGACCATGATTACCATATAGTATACCACGTCCTGGAGCTCCTTTAAGATAACATAAGATTTGCTTTAAAACTGCCCAATGGGTGGTTCTTGGTGATGACATAAATTGACTCACAATACTAACCGGATATGCAATATCCGGACGAGTCACAGTAAGATAATTTAACTTCCCCACTAATCTCCGGTACATTTCAGGATCTGAAAATAACTCCCCATCATCTGCTGTATGTTGCATGTTGGGGATCGTTGGTGCACTGCATGGCTTAGCACCTAGCTTTCCTGTTGCTTTCAAAAGATCAAGAACATACTTCCTTTGGCATAAGAAGATACCTTGTTTACATCTTGTAACCTCAATGCCTAAAAAGTATTTCAACATACCCAAATCTTTTGTTTGGAAGCGCGATTGAAGAAAATCTAAGAGCTGTAATACCTGCATTGTTACTACCAGTAATAACAATATCATCTACATAAACCACTAATAGGATAATACCAACTTCAGATTGTTGATAAAAGACAGAATGATCAGAATTACACTTCTTCATGCCAAACTCTTGAACCGCCTCACTGAATCTCCCAAACCAAGCACGAGGACTGTTTTAAACCATATAGTGACTTTCGGAGTTTACAAACCTTACCAGACTCTCCCTGAGCAACAAATCTAGGTGGTTGCTCCATATAAACTTTCTCTTGCAAATCCCCATGAAGGAATGCATTCTTAACATCTAACTGGTACAAAGGCCAATTATTAGTAGCAGTAAGGGAAATAAATAATCGAACAGAGGCGAGTTTTGCTACGGGAGAAAACATGTCTGAGTAATCCACCCCATATGTCTGAGCATACCCTTTTGCAACAAGACGAGCTTTGAGGCGAGCAACAGAACTATCAGGATTGATTTTTACAGCAAACACCCATTTACAACCAATAGGTTTCTTACCTGTTGGTAGATGAACCAAATCCCAGGTACCATTATTATCTAGGGCCATCATTTCTTCATCCATAGCAGCCCGCCAACCAGGATGCTCCAAATCCTCAGATAAGCGTTGAGGAAGACATATTGAATCTAAGGAAACAGTAAAACAACGCAAGGAGGGAGACAAATGGTCATATGAAGCAAATGATGAAACTGGGTAAGTGCACTGTCTTTTACCTTTTCTTAGAGCAATAGGCAAATCAAGACTGGAATCTAGAGACTGAGGAAGCGGTGGATCAGGACTCGGATCTGTAGACAGAGAAGATGGTGGAAGATGTGAGTCTATGTGTTGAGAACGACGAGAATACACTTGAGTGATCGGTGGTCTTGTAGGAACAGTTGTTGTAACAGTATATACTAGAATATCATCTCCCTCCCCCTGACTATTGTAGACATTAGACTCAAGAAAAAATGGATGCGCCTCAAAAAATGTAACATCAGTAGAGACTAAATAACGACCTAAACTTGGAGAATAACATCTATACCCTTTTTGAAGACGTGAATAACCCAAAAACACACACTTGAGCGATTTGGGATCTAATTTAGACACCTGAGGACGGGTATCACGAACAAAACAAGTGCACCCAAATATGCGTGGCTCAATGGGGAATAAAGATTGGGTTGGAAACAAAATTGAATAAGGAATCTCACCAGCAAGCACAGAAGATGGCATGCGATTAATTAAAAAATAGGCTGTTGAAACTGCATCTGTCCAAAATTGCTTAGGAACCTTCATGTGAAATAGAAGGGCTTTGGCAATTTCTAATAAGTGCCTATTTTTCCATTCAGCAACACCATTTTGTGGTGGTGTGTCTGGACATGCAGATTGGTGAAGGATTCCATTTTCTGACATGTATGAATTAAATGGTTTAGAAAAGTACTCTTTTGCATTATCACTTCGCAAAATGCGGACAGACACATTGAATTGTGTTTTTATTTCAGAACAAAAGGAACAAAAGATATTAAATAAATTTGAACGACTTTTCATTAAATATAACCAAGTAACACGAGAATAGTCATCAACAAAGGTGACAAAATACTTAAAACCAGAATTAGATACTATTGGACAAGGGCCCCAGTTATCAGAGTGCACTAATTCAAAGGGAGATGAAAGCCCGTTTATTGACTCTAGGCTAGCAAGGCAAACGATGATGTTTGGCAAATTGGCATGACTCACAATCTAAATGAGATAAATTCTGAAAATTTGGACACAACTTTTTCAAAATGGGTAGAGATGGATGACCCAAACGACAGTGAATTTCAAGCGGAGTCAAGGTGGAGGAACATGCAACAGGTTTCGGCACTTTTGATGAAGGGGTTTCAAGTGTATACAGACCATCAGACTCACATCCTTTACCAATAATCTTCCCTGTCATAAGATCTTGAAAAACATAATATTCAAGAAAGAATGAGACAGAGCACTTGAGAGCTTTTGTAATTTTACTGACTAAGAGTAGATTAAACGAAAAATTAGGTAAGCATAAGACTGAATATAAGGGGATAGATGACACAGGAATTGCTATACCAGAACCCACAACTGAAGCACATGACCCATCAGCCAAAGTAACATTCGGATGATCTTTGTTAGGATTAAAAGAGGAGAGGATACCTTTATTACCGATCATATGATATGTTGCACCGGAATCGATGACCCATTTGTTAGAAGATGACACAAGGCATGTGGTAGGTTTACCTGAGTGATCAGTAGAAGGAGGATTGGTACTAGAAGATGGGTTAGCAGATTTTTATGAGGCTTGGAATTCAATAAAGCGGGCAAACTCATCATCAGAGATGAGTATGGATTTGTCAGACGGCACATAATTATTTTCCTGGGATGCGAAATTTGCAAACGGGGGCTGCTGTTGAGGTCTATCATGAAGGTCCCAACACGTACGCATGGTATGGCCTGGTTTCTTACAGTGATAACAGGCTCGCTGATTTGAGTTGTATTCTCCATAACCAGCAATCCCACCAGTCCCATTTTTGCCATTGTTTCTATCATTATGACCAGCTCCACTTCGACTCGCGTCTCAACACTCGTGTGAAAGTTTCATGGAGGGAAACAATCTCTGGGTTAGAGAGAATTTGTGTTCGAGCAGCATCAAACTCAATTGGTAATCCTGAAAGAAAACTCGTTACAGCCATTTGTTCCCGTTGAGACTATTGAGTTTTTACATCAGTACTAAAAGGAATGAGAGAATTCAATTCCTCACACGTTTAAAATCCATAAAATATTCTGTAAGAGATCTCTGCTGTTATTTCAGACGGTAAAATTCCTTACAAACATCATATATATGTGTTAACAGGTATCTTGGTAGGAAAACATGTAGTCACCGTATTATGAGTGACCAACTAGTATTTATAGGAGTACAAACCTAACCGACTATTTACAAGAATACCCTTACTAATTTATTATCTATAAGAATACTAATATTCTCCTAACAGTCCCCCTCAAGTTGGAGCATATATATCATAAGCACCCAACTTGTTACAAATGTATTTCACCCTAGAGCCCCCTAAACTCTTGGTAAATACATCAGCCAATTGATCTACAGACGGTACATGAGATGTCTTGATGACCCCGTCAAGCAATTTCTCTCGAATGAAATGACAATCAACTTCAATATGTTTTGTCCTTTCATGAAACACTGGATTAGACGCAATATGAACAGCCGCCTGATTATCACACACTAAATTCATAGGCTGTTTATGCTCAAACCCAAGTTCCAGTAACATGCTCTTCACCCAAATCAACTCACACACAGTGTGAGCCATAGTGCGGTATTCAGATTCTGCACTTGATCTTGATACAATTGTTTGCTTCTTACTCTTCCACGACACTAAATTACCACCAACAAACAAACAATATCCTGTAGTCGATTTTCGATCTGAGGCAGAACCAGCCTAATCTGCATCACTATATCCTTCAATATCAGTGTGTCCATGATTTTGATACAGCAACCCTTTTCTAGGAGCACTCTTAAAATACCTGAGAATCCGTATAACAGCATCCCAATGACTAGTACGAGGGGTATCAAGAAATTGACTCACAACACTCACTGCAAACGAAATGTCAGGTCTCGTTACAGTGAGATAATTTAATTTACCCACAAGTTTTCGATATTGCTTAGGATCATCAAGTAATGCACCTTGATCTCCTACTAATTTCACATTGGGATCCATAGGAGTATCCACAGGTCGGTAACCTAACATCCCAACTTCACTCAACATATCGAGTACATATTTTCTGACATAAATAAATCCCATATTTAGACCGAGCTACCTCAATACCCAGAAAATACTGTAGATGACCTAAATCCTTTGTCTGAAAGTTTGCCTGCAGATTGGATTTAAGTTTTTGGATCCCCACAACATCATCACCTGTAATCACAATGTCATCCACATACACAACTAATAAAATTTTACCAGCATTAGAATGCCGATAAAATACAGAGTGATCTACTCCACACCTTGTCAGACCGAACTCCATGACAACACTACTAAACCGGCCAAACCAAGCCCTCAGAGACTGTTTCAATCCATATAAGGATTTTTTCAAACGACAAACCAATCGCGGATTCTCCCCCTGAACAACAAATCCAGGAGGTTGTTCCATATATACCTCTTCTTCCAAATCTCCATGCAAAAATGCATTTTTCACATCCAACTGATGCAATGGCCAATTATAAGCTGCTGCCAAAGAGATAAGAAGACGGACAGAGGTAATCTTTGCAACAGGAGAAAATGTTTCTAAGTAGTCTACTCCATACACCTGAGTAAATCCTCTAGCTACCAGCCGAGCGTTCAATCTATCAATAGAACCATTAGGCTGCACTTTTATAGTGTACACCCATTTACAACCAACAACAGGCTTACCTGAAGGACGAGGGACAAGATTCCAAGTACCATTTTGTTCCAAAGCAGACATCTCTTCTTGCATAGCTAATCTCCAACCAGGATGATTAAGAGCATAGGTAATAGACTTAGGAATAGAGATAGAATCAAGAGAAGCAACAAAAGAAAAATATGACATAGAGAGACGAGAATAAGAAACAAAATTAGAAATAGGATGGGAAGTACAATGTCTCTTATCTTTGCGTAAAGCAATAGGAAGATCTAACTCAGAAGAGGGCGTCATACCTGGATTTGAAGATTGAGAGTTAATTGGTGAAGTGCGTGGCATATCAGGAACTTTCTCAACCATGGAACGACGAGAGTAAATTTGAAGATGAGGGCGAGATAATCGAGCTATGGGATCTGGTGGACTAGACAACTCAGGTAATAAAGGGGAAGGGATTGGTAAAACAGGAGAGAAAAAAAAGGGACACTGATCTAATTCACAAGACATACTTTGCTTGATAAAATACGGAGTGGATTCAAAGAAAGTAACATCAGCACAAGTAAAAAATCGATTTAAAACTGGACTGTAACATCTATACCCTTTTTGCGCTCGTGCATATTCTAAGAAAATACACTTAATAGCACGAGAATCTAATTTATCCATCCCCGGAGCAAGCTGATGAACAAAGCACACACATCCAAAAATACGAGGAGGCAATTTAAACACAGGTTCATGAGGAAAAAGAATGGAGTGAGGCAATTGACCTCCAAGAATATTAGATGGCATGCGATTAATTAAATAACATGCAGTTAGAACTGCATGACTCCAAAATTGTTTGGGCACATTCATGTGCAACAACAGTGTTCGAGCAATTTCGATTAAATGCCCAATTTTTCTTTCAGCAACTCCATTCTGTTGTGGAGTGTGAGGACAAGAGGACTGATGAATAATACCAGACTTAGTCATAAAAGTATTAAAAGGAGTGAAAAAATATTCTTTCGCATTATCACTGCGAAGTATACGTACAGGCACACCAAATTGATTCTTTATTTCTGTAACAAATGCACAAAAAATGGAATATAATTCTGAACGATCTTTCATTAAATAAAGCCATGTAACTCTGGAAAAATCATCAACAAAGACTACAAAATATTTAAAACCTAACTTTGAAGTGACTCGACTAGGACCCCAAACATCAGAATGAACTAACAAAAAGGGTTCAGAAACCCGTTTATTGACTCTAGGAGCAAAAGAAACACGATGATGCTTTCCTAACTGACAAGACTCACATTCTAACGAAGATAATTGATTCAAAGTAGGAACCAACTTTTTCAAATTTTGTAAAGACGGATGACCTAAACGACAATGAATTTCAAGAGGAGAAACAGTAGCAGGACATGCTATCGGACCATTGAAGTTGAGAAAATAAAGACCATTATACTCATGCCCTCCACCAATCGTCCTCTTTGTCTTCAAATCCTGAATGACAACAGAATCAGGAGAAAAAGTAACTGTACACTGTAGAAATTTAGTGAGCTTACTAACAGACATTAGATTAAATGGCAAATTGGGTACGTAAAGAACAGAAGACAGCGGAAGTGATGGATTAATTTCTACAGTGCCTAGTCCTTTAACTTTAGTGGTAGATCCATCAGCTAAAGTAACATGAGGAAAGGGAGTAGACTCTTGAAAATTAGAAAAAATTTTAGAGGTACCTGACATATGATCAGTAGCCCCGGAGTCAATAATCCATGAGTCATTACCTTTTTGTGCTAAAGAAGCAGAGGGAAGAGATGCGTGATTTGTAGCTTGGTACTGTAAGAATTTAACATAATCTTCCTCGGATATAGTAACAGTTTTTTGGAACCCATGTGCTGAAGAACTTGATTCAACTTGATCAGTGGTAACCCCATTAGCAAAACTTTCAATCATAGCGAATAGCACTTCAAACAAAACAGCAATCAAAATTCGCGATGAACAATGCGCCGTGAACAGTGCGCCGTGAATAGTATCGCGTGAACAGTGCGCGATGACCAGTACGCGCGATGATGAACAGTGTGCGTGAACAGTACGCATGAATAGTATCTCGCGAACAGTGCACGATGAACAGTATCGCGTCAAGATTTTTGCTAGATATTTAACCCTAACCCTAGGACTTTTGCTCTGATACCATGTTAACAGGTATCTTGGGAGGAAAACATCTAGTCACCGTATTATGAGTGACCAACTAGTATTTATAGGAGTACAAACCTAACCGACTATTTACAAGAATACCCTTACTAATTTATTATCTATAAGAATACTAATATTCTCCTAACAATATGATTTAAATTACCCTTACCAGAATACAAGAAAGCCAACTAATCCATGAGATCTTTAACAAACTCACAATGATTGATGAGACTGACTATCTCATTATCAATAGAGTTTCGGATCTGCAAAAATAGTTTTGCATCTTTCCTTAGCCAAACCTTCTTTTCTTCCCCATCAACGGGTGGGTCATCAGTGAGATGATCATCTCTATCGATGCTGTGCAGATATATCCGAATAGTTTTACTCCAATCGAAAAAAAATTTTCCGCTCAATTTGTGTTCAGTAATTTTTTATGTTGTAGGAATAACATCAGAAATTACTGTTTTCATCTCTCTACTACTACCTTTCATATCTGCCATTATAATTCACACAAGAAATACCTAAAAGTGACTTTATAGGGTCACGTCAAAAGACAAACTGATAACAAAGATTCACACAAGAAAGACCTAAAAGTGACTCAATAGGGTCACGTCAAAAGATAAACTGATAACAGAGCTTGAAGCTCTGATACCATGAAAACTAAGAAAAAGGGAGAGAAAATACTCTTCTTCATATCTCTTTGGACTACACAATATACAAATATTTATACACTAGTGGATACTATAATCATATAATACTATAATCATACTATTACCTAATTAATATATGATACTGTAATCACATAATACTATAATCATATGATACTATAATCAATCAAATCTAATCTTTCCTAATATTTACAATATCAAATCTTTCCATAATATCAGATTATATATCTTCAACACTCCTGTAGCTATTGAATTTTTTGAGTATGCATATTTTTGTATGAAGAAATACCTACTTGCGTATGGTTTTATGATGTCTGTGTGTTTGTGTCTGTGCCTCGTGTGTATAACATATGTTGTATGCATATATGCATGTCTCTCTGTGTGGTTGTATACTTGATATCTCATTGCACAACTATGACATGCTTGTCAACATGGTGGTACGGAAATCACTGATAACAATTAAGGCATAATTTTGAGTTTTGATAACTTATCTTTGGGTCTGTGATATGAGAAGTGATTTTTGTATTGGAAGCTCATTGTTCTGGGTAGAAAACATTGTGGTTTTGTATTTCAGCAACAAGGTCATTGTAGAATGTCCAATAATTTGGGTCACTTCTGAGGTGTGAGTTTTTCATACAGTCTGCAGATTATGTTGTTGCTAGTGTCCCCCACAAACACCCCCCCCCTTTTTTCTTTTTAAATTTACATGTGGACCAAGACTATGTTGGGACATTTACATATGGTTCCACTAGAGTAAGCTGCTACTTGAATTTTTGAGTTTTCAAATCACATAGGGGGAGTCTGTTTGGATGGCCTCTTTTTGGCCTGATTGGGTGCTCTTTAGGGTGTTATTGGGGTGTTTTGGACAACTACCGGTATTTACCTAAACAACTACAGTGAGCTAGACAAACGCCCAAAAATCACACCATTCAAGCAAAACAGGTCAATCAATGTAATGACAATTGAGGATGAAATTTGAAACCAACCTCTTCGGACTGCTGAGAGAGGGCTTCCCCAACTCTGACCAAAATATCCTGATAGAGGGACTAGTTTGCTTCAGTGACCTGTTTAGGTTTCCTGGAGCTACTTGATTTTGTAATTAAAATCTCTCTCTCACTCTAACACTGTTTGACTTATCTATATCTTACCAGGATTTGGAGAGAATTTTTGAGGACAATGGTGGGATTCGGGAAGAAGAACCATTTTCACTTTCAAGTGCAAGTGGAGAAGAGGTAAAATTTTTCCATTATGTTGTGGGTTTACTGGAGTGAATATTATCGAACAAACAAGGGTTGACAAGCCACCCTTGCCAGGCCATAGGCCAGGGTTTTGCTTGTCCTTGCCATTGATAGTGCACATTCTCCCGTTCTTGTTTGTGTCCTTATGAGCATGGCACATTTCTGAATGTCATGGTAGGGTAGTAGATGCCTTGTGAAATGTAACAAATATTTTTTCCATATTATCTAATGACTAACAAGTTGAGATCGATAGCGGAAGGTTTCGTGTCATTTTTCATGTTAAAATTAGATATTGAAGTTAGCCGCTGTCTTTTGTTGATATACATGATTGTTCTTCAAGACATCATTCTTAGAGGAAGTAACTCAATTATGCATGTGCTAAATGCCTCCTACTTCTTACTTTACTCGTATAGGCAATCAATGCAGGAGAAGATTCTAGTTTGTAGATTATTCTTATAGTCCTTATATTCTTATCATTCTTCGAGGCAATTTCCAGCTTCAATATCATGTTGTCGAACTATTGTGATGTATGGAATTTTGGGCATACATATTTTTTGGCTGTTGAAACTTCGTCTAAATGAACTGACTCTGTGACTTAGAAACTTCAACCTAACGTTTAACTAAGTGTTGCTTCGTCTCCATTTTTTATTTATTCTTTTGTTGTCAATCTTCATACAGCCAACTGATGCTAACATTCACATCTTGGCCTTTTTAACCATAGATGGAACTCTCACTTTAGACTAAAACTATGTCAATCTCAGAAACCCTAGAATTTCATGATTAATGGATTCTCTGTGTTTCCATGTCTTAGAACTTGAGTCAGAAATAGTAGAATTCTTTTCAGTTGCAAATTGAGAATAATCAGTTTTTTATAGTTGTGAGTTACTTGTGTTTCAGTTAATTTAGCTCGTATATGTTGGTTGGATGTGAAATTGTTGATAAATACGTTAGCCAATGAAATGCTGCAACTTTATTTGTTCCATAGCATCTTCATTTGGAATGTCTATGAAAGCTCGATAAAATTTCGATGTTTGCTTTTCAGCCCATCTTTAAGAGCTTGCATGAAAATGGCAATGCGTTGGGAAGTTCTCTTCTCACTACATCAAGCTAGCAATGAAGCCATGAACTCTTGGGATGCAAGTTGTCGAGGCTAATCGTGTGTCAGGCAGGTACATGACAAAAGTACACAGAATGGGATATTTGCAGTCTGATAGTCGTAGTCTCTAGCTGAGAAAAGGCCTTCTTCATTTTTTTTCCCCCTATCTACCTTCATTGAGGTTATTATTTTAATAGTAGTGGAAAACTTAGGCGAGTCTCTTTCCATTTTTCGGCTCTTGATAGGCTTCGCTATGTAAATTTTGCAAAATTTTAAGCGAATGAGCATGTTAATGTCCTGCTTCTTTATCTGTGAAAGAAAATATTGGGTTGTTTGTTTGTTTTTACTATATTCTTTGCACAATGCATTGAGTTGCTGATAACCAGAAAATAGATTTTGCTTATCCGTGGCATACTTTTGCTTTTAATCGCACAAGTGGTAGACAAAACTACTCTTGCACTTTGCCACATGTTGTGCATATTGAAAAGATTAAGAGTATTAATCGACGCAATGTTCACAAGTGCACCGGTTAGTTAGTTTAGCGGTCAATTTGTGAAGAAAATTTGTTTGAAAGACCAAAACTTGATTAGACCAATAGTTTAGCTGTCGCTGAAGTTTTTTGTCCAAAAATGATTGGTCACAAGAAAAAATTTTAGATTACATAAGTGGAATTGTACAAGGAGATGTTTTTAAATTGGTTAAGAGTTTGGGAGAAAAATACAGATTAGATTGACAGTCAAAAAAGGCTAAAATCTTAATAAAATAATGATTCTAAAACTATCTTGACAGAATTCGCTAGTTAAATAAGAGAAGGATTTGGAGGTGCTATTTCAATTGAAAAGCATTATGAATAAATAAAATTAGCCTAAAATAAAAGCAAAATATGTGACGTCAATAAATACATTGATTTTGTAAAATTCTATTAGAAGTATTTATGGCAATTAAGGTCACAACTTATGGCACATTGGGCAGAACAAATTTTTCATAAACTACCTTTGCCATGGAGAGAAATTTATGAATGACAATATCCGGACCATTTAAAAAAATTGTGACAAAGATAATATAGTTTGAGAATAATATTTGGGTATAGAATAATAGAAGAGTAAATGTTTCCTGAGGAAAGCACAAAAAAATGTGAAAAACCAACTTTTCACAATCAAGTTGTGACAAAGTTCTTAATGAATCTTAGGAAATAGTTAAGAGAGTTTATATGTAAGAATTCATTTTTATTGAAAGTGGTATCAGAGCCACTTTCACGTTTATATGCACCTGCATATTTAAGATTTTGAACTACTATTATTTTGTTTGAATTACGATTTTATTTTAATCTGCTAATTCATGCATTTATGTTTACATATTTTAATAAATCTTTACTAAAATCGTTGGTAAGACTTGATGCCTTGTAAGACCGTTGGTAAGTCCAGGATAGGATGTTCCAGGCATAGTGCTCGGTTGTTCCCGGTTAGGTAAAAATTTAATTAAATATTAAACATTGATGCATTTCTTAGGCAATTTAAAATAGGATCTAATTCAAAACAAGCTAATATAGTACAAAGTCACGAATATCATATGCCTATAAATAATTCAGATTGGACTATTCTAGAAGAAAAAATAGAACATATTTATAGAATAGGCCCGTTAGATTTCAAAACAGCATTATCAGTTAAAACTCATGAAGAAACAATATCTATTCAAGAAGAATATCAATCAATTCCATTATTAAATCATAGTACAATTCAAAAATATTTAAGTAAAGGATATCGATATATTCATATAGGTTTAATACAAATTGCTGTAAAACCTTTATTCCATCTAGGAGTAGATGCTCCAATATATTTAGCATTAAGAGATACTAGACTCAAACGTTATAAAACTTCTTTACTTTCTATGATTCAAACTAATGTTTGTAATGGACCCATATATTTTAACTGTGCTCCAAATTTTTCAATAGACTTAATTGACCCACACATCCTGAATTCAGTTATATTAGATATTCATTTACAAGGAAATGAATTTGAAAAACATACAAAGAATTTTGCAATAATATATAGAATATATTATAGACCTTTATCTTCACATTTAAATCCAAAATTCATAATGACTCCAACTCTTAAAGAAGAAACAACTTTATTACAAGTAGATGCAGATAGACCTACAACTTATACTCCAAAAAGATTAAAATGGAATGAAATAACAATACTAAGTGAATTTGAAATTAAAAATCCACAAATAGCGAGAAATATAGAACAAACTACTGCCGAAGATATTATAGAAAAACCTGATGGAAATACTTTAATAAGATTTGCTTCATTAAGAGAAAGACCTAGTTCAAGTTATTCATGGTTACCAGCTAGACATTCTAATTATGAATCTACTGAAATAAATTTTCCGGTAGAAAATACTTCAACTTTTAAATATAAAACTCTTGTTCCAGAAGTTATAAATCAAAATCAATCAGAGTATTCCCCAACTCATTCACAAATGAAAGGAGAAATAAATGTTATAAATAAACCATATAAAATAAATCATAAATATTTACAAGAAGATTTTGATGATGAGGAAAATACTGGAAAAAGAATTTGGTTTTTTCAATTAGAATCAGAATATAAAGAAAAATTAATATTAGAATGGAAAGAAGAATTAGAAAAGAGAAAATTTGATTTTCCTTTCTTTACCTGGTTATCATTTTATATTTCAAAAATAGGAATAAATGATGTTTATAATACACCACAAATAAATGTTCAAACTAATTTATATAAAAAATGGAAATTAAAAGATGATCAAATATTAACCTCAATACATCCCCCATTACAAGAAGTAAAAATTAATATAGGACAAGGAGATATAATAGCCTCACCTTTTAAAAAGGGTAGAGAAGCTGAATCAAGTACAAATAATAATGTAAATTTAGAAGATATTAAAAAAATTTATCAACAAAATAATTATACAAATCAAATTCTTCATACAATTTCTCAACATATGGAAGTATTAAATACAAAAATAGATACATTAAAGAAACCAGAATTAAAGTTTCCAAATGATATTTCAACACCTCATTTTCAACCAAAAAGCCTGACCAGAGAAAAAGAACAAGATTTAGTTCAAAATATTAATAGTCAGAAAATAAATAATACAGACAATCTATTAAATAAAATATCACATGCATTACAAAGTATAACTACAGAAGTAAAACCTTCAATACCTAAAATAAATACTTTAGATCAAACTATAGAAGAAAATTCAACTGAAGAACTAGAAAATTCATACGAAAAATCAATAAATTCATATCTAGAAGAAAATATAGTATTACCCATAGAAAATCAATTTGAAGAAAAAAATGATCAAATAAATAGAATAAGAAGAAAAACTTATAATAAAGGAAATACCAAAGATTAGAAAGTAATAAGTACTAGAAATTATTATCCAAGACCTAGCCCTCCAAATATTCAATATGAAGAAAGATCAAAATTTAGAACTACTAAATATGATGGAGATTCAATTTATGAATGGAACATAGATGGCAAAGCTGAATATGAAGTATTAAATAATTTGCAAGAAATGGGAATGGCTAGATTAGCTTATAAAATTAAAAACATTCAAGAAAGAAATATTGCAACATTATTAGTTTCAAGATTTACTGGACAATTAAAAAATTGGTGGGATAATGCTTTAACATTACAAGATAAATTGTCAATATTAGAACATACACAAGAAATTGAAGATGATCAAGGAAATATTCAAATACAATCAGATGCTGCAGAATTTTTAATTGTAACAATAGTAATGTACTTTATAGGAAATCCAAAAGAAGAATTAAACTCTAATAAAACATTTCTAACAAACTTAAGATGTCCAACATTATCAGATTTTAGATGGTATAAAGATATATTTTTAACAAATGTATTAAGAAGACCAGATTGCAATGCCTCATTCTGGAAAGAAAGATTCATAACAGGATTACCAAGTTTATTTTCACAAAGAATAATAGATAGTTTACAAAAAGAAATGGGAACAGATGTTATTTCATTTGAAAATATAACTTTTGGACAATTATTTGCATTTGTGAAAAAAGAAGGATTAATGTTATGCTCAGAATTAAGATTACAAATAAAATATGGATATAAAACAAAAGAAGTAGGATCATTTTGTGATGCATTTGGAATTAAAAGAATTAAATCACCATCAGCATACAAAAAGAAAATTAAAAAATATAACAAAAAAATAAAATATAAAAGATCTAAGGAAGATGAACCAGAACAAAAGAGAAAATTTATTAAAAAGAAAATTGTTTGTTATAAATGTGGAAAAATAGGTCATAAAGCAAACAAATGTAAATTAAAAGAAAAAATCACAGAAATCTGTGCAAACGAAGAAGAAATTAAAAATAAATTAATACATTTACTAATAAATGAACAAGATAACAATTCTGAAGACGATTATTATGATGATATATCTAGTTCCGAAAGTGAAGAAAATTGTAATTGTACTCCAAAATATATAAATGTTATAACTAAAAAAGAAGATAAAAAATTCTTATTAGATATAATAGAAAAAATCGAAGATCCAATAGCTAAAAAAGAATATTTAGAAAAATTAAAAAGTCTAATTATTCAAGAAGATAAAATGCCAAAAATAATAGAACCTTTTAGCATTTCGAAATTAATAGGTAAATATCCAAATATAAATATAATGAAGAAAGAAACTACTAAAGATCTTCAATCCGAAATTAATAATCTTAAAATACAAGTAAAACAATTACAACAAGAAATAATAGAATTAAAAACAAAAGATTTAGAAATAGAAGCAAAAATAACATTAATAAATAATCAGCCCTCAACCTCTAATTCTAAAACAGAAGAAATATTAATATCAGAAAAACCAGTAGAAGAAGCTCAATATTTAAACACTATAGAAAAAATGACATTTCAAAAATGATTTGCTTTAGTAACCATTACAGTAGAAGATTTCAAAGAAACCTATGTAGCTCTAATAGATAGTGGAGCTGAAGCAAGTTGCATTAAAGAAGGAATAATCCCTACTAAATATTGTGAAAGGACAAAAGAAACATTAATAGCAACAAATGGAGAAAATTTACAAGTAAAATATAAGTTTACAAAAGGATCAATATGTAACAATGAATATTGTATTAAACATAATTTTATAGTTGTAAAAAATATAAATCATGATGTAATATTAGGAACACCTTTTTTAATTCAAATTTATCCATTTTTAGTAAGCCATGAAGGAATTTCAATAAATATAATGGGAAAAATTATTACTTTTAAATTTTTAACTCCAATAAAACAAAGAGAATTACAGACTTTACAAACATCCTCCATTTACAAAACAATAAATACTATTACCAGAGTACAACAACATATAAATTATATTAAAGAAGAAAAATCTTATTTAAAAATTGAAGAACAACTAAAAGACAATAAAATACAACAAAGAATTAGAGAAATAGAAAAATTATTACAAACATAAGTATGCGCAGATATTCCTAATGCTTTTTGGGATAGAAAACAACATATGGTAGAATTATCCTATGAAACAGGGTTTAATGAAAAAAATATTCCAACTAAAGCTAGACCAATACAAATGAATTTTGATTTACTAGAATTTTGCAAAAAGGAAATAAAAGCATTACTAGATAAGAAATTAATAACTCCCTCCAAATCACCGTGGAGTTGTGCTGCATTTTATGTAATGAATCAAGCTGAAAAAGAATGAGGAGTTCCAAGATTAGTTATAAATTATAAACCTCTAAACAAAGTTTTACAATGGATTAGATATCCCATTCCTAATAAAAAAGACTTGCTTAATAGATTATTTAAAGCAAAGATATTTTCAAAGTTTGATTTAAAATCAGGCTATTCGCAAATATTAATAACACCAAAAGATAGATATAAAACAGTATTTACAACGCCTTTTGGTCATTATGAATGGAACGTAATGCCATTTGGATTAAAAAACGCACCATCAGAATTTCAAAATATAATGAATGGTATTTTTAACCCTTATAGTACATTTAGTATAGTTTATATTGACGATGTATTAATATTTTCTGAATCATTAGAACAACATTTTAAACATTTGAATATATTTTTGAAAATAGTTAAGAAAAATGGATTGGTAGTTTCAGCCCCAAAAATGAAATTATTTCAAACAAAAATAAGATTTTTAGGACATGATATATACCAAGGAACAATAAAACCAATTAATAGAGCATTAGAATTTACTACTAAATTTCCAGATGAGATAAAAGACAAAAATCAATTACAAAGATTTTTAGGATGCTTAAATTATATAGCAGATTTCTTTCCCAACTTAAGACAAGAATGTTCAATACTATTTAATAGACTAAAGAAAAATCCAAAACCATGGACAGAAGAACATACTCAAAAAATAAGATATTTAAAAGAAAAAATTAAATCATTACCATGTTTATGTCTACCACATCCTAAAGCATTCATGATAGTTGAAACAGATGCATCGGAATTAGGATATGGAGGAATATTAAAACAAAGAATCGGAGATTCAAAAGAAGAATTAGTTAGATTTCATTCAGGAACCTGGTCTGACCCTCAAAAGAATTACTCAACAATTAAAAAAGAAATTTTATCCATAGTCTTATGTATATCAAAATTTCAAGATGATTTATATAATAAAAAAATTTTAATTAGAATAGACTGTAAATCTGCAAAAGAGATTTTACAAAAACATGTTCAAAATATAGTTTCAAAACAAATATTTGCTAAATGGCAAGCTATTTTATCTGTATTTGATTTCGAAATTGAATTCATCAAAGGAGAAGATAATTCTCTCCCTGACTTCTTGACCCGAGAATTTTTACAGGGCAATGAAACGTGAAACTCACAAAGAATATATTCGAAGATTACGAGCTGAAAGAGATAATCCTATTCTTAGAAGACGAGATTCAAATATTTCACACAGACATTTTACCTATTATATTAAAACCTCTGAAACTGAGATTCAACCCATTCCTTATCATCAAATTCGAAACCACGATACAGTACACATTAGACACAGCTTTTGGGCTGCCACTACTCCAAAAGAACAAGCCTTTTTTTTCCAAAGACAAATCAATTCCTATATTATTTTCAAAGACGTCCTTAAAAAGGCCGGTCATCCTCAAGAGGATATTCAATATTACAACAACCAAATCCAACAGCTGAGAGAAAAACTTAACAAAATTATTTGTTAATTGTGCAGGATCATGGATTCAAAAGTAGGAAATTCCAGGCCAAAGACTCCTCAGGATTATGAGATGAGTCTTACTCCTGTTACTCAAAATAGATTCCAACTTTTATCAGATTTTCCAGCACTGACTTATAGTCAAGCTGCTTGTACTCCAACTTCCTCTCAAATTAAACCACTTCAACAACTACCAAAATCCCCAGAAAAATCCACAGAAAATACCTATTTTACAAAGCCATTTACCCAACATATCACTCTAACCAGATTTCAAGAAGTACCTCTATACTCTACACTTAATCAAATTACCCAAAGAATCTTTCCGCAAAAGTGTTTTTGGCAACTAGATGATCCTTCAAAAAATTTGGATTATTATGAATTAATTCTTACAGATACTCAATCTGTAGAAATATTCCCAATTCCAGACAGAAAAAATCCAAATATAATTAGCCACTCAAAATGCATAATCAAGAGAGTTTGTTCTCCAAATGAATGGACTTCTCTTTATTCTAAAAAATCCTTTTCAGTAAGGTTCATTCCAGATGGATTCACTTATCAAGACTACAAAATGGCATGGTATCGTGCCTTCCTTTTTAGACCATTCAATCATTCATGGTTCTTCACGTTCAAAGAAAATTGCAGCAGCGAATTTCCAATTTGGTTTAATCACTGGTGGAAATGGTTTGGACCACAACCAGAGATATTACCTCCAAATGTGCTTATGGGATTTCAAACATATCTAAAAAGAGCAAAGGGGGAAGAATATACAAGACCGATTTTATTTCACATGGAGTTCAAAGTTCCATGGATATTTTGCTGGAGTTTCAAAATTCATCAAGAGCTTGAAAAACCACTTCCAATGTCATTAGTCAGAGAATTCAAAGTTAAATGGTGGACAGGATTCAATCAAGAATTCGGAGATCAAGTAAATGTCATCAGATTCCTAACTACCGGAGATAAACTCAAATGGACCAAACCAATATCTACTCCAACAACTTTTGTACCTACTACAACCAAGTCTTCACCAATTCCAACCACTACGGCACCAACTCCAACCACTACTCCAATAAAGAAAGAAAAAGAAAAAGATACCGAGATGGTATCCGAGGCAATCTCAAATGACTTTTTGATGAAAAAGATGATTCAAGATCCAAGACTGCTTAAAGAGTATTTGGACTATATACAAAAGCAGAATAAGAAAGAAGAAACCGACAAGATTGACGAGTCAGCAGAATCATCCGAATCTACTTTTGATCCATTCGGAGGACCATACGGATAAGATCCAAATGACTTTTGAAAAAGATGTCGGCCACAAATGGAAAAGGAAGATGAAACTCAAATGAAGAGAAAATGAAATTCAAATGACAAGTCCCGAGCCTCTATAAATTGAATCAAGATTTTAGAATGAAGGCATTGGTGAAATTATCAAACTAGATATTGTAAAGCCTTTGAAAACTCTCTCAACAACTCTCTTATTTTCAACCTACTCCCAACTACTCTCAACCACTCTTGTACTCAAACTATTGTATAATAAGAAGATTCAAGCATTCTTCAAAACTTCCGTGTGCAACTCAAAGTTTTATTGTAAGTCCAAATCTTTATGCTTATTACAAGTTTATATTGCCTGGGTAAAAGTGGTATCAGAGCCACTTTCACGTTTATATGCACCTGCATATTTAAGATTTTGAACTACTATTATTTTGTTTGAATTTCGATTTTATTTTAATCTGCTAATTCATGCATTTATGTTTACATATTTTATTAAACCTTTACTAAAATCGTTGGTAAGACTTGATGCCTTGTAAGACCGTTGGTAAGTCCAGGATAGGATGTTCCAGGCATAGTGCTCGGTTGTTCCCGGTTAGGTAAAAATTTAATTAAATATTAAACATGGCTGCATTTCTTAGACAATTTAAAATAGGATCTAATTCAAAACAAGCTAATATAGTACAAAATCACGAATATCATATGCCTATAAATAATTCAGATTGGACTATTCCAGAAGAAAAAATAGAACATATTTATAGAATAGGCCCGTTAGATTTCAAAACAGCATTATCAGTTAAAACTCATGAAGAAACAATATCTATTCAAGAAGAATATCAATCAATTCCATTATTAAATCATAGTACAATTCAAAAATATTTAAGTAAAGGATATCGATATATTCATATAGGTTTAATACAAATTGCTGTAAAACCTTTATTCCATCTAGGAGTA
This sequence comes from Coffea arabica, assembly GCF_036785885.1. Taxonomy (NCBI): domain Eukaryota; kingdom Viridiplantae; phylum Streptophyta; class Magnoliopsida; order Gentianales; family Rubiaceae; genus Coffea; species Coffea arabica. Next base: position 336,329 of record NC_092330.1, on the reverse strand, counting down.
GATGCTCCAATATATTTAGCATTAAGAGATACTAGACTCAAACGTTATAAAACTTCTTTACTTTCTATGATTCAAACTAATGTTTGTAATGGACCCATATATTTTAACTGTGCTCCAAATTTTTCAATAGATTTAACTGACCCACACATCCTGAATTCAGTTATATTAGATATTCATTTACAAGGAAATGAATTTGAAAAACATACAAAGAAGTTTGCAATAATATATAGAATATATTATAGACCTTTATCTTCATATTTAAATCCAAAATTCATAATGACTCCAACTTTTAAAGAAGAAACAACTTTATTACAAGTAGATGCAGATAGACCTACAACTTATACTCCAAAAAGATTAAAATGAAATGAAATAACAATACCAAGTGAATTTGAAATTAAAAATCCACAAATAGCGAGAAATATAGAACAAACTACTGCCGAAGATATTATAGAAAAACCTGATGGAAATACTTTAATAAGATTTGCTTCATTAAGAGAAAGACCTAGTTCAAGTTATTCATGGTTACCAGCTAGACATTCTAATTATGAATCTACTGAAATAAATTTTCCGGTAGAAAATACTTCAACTTTTAAATATAAAACTCCTGTTCCAGAAGTTATAAATCAAAATCAATCAGAGTATTCCCCAACTCATTCACAAATGAAAGGAGAAATAAATGTTATAAATAAACCATATAAAATAAATCATAAATATTTACAAGAAGATTTTGATGATGAGGAAAATACTGGAAAAAGAATTTGATTTTTTCAATTAGAATCAGAATATAAAGAAAAATTAATATTAGAATGGAAAGAAGAATTAGAAAAGAGAAAATTTGATTTTCCTTTCTTTGCCTGGTTATCATTTTATATTTCAAAAATAGGAATAAATGATGTTTATAATACACCACAAATAAATGTTCAAACTAATTTATATAAAAAATGGAAATTAAAAGATGATCAAATATTAACCTCAATACATCCCCCATTACAAGAAGTAAAAATTAATATAGGACAAGGAGATATAATGGCCTCACCTTTTAAAAAGGGTAGAGAAGCTGAATCAAGTACAAATAATAATGTAAATTTAGAAGATATTAAAAAAATTTATCAACAAAATAATTATACAAATCAAATTTTTCATACAATTTCTCAACATATGGAAGTATTAAATACAAAAATAGATACATTAAAGAAACCAGAATTAAAGTTTCCAAATGATATTTCAGCACCTCATTTTCAACCAAGAAGCCTGACTAGAGAAAAAGAACAAGATTTAGTTCAAAATATTAATAGTCAGAAAATAAATAATACAGACAATCTATTAAATAAAATATCACATGCATTACAAAGTATAACTACAGAAGTAAAACCTTCAACACCTAAAATAAATACTTTAGATCAAACTATAGAAGAAAATTCAACTGAAGAACTAGAAAATTCATACGAAAAATCAATAAATTCAGATCTAGAAAAAAATATAGTATTACCCATAGAAAATCAATTTGAAGAAAAAAATGATCAAATAAATAGAATAAGAAGAAAAACTTATAATAAAGGAAATACCAAAGATTAGAAAGTAATAAGTACTAGAAATTATTATCCAAGACCTAGCCCTCCAAATATTCAATATGAAGAAAGATCAAAATTTAGAACTACTAAATATGATGGAGATTCAATTTATGAATGGAACATAGATGGCAAAGCTGAATATGAAGTATTAAATAATTTGCAAGAAATGGGAATGGCTAGATTAGCTTATAAAATTAAAAACATTCAAGAAAGAAATATTGCAACATTATTAGTTTCAGGATTTATTGGACAATTAAAAAATTGGTGGGATAATGCTTTAACATTACAAGATAAATTGTCAATATTAGAACATACACAAGAAATTGAAGATGATCAAGGAAATATTCAAATACAATCAGATGCTGCAGAATTTTTAATTGTAACAATAGTAATGTACTTTATAGGAAATCCAAAAGAAGAATTAAACTCTAATAAAACATTTCTAACAAACTTAAGATGTCCAACATTATCAGATTTTAGATGGTATAAAGATATGTTTTTAACAAATGTATAATAAGAAGATTCAAGCATTCTTCAAAGCTTCCGTGTGCAACTCAAAGTTTTATTGTAAGTCCAAATCTTTATGCTTATTACAAGTTTATATTGCCTGGGTAGAAGTGGTATCAGAGCAAATGTTTAGAATAAGTAATTTGAAATTATACTGACAATACTGCTAAGTTGACAATACTAAAATAATTTTATCACTTTCAGACTGACGAGTGGACATCTTTTCTATTCTATAATATCTGATGCAAAAAGTACAATACTATTAATGCCATATGAATTACTTCAAACCTGTGAAGATGATTAAGGAAATATTCAAATACAATCAGATGCTGCAGAATTTTTAATTGTAACAATAGTAATGTACTTTATAGGAAATCCAAAAGAATAATTAAACTCTAATAAAACATTTCTAACAAACTTAAGATGTCCAACATTATCAGATTTTAGATGGTATAAAGATATGTTTTTAACAAATGTATTAAGAAGACCAGATTGCAATGCCTCATTCTGGAAATTATACATGATATATTAAATTGTGTTATACTTAAAATAGTTATAAGTAATACCCTTTTTGGTGTCATTCCAATTCAAAATTGATAAGTATACACAATTGATAAGTAATGTATAAACACTGGATTGATAAGTAATGTATATCAAGCAATGTATTTCCAATCTTGTATTGTCTAAGAAATTATACAATATCTTATTGTATTGTCTAAGAATAAGTAATTTCAAATCTTAAATTATACTGCTGCAAAATGGGTATTACAATTTGAAATACATTTAGTTAATGTTTATAATAGTATTCCATTTGATAAAATAGTATATACCAAGATTCAAAATAGTCTCTGCTGCAATGGGCTGATAAATTGAATCTCAGCAATGGGTAGATGTACTCCCCATATACAATAAGATAGTTTACTATTTGCAGCAATGGGTATATACTGAAAAGTATATGGGGATTAAATGGATATTATTTACTTGTATACAAATAATTATTTTGTCAACTGGTCTGATATAACTATTTTATCAATTAAGTATTCCCATGAAGATGTCCACATTTGATAAGAATATCTTCCATATAAATTGCCTGATTTTGCACCATTAACTATACCGAAGATAACCAAATCTTCGAATATTATTGTAAATAGTTTAAATATTTTAGATATATATGTTTAATAATTTTCAGACATTTTACTCCATAGATATATTTACTTATTCTTAGAAGACGAGATTCAAATATTTCACACAGACATTTTACCTATTATATTAAAACCTCTGAAACTGAGATTCAACCCCTTCCTTATCATCAAATTCGAAACCACGATACAGTACACATTAGACACAGCTTTTGGGCTGCCACTACTCCAAAAGAACAAGTCTTTCTTTTCCAAAGACAAATCAATTCCTATATTATTTTCAAAGACGTCCTTAAAAAGGTCGGTCATCCTCAAGAGGATATTCAATATTACAACAACCAAATCCAACAGCTGAGAGAAAAACTTAACAAAATTATTTGTTAATTGTCCAGGATCATGGATTCAAAAGCAGGAAATTCCAGGCCAAAGACTCCTCAGGATTATGAGATGAATCTTACTCCTGTTACTCAAAATAGATTCCAACTTTTATCAGATTTTCCAGCACTGACTTATAGTCAAGCTGCTTGTACTCCAACTTCCTCTCAAATTAAACCACTTCAACAACTACCAAAATCCCCAGAAAAATCCACAGAAAATACCTATTTTACAAAGCCATTTACCCAACATATCACTCTAACCAGATTTCAAGAAGTACCTCTATACTCTACACTTAATCAAATTACCCAAAGAATCTTTCCGCAAAAGTATTTTTGGCAACGAGTTGATCCTTCAAAAAATTTGGATTATTATGAATTAATTCTTACAGATACTCAATCTGTAGAAATATTCCCAATTCCAGACAGAAAAAATCCAAATATAATTAGCCACTCAAAATGCATAATCAAGAGAGTTTGTTCTCCAAATGAATGGACTTCTCTTTATTCTAAAAAATCCTTTTCAGTAAGGTTCATTCCAGATGGATTCACTTATCAAGACTACAAAATGGCATGGTATCGTGCCTTCCTTTTTAGACCATTCAATCATTCATGGTTCTTCACGTTCAAAGAAAATTGCAGCAGAGAATTTCCAATTTGGTTTAATCACTGGTGGAAATGGTTTGGACCACAACCAGAGATATTACCTCCAAATGTGCTTATGGGATTTCAAACATATCTAAAAAGAGCAAAGGGGGAAGAATATACAAGACCGATTTTATTTCACATGGAGTTCAAAGTTCCATGGATATTTTGCTGGAGTTTCAAAATTCATCAAGAGCTTGAAAAACCACTTCCAATGTCATTAGTCAGAGAATTCAAAGTTAAATGGTGGACAGGATTCAATCAAAAATTCAGAGATCAAGTAAATGTCATCAGATTCCTAACTACCGGAGATAAACTCAAATGGACCAAACCAATATCTACTCCAACAACTTTTGTACCTACTACAACCAAGTCTTCACCAACTCCAACCACTACGGCACTCTTGTAATTAATAACTTTACAATATCTGTATTGTTATTAATCTTCTATATTGGAGTTGTTAAACTATCTATATTGTATAGATATAATATACATATCTATATATTCTTATATCCCAAGTATAAAGTTAAACTATAGTTTAAGTAATTATATATATTACAAATATATATAAGGATATCTTTATAACTACAAAATAAAGGATTGCATATAAGAATTTGGAAGTATATCATAACAAAAGAAGTAGGAAAATTGGATATCATTGTTTCAACTAATTTGTGATATACTATGATATCCTGGGATATTTATCCTCAAACTTATAAGTTTCAAAATTCCTATGATATTACTTATAAAATCTCAGCAATTTCATCCTAATTTGTTCTATCATGTATATCAATAAGATATTTGTATTATCAGCAGTAAAATTGTTCACCTTAAAATTGTAATACCCTTTTAAAAGTATTTCAAAGGTATATACATGGGGAGTACTATTTCTTATCCTGCTCCACCAATTGCAGCAGAGACTTTCTTCATGATATTTTATATTATAACTAGGTCAGTTATAATATGGATTTGGTCTATAATATTCGAATAGTCTATTATACAGTGTAATTTAAGACAATCATCCTGGATTCAAAATAATATTCGAATATGGAAAATTAATATTTACCCACACATAATACACTCGTCAATCTATCTTGTAATGTTTAAATGCTCTGATACCACTTCTACCCAGGCAATATAAACTTTACTAAATGTACTATAAGGGTTAAAAATATCATTCATTATATTTTGAAATTCTGATGGTGCGTTTTTTAATCCAAATGGCATTACGTTCCATTCATAATGACCAAAAGGCGTTGTAAATGCTGTTTTATATCTATCTTTTGGTGTTATTAATATTTGCCAATAGCCTAATTTTAAATCAAACTTTGAAAATATCTTTGCTTTACATAATCTATTAAGCAAGTCTTTTTTATTAGGAATGGAATATCTAATCCATTGTAAAACTTTGTTTAGAGGTTTATAATTTATAACTAATCTTGGAACTTCTCGTTCTTTTTCAGCTTGATTCATTACATAAAATGCAGCACAACTCCACGGTAATTTGGAGGGAGTTATTAATTTCTTATCTAGTAATGCTTTTATTTCCTTTTTGCAAAATTCTAGTAAATCAAAATTCATTTGTATTGGTCTAGCTTTAGTTGGAATATTTTTTTCATTAAACCCTGTTTCATAGGGTAATTCTACCATATGTTGTTTTCTATCCCAAAAAGCATTAGGAATATCTGCGCATACTTCTGTTTGTAATAATTTTTCTATTTCTCTAATTCTTTGTTGTATTTTATTGTCTTTTAGTTGTTCTTCAATTTTTAAATAAGATTTTTCTTCTTTAATATAATTTATATGTTGTTGTACTCTGGTAATAGTATTTATTGTTTTGTAAATGGAGGATGTTTGTAAAGTCTGTAATTCTCTTTGTTTTATTGGAGTTAAAAATTTAAAAGTAATAATTTTTTCCATTATATTTATTGAAATTCCTTCATGGCTTACTAAAAATGGATAAATTTGAATTAAAAAAGGTGTTCCTAATATTACATCATGATTTATATTTTTTACAACTATAAAATTATGTTTAATACAATATTCATTGTTACATATTGATCCTTTTGTAAACTTATATTTTACTTGTAAATTTTCTCCATTTGCTGCCATTAATGTTTCTTTTGTCCTTTCACAAAATTTAGTAGGGATTATTCCTTCTTTAATGCAACTTGCTTCAGCTCCACTATCTATTAGAGTTACATAGGTTTCTTTGAAATCTTCTACTGTAATGGTTACTAAAGCAAACCAATTTTGAAATGTCATTTTTTCTATAGTGTTTAAATATTGAGCTTCTTCTACTGGTTTTTCTGATATTAATATTTCTTCTGTTTTAGAATTAGAGGTTGAGGGCTGATTATTTATTAATGTTATTTTTGCTTCTATTTCTAAATCTTTTGTTTTTAATTCTATTATTTCTTGTTGTAATTGTTTTACTTGTATTTTAAGATTATTAATTTCGGATTGAAGATCTTTAGTAGTTTCTTTCTTCATTATATTTATATTTGGATATTTATCTATTAATTTCGAAATGCTAAAAGATTCTACTATTTTTGGCATTTTATCTTCTTGAATAATTAGACTTTTTAATCTTTCTAAATATTCTTTTTTAGCTATTGGATCTTCGATTTTTTCTATTATATCTAATAAGAATTCTTTATCTTCTTTTTTAGTTATAACATTTATATATTTTGGAGTACAATTACAATTTTCTTCACTTTCGGAACTAGATATATCATCATAATAATCGTCTTCAGAATTGTTATCTTGTTCATTTATTAGTAAATGTATTAATTTATTTTTAATTTCTTCTTCGTTTGCACAGATTTCTGTGATTTTTTCTTTTAATTTACATTTGTTTGCTTTATGACCTATTTTTCCACATTTATAACAAACAATTTTCTTTTTAATAAATTTTCTCTTTTGTTCTGGTTCATCTTCCTTAGGTCTTTTATATTTTATTTTTTTGTTATATTTTTTAATTTTCTTTTTGTATGCTGATGGTGATTTAATTCTTTTAATTCCAAATGCATCACAAAATGATCTTACTTCTTTTGTTTTAGATCCATATTTTATTTGTAATCTTAATTCTGAGTATAACATTAATCCTTCTTTTTTCACAAATGCAAATAATTGTCCAAAAGTTATATTTTCAAATGAAATAACATCTGTTCCCATTTCTTTTTGTAAACTATCCATTATTCTTTGTGAAAATAAACTTGGTAATCCTGTTATGAATCTTTCTTTCCAGAATGAGGCATTGCAATCTGGTCTTCTTAATACATTTGTTAAAAATATATCTTTATACCATCTAAAATCTGATAATGTTGGACATCTTAAGTTTGTTAGAAATGTTTTATTAGAGTTTAATTCTTCTTTTGGATTTCCTATAAAGTACATTACTATTGTTACAATTAAAAATTCTGCAGCATCTGATTGTATTTGAATATTTCCTTGATCATCTTCAATTTCTTGTGTATGTTCTAATATTGACAATTTATCTTGTAATGTTAAAGCATTATCCCACCAATTTTTTAATTGTCCAGTAAATCTTGAAACTAATAATGTTGCAATATTTCTTTCTTGAATGTTTTTAATTTTATAAGCTAATCTAGCCATTCCCATTTCTTGCAAATTATTTAATACTTCATATTCAGCTTTGCCATCTATGTTCCATTCATAAATTGAATCTCCATCATATTTAGTAGTTCTAAATTTTGATCTTTTTTCATATTGAATATCTGGAGGGCTAGGTCTTGGATAATAATTTCTAGTACTTATTACTTTCCAATCTTTGGTATTTCCTTTATTATAAGTTTTTCTTCTTATTCTATTTATTTGATCATTTTTTTCTTCAAATTGATTTTTGTAAGGCCTGGTGCAACCCAATGAGTACAAACAATTTCACAATGATGCACAAACATATATCAAATTTAAGCACAATAAAGAAAACTTAATTAAAGAGAAAAGATAAGAAATGCAAACCAAATATCAATCCAATAGCCTCTTCAATAGATGGCGATGCTAACCAAGATGTACAAGTGAAGGCTCACTCCTTCCTCACCCCAAACACACTTTGGTTGAGCCAAGGAGTTTTATAACTATTCTAGTTAACCCTCAACAACCTACACTTGAAAGATCACTCACCCAATTAAGAACTATTTTATACAAATGAGGCAACCTTCACCAAGGTTTTACCACTTCAAGTGATAGGTTCACCTTCACCAAGGTTTTACTCCTCCTAGAGAGTAACATTCACTTGAGCAACCTCACAATCCAACTTTCCCAACCCCTTATACAACCAACAAAGAATCTTTCTACTCAAAAATCTCACTTGTAAGCTTGTATTTTGTGTTGGCAAAAGTCATTTGTCTTCTTGTGCTTTGGGGTTTTTATAGAAGGTGAGAAATGGCTCCAAAAGGCTCTCCAACGGTCAAATATTAAATGCTGTCAAAACTAGCCGTTGGCCTGTCGGACGTTCGAACCACCTGTCGGACGTCCGAACCCTGCGTCCGACCGTCGTCAGAGAGTCATCAAATCTTTGCGAAATTTCTCGGACGTCCGATGCGATCGATGTGCGTCCGATGCGTGCGTCCGTTGATGTTCTTCATCCTTTCGGACGTCCGATAGCTTCCTTTCGGACGTCCCACATGAGTGCCCTGTTTTTGCTTCTTCTTTTATGCCACAAGAATCTGTTCTAACAAATTACTCACATAAAAACATTAGCCCAAATCTACATTTTGGTTTGTTAATCATCAAAACCAAGGATTGATCGACCAAGGTCAACAATCTCCCCCTTTTTGATGATGACAAACAAAATGAAGATTTCTTTTATCAAATAAGTTCAAATAAAGCTCCCCCTTAGAAAGTGCCAACATACAAAGAAATTTCAATAAATCCTACTCCCCCTTTTGGCATCAATCAAAAAAACAAACTCTCCCTTTATTTTTCAAATCAAGACCATATTGAATATCAAAATTTTCAATTGTACTTACAACCATATAGCACTTCTTGGATCAAATCTTCATGATGTACCTAAATATGAGAAATTTCATTTGGTACCCTTTCTTTATAGGGTCCTTGGAAGTTAATACGACATGATCTAGCAATCCACATGGATTTCATGCATTTTCTCATATTTTTCTTTACATAGCAATCATTTTGCATATGTCCAAATTTGCAACAAAAGTGACACATGATAGAAGTATTTTGCACATAGGTGGATTTAATGCAGCTAATTTTCTTACCCCTTATCATAGCAAACTTATTTGTACCTTGAAAAAATTTTCTTTCTTTTGTTTGAGAAAACTTTTGTTTTTCATTTTCGAGAAACTCGTTCAAGTCATTAATTCTTTTCTTTAACACATTTTGTTCCTCTAACATTTTTTCATAAAACTTTGTTTTCTCTTCCAACTTCCTTTTCAAATTATTTTTGCTATCAAAAATCCTTTTTTGATTTTTTAAATCATCATTTTCCATTCTCAAACATTTGTTTTCTTGAAAAAGGTTGGAGTTTTCTTCCAACAAATCATTTATTTTTGTTTTCAAATTTTTATTTTTAGCATAAGATTTTCTCAAACTGTTATGCATTTTAATCATAAGAATTTTCACATCATCATCTTCATTATCTTCATCACAAGAAGAGTGATAAGAATTTACCTCATTTTCTCCAAAGGCCATTAGTGCCATTTGTGCCAACTCTTCTTTTTCTCTTTTTGAATTGCATTCATCCCATATAATTTTGCAATCTCCTCTTGAACTTCTCTTGTTGAAGATCTTCTTGAAACTTTTGATGTGAGGAGTTATATCATTGTCCACTTCCATGTTTTCATTATCCATGAAGGATGGGTTATCCCCCACTTGAGATGCTTTAAAAACTATGCCTCTCTTATACATTCTTGCATTTTCTTCCTCTTGCACTTTGAATTTCAGCTTTAATTCATAAGAGGTTAGGGAATTCACAAGAGATTCAATGGACATAGAATTTAAATCCTTTGCCTCTTCTATAGCATTTATTTTGTTTTCCCATTCTTTTGACAAGGCATTCAAAATCTTTCTATTTTTCTCACCCAAAAAATATTCTTTTCCAAGCAATTTAAGATCTTCAATAATGTCACAAAATCTACTACACATCTTATCAACATTTTCAAGAGGATGCATTTTGAAAAATTCATATTCAGAAACAAGTAAAGATTTCTTTTGTTCTTTAATATCTTGGTTACCTTCATGAAATTCACACAATTTATCCCAAATGTCTTTAGCTGATTTACAACCTTTAATCCTACTAGATTCATTTACATCTAATGCAATGCACAATATATACATGGCCTTGGCATTCAAAGAAAGATATATCTTGTCTTTTTCATTCAATTCTTGTCTAGTCTTTAATCTACTCAAATTGGTGGTAGAGTCAACTATTCTAGCTTCATAAGGACCATCTTCTACTACATACCATAATTCAATATAAACGGATTGTAAGAAAATCATCATTCTTTGTTTTCACATGCTAAAATGAGAACCATCAAACATAGGTGGTCTATCAATAGATTGCCCTTCTAAAAAAGAAACTTTTATGGTTGCCATGATCTTTACTCTAAGCGGTTAAGCTTGATCAAAAGAGACCAAACTCTGATACCAATTGTAAGGCCTGGTGCAACCCAATGAGTACAAACAATTTCACAATGATGCACAAAGATATATCAAATTTAAGCACAATAAAGAAAACTTAATTAAAGAGAAAAGATAAGAAATGCAAACCAAATATCAATCCAATAGCCTCTTCAATAGATGGCGATGCTAACCAAGATATACAAGTGAAGGCTCACTCCTTCCTCACCCCAAACACACTTTGGTTGAGCCAAGGAGTTTTATAATTATTCTAGTTAACCCTCAACAACCTACACTTGAAAGATCACTCACCCAATTAAGAACTATTTTATACAAATGAGGTAACCTTCACCAAGGTTTTACCACTTCAAGTGATAGGTTCACCTTCACTAAGGTTTTACTCCTCCTAGAGAGTAACATTCACTTGAGCAACCTCACAACCCAACTTTCCCAACCCCTTATACAACCAACAAAGAATCTTTCTACTCAAAAATCTCACTTGTAAGCTTGTATTTTGTGTTGGCAAAAGTCACTTGTCTTCTTGTGCTTTGGGGTTTTTATAGAAGGTGAGAAATGGCTCCAAAAGGCTCTCCAACGGTCAAATATTAAATGCTGTCAAAACTAGCCGTTGGCCTGTCGGACGTCCGAACCACCTGTCGGACGTCCGAACCCTGCGTCCGACCGTCGTCAGAGAGTCATCAAATCTTTGCGAAATTTCTCGGACGTCCGATGCGATCGATGTTCGTCCGATGCGTGCGTCCGTTGATGTTCTTCATCCTTTCGGACGTCCGATAGCTTCCTTTCGGACGTCGCACATGAGTGCCCTGTTTTTGCTTCTTCTTTTATGCCACAAAAATCTGTTCTAACAAATTACTCACATAAAAACATTAGCCCAAATCTACATTTTGGTTTGTTAATCATCAAAACCAAGGATTGATCGACCAAGGTCAACAATTTTCTATGGGTAATACTATATTTTCTTCTAGATCTGAATTTATTGATTCTTCGTATGAATTTTCTAGTTCTTCAATTGAATTTTCTTCTATAGTTTGATCTAAAGTATTTATTTTAGGTGTTGAAGGTTTTACTTCTGTAGTTATACTTTGTAATGCATGTGATATTTTATTTAATAGATTGTCTGTATTATTTATTTTCTGACTATTAATATTTTGAACTAAATCTTGTTCTTTTCCTCTGGTTAGGCTTCTTGGTTGAAAATGAGGTGCTGAAATATCATTTGGAAACTTTAATTCTGGTTTCTTTAATGTATCTATTTTTGTATTTAATACTTCCATATGTTGAGAAATTGTATGAAAAATTTGATTTGTATAATTATTTTGTTGATAAATTTTTTTAATATCTTCTAAATTTACATTATTATTTGTACTTGATTCAGCTTCTCTACCCTTTTTAAAAGGTGAGGCTATTTTATCTCCTTGTCCTATATTAATTTTTACTTCTTGTAATGGGGGATGTATTGAGGTTAATATTTGATCATCTTTTAATTTCTATTTTTTATATAAATTAGTTTGAACATTTATTTGTGGTGTATTATAAACATCATTTATTCCTATTTTTGAAAAATAAAATGATAACCAGGTAAAGAAAGGAAAATCAAATTTTCTCTTTTCTAATTCTTCTTTCCATTCTAATATTAATTTTTCTTTATATTCTGATTCTAATTGAAAAAATCAAATTCTTTTTCCCCTATTTTCTTCATCATCAAAATCTTCTTGTAAATATTTATGATTTATTTTATATGGTTTATTTATAACATTTATTTCTGAATATACTCTTATATTTTAAATATAAGGATTACTACAAAATATAATATAAAACATATATCCAAAATAAAGAATTATAGTTTAAGATTATAGTTACAATGTAATCAGGATATAACTTGGGATAATATATAGTTGCATGATAATAATTAGTTAAACTAATATTAATACAGATTGTATCTTTATAATTTGTAAAAGGGTATATACCAAAGTAATACTTTTGTTATCATTTAATATCCCAACATTCTTATATGCATGATAATACTATATTGAGAGAGTTTTCTTAGACATTCTTACTTATCCAAAATAGTCTAATATTTGAAATTACTTTTTAAACTATGATAAAGAAAAAATTGGTGGGATAATGCTTTAACATTACAAGATAAATTGTCAATATTAGAACATACACAAGAAATTGAAGATGATCAAGGAAATATTCAAAGACAATCGGATGCTGCAGAATTTTTAATTGTAACAATAGTAATGTACTTTATAGGAAATCCAAAAGAAGAATTAAACTCTAATAAAACATTTCTAACAAACTTAAGATGTCCAACATTATCAAATTTTAGATGGTATAAAGATATGTTTTTAACAAATGTATTAAGAAGACCAAAGCCTTTGATGTAATTATATCGGTGAAATTATCGGTGAAATTATATTGTAACTGATATCTTTATATATAAAGATATAAAGATATATAAATTGTAAAGTGGCATATGACAAAAAGATGTTTTGTCCCGAGCCTCTATAAATTGAATCAAGATTTTAGAATGAAGGCATCGGTGAAATTATCAGACTAGATATTGTAAAGCCTTTGAAAACTCTCTCAACAACTCTCTTATTTTCAACCTACTCCCAACTACTCTCAACCACTCTTGTACTCAAACTATTGTATAATAAGAAGATTCAAGCATTCTTCAAAGCTTCCGTGTGCAACTCAAAGTTTTATTGTAAGTCCAAATCTTTATGCTTATTACAAGTTTATAATGTAACTATAGTCCTACTATAGTTACAATGTAACTAATTATAGTTTGATAACTTTGAGATTGCCTCGGATACCATCTCGGTATCTTTTTCTTTTTCTTTCTTTATTGGAGTAGTGGTTGGAGTTGGTGAAGACTTGGTTGTAGTAGGTACAAAAGTTGTTGGAGTAGATATTGGTTTGGTCCATTTGAGTTTATCTCCGGTAGTTAGGAATCTGATGACATTTACTTGATCTCCGAATTCTTGATTGAATCCTGTCCACCATTTAACTTTGAATTCTCTGACTAATGACATTGGAAGTGATTTTTCAAGCTCTTGATGAATTTTGAAACTCCAGCAAAATATCCGTGGAACTTTGAACTCCATATGAAATAAAATCGGTCTTGTATATTCTTCCCCCTTTGCTCTTTTTAGATATGTTTGAAATAATACATTACTTATCCAATGTCTAGCCTTGATGGATTACCTTATTATATCATAGTATAATTATACAATCTTCCAATTAAATACTATGATATCACAACATGTGTTGGCAATCCATCATGTATAAGATTAAATTAGTTGATATCACTGTTAGCATTAAAGGGTATACTCATCTCAATATACAAACTTACATGATTTAATACCCTTTAATATGCTTTGTAATTATCAGGATTCTATTGTTACATAGAATTATACAACAATTCTATTGTTACATGGATTATACATTGGATATACACAATTTAATACATTAGATATTCATTTACAAGGAAATGAATTTACAAGAAAATTCTTTGTATGTTTTTCAAATTCATTTCCTTGTAAATGAATATCTAATATAACTGAATTCAGGATGTGTGGGTCAGTTAAGTCTATTGAAAAATTTGGAGCACAATTAAAATATATGGGTCCATTACAAACATTAGTTTGAATCATGGAAAGTAACGAAGTTTTATAACGTTTGAGTCTAGTATCTCTTAATGCTAAATATATTGGAGCATCTACTCCTAGATGGAATAAAGGTTTTACAGCAATTTGTATTAAACCTATATGAATATATCGATATTCTTTACTTAAATATTTTTGAATTGTACTATGATTTAATAATGGAATTGATTGATATTCTTCTTGAATAGATATTGTTTCTTCATGAGTTTTAATTGATAATGCTGTTTTGAAATCTAACGGGCCTATTCTATAAAAATGTTCTATTTTTTCTTCTGGAATAGTCCAATCTGAATTATTTATAGGCATATGATATTCGTGACTTTGTACTATATTAGCTTGTTTTGAATTAGATCCTATTTTAAATTGTCTAAGAAATGCAGCCATGTTTAATATTTAATTAAATTTTTACCTAACCGGGAACAATTGAGCACTATGCCTGGAACATCCTATCCTGGACTTACCAACGGTCTTACAAGGCATCAAGTCTTACCAACGATTTTAGTAAAGCTTTAATAAAATATGTAAACATAAATGCATGAATTAGCAGATTAAAATAAAATCGTAATTCAAACAAAATAATAGTAGTTCAAAATCTTAAATATGCAGGTGCATATAAACGTGAAAGTGGCTCTGATACCACTTCTACCCACGCAATATAAACTTGTAATAAGCATAAAGATTTGGACTTACAATAAAACTTTGAGTTGCACACGGAAGCTTTGAAGAATGCTTGAATTTTCTTATTATACAATAGTTTGAGTACAAGAGTGGTTGAGAGTAGTTGGGAGTAGGTTGAAAATAAGAGAGTTGTTGAGAGAGTTTTCAAAGGCTTTACAATATCTAGTCTGATAATTTCACCGATGCCTTCATTCTAAAATCTTGATTCAATTTATAGAGGCTCGGGACTTGTCATTTGAATTTCATTTCCTCTTCATTTGAGTTTCATCTTCCTTTTCCATTTGTGGCCGACATCTTTTTCAAAAGTCATTTGGATCTTGTCCGCATGGTCCTCCGAATGGATCAAAAGTAGATTCGGATGATTCTGCTGACTCGTCAATCTTGTCGGTTTCTTCTTTCTTATCCTGCTTTTGTAAATAGTCCAAATACTCTTTAAGCAGTCTTGGATCGTGAATCATCTTTTTCATCAAAAAGTCATTTGAGATTGCCTCGGATACCATCTCGATATCTTTTTCTTTTTCTTTCTTTATTGGAGTAGTGGTTGGAGTTGGTGCCGTAGTGGTTGGAGTTGGTGAAGACTTGGTTGTAGTAGGTACAAAAGTTGTTGGAGTCGATATTGGTTTGGTCCATTTGAGTTTATCTCCGGTAGTTAGGAATCTGATGACATTTACTTGATCTCCGAATTCTTGATTGAATCCTGTCCACCATTTAACTTTGAATTCTCTGACTAATGACATTGGAAGTGGTTTTTCAAACTCTTGATGAATTTTGAAACTCCAGCAAAATATCCATGAAACTTTGAACTCCATATGAAATAAAATCGGTCTTGTATATTCTTCCCCCTTTGCTCTTTTTAGATATGTTTGAAATCCCATAAGCACATTTGGAGGTAATATCTCTGGTTATGGTCCAAACCATTTCCACCAGTGATTAAACCAAATTGGAAATTCTCTGCTGCAATTTTTTTTGAACGTGAAGAACCATGAATGATTGAATGGTCTAAAAAGGAAGGCACAATACCATGCCATTTTGTAGTCTTGATAAGTGAATCCATCTGGAATGAACCTTACTGAAAAGGATTTTTTAGAATAAAGAGAAATCCATTCATTTGGAGAATAAACTCTCTTGATTATGCATTTTGAGTGGCTAATTATATTTGGATTTTTCCTGTCTGGAATTGGGAATATTTCTACAGATTGAGTATCTGTAAGAATTAATTCATAATAATCCAAATTTTTTGAAGGATCATCTGGTTGCCAAAAACACTTTTGCGGAAAGATTCTTTGGGTAATTTGATTAAGTGTAGAGTATAAAGGTACTTCTTGAAATCTGATTAGAGTGATATGTTGGGTAAATGACTTAGTAAAATAGGTATTTTCTGTGGATTTTTCTGGGGATTTTGGTAGTTGTTGAAGTGGTTTAATTTGAGAGGAAGTTGGAGTACAAGCAGCTTGACTATAAGTCAGTGCTGGAAAATCTGATAAAAGTTGGAATCTATTTTGAGTAACAGGAGTAAGACTCATCTCATAATCCTGAGGAGTCTTTGGCCTGGAATTTCCTGCTTTTGAATCCATGATCCTGCACAATTAACAAATAATTTTGTTAAGTTTTTCTCTCAGCTGTTGGATTTGGTTGTTGTAATATTGAATATCCTCTTGAGGATGACCGGCCTTTTTAAGGACGTCTTTGAAAATAATATAGGAATTGATTTGTCTTTGGAAAAGAAAGGCTTGTTCTTTTGGAGTAGTGGCAGCCCAAAAGCTATGTCTAATGTGTACTGTATCGTGGTTTCGAATTTGATGATAAGGAATGGGTTGAATCTCAGTTTCAAAGGTTTTAATATAATAGGTAAAATGTCTGTGTGAAATATTTGAATCTCGTTTTCTAAGAATAGGATTATCTCTTTCAGCTCGTAATCTTCGAATATATTCTTTGTGAGTTTCACGTTCCATTGCCCTGTAAAAATTCTCGGGTCAAGAAGTCAGGGAGAGAATTATCTTCTCCTTTGATGAATTCAATTTCGAAATCAAATACAGATAAAATAGCTTGCCATCTAGCAAATATTTGTTTTGAAACTATATTTTGAACATCTTTTTGTAAAATCTCTTTTGCAGATTTACAGTCTATTCTAATTAAAAATTTTTTATTATATAAATCATCTTGAAATTTTGATATACATAAGACTATGGATAAAATTTCTTTTTTAATTGTTGAGTAATTCTTTTGAGGGTCAGACCAGGTTCCTGAATGAAATCTAACTAATTCTTCTTTTGAATCTCCGATTCTTTGTTTTAATATTCCTCCATATCCTAATTCTGATGCATCTGTTTCAACTATCATGAATGCTTTAGGATGTGGTAGACATAAACATGGTAATGATTTAATTTTTTCTTTTAAATATCTTATTTTTTTGAGTATGTTCTTCTGTCCATGGTTTTGGATTTTTCTTTAGTCTATTAAATAGTATTGAACATTCTTGTCTCAAATATTTTTCTTTAATTAGAATCCGATCAATTCTCTGTATATTTTGTCTTCCACTTCCCTCGTGTTACACCAAGTGAAAAAGCACCCCTTGCTAGGATATTCAATTACATCTAGTGCATCCAGACAATTATTGAAATCTTCCATGGCCCCAAGGTCAAAGTCTGAGCAGCCAATTCTTTCAGTGCTGGTCCTTATTGCATTAAAATCCCCAAAGATAAGCCAAGGGGAGTTGCCAATAGTAGCCCAGATTTGTCTTAGATGCTGCCATAATCCTTTTCTTTGCTCAGTTTTATTTGCCCCATAGACTATGGTCAATATAAAGATCTGACCCTCATGTGTGTCAACAAGGTAGGATATTGCTTGTTGATGAATGATTAGCAAGCTACAATGTACTATTGAACTATTCCATGCAACCCATATTCTACTGACACTACCAGGCACCCCATTACGAAAAAGTTGCCACTGGAAAAAATATTTTGTAAAAATAGTATTGATGTTCTCATACCTAACTTTATTTTCAACAACTCCAAAAATATGTACAAATTTATTCAGTTCTATTTGCTTTATAGGGTCATTTAGCAAAAAAACTTCTTGTAATAGGAGGGGAGAAGGGCTTTGTACCTGCCTTCTTCCTGGCTCCCCCTCCTAGCTTTTCATCCTGCACCTCTATGACCTGAGAGTTGTCTGTATTATCCAGAGGGCTATAGCTGTTACGCATATTCACCATTCCAATAGGTTGTATCTCCATCTTGGCTGTGCCCTTCGCATTCCTTTTCAAAGCCACAGAATATAACTCTTTTGTTTGCTGTGTGTGTTGTCTATCAGTTTCCAGCCTTTCCTCCGTTTGCTTACCCTGTTGCTCTGTAGTAACTTCAGCAGCATTATCAGTTTCCAGCCTGTCCTCTTTTTGTTCACCCTGTTGCTCAGTAATAGTTTCAGCAACACTCTCCACAGGTTTCGGAGAAAATAGCTCATCAGGAACAAGGATTTGTCGTATAGTATCCTGCTTGTATCCAGTTTCACTTTGACTAGTAGCCTTTGGCATCCATTTAGTAGAAGCTTGTAGTGCCAGAGGACATTGCTGAACAAGATGTCCAAATTTCTGGCATTTCAAACAACTAGGTGGATTCCATTCATACTCAATCTCTTGATATTCAAGCTGTCCATGTTCATTTATGTAAGGGATACTATCAGGCCTAATAGTGTCTATATGCAGTTCCACACAAATTCTAGCATAGGCAACTGGAGACTGGTCAGCAGACTGCTTGTCTGTATATAATGAATTTCCCACAAAACTAGCAAATTTGCTCAAATTGGTTTCAGTGTAATAATGAAGTTTAAGATGAGGGAGACGAATCCAGACAGGTATCGACTCCAAATCCATCTTTTTCACATCCAAATCAGGTGTCCATGGTTTTAAGAAAATCATTCTGCTAGCCATAGGCTAGGGAGATTGTTCAAGCACTCCCATCTTAGACTCAGGCGACTCGAAATTGAAAAGAAATACCCCATTTTTCAGAGAGGTTTCTTCAATTTTCCCCAATTCTACCCATCTGCGTTCCACAAACCTTTGAATCACAGTAAAAGGAGGGTGAAAGCCAAACATGAAACTGACCACAGCGATCTTTTTGAAGTTCAAGTTAGGTCAACCCGATCGAAGAGGTGGAAATTGAGTAGAGAAATCAGCCGAACATTGCAGAGAAACAAAGCACAATAAGGAGTCCCGATCCAATAGATTGCAAGAAGCATTCGTCTTATCTGTAACATTTTTGCTGGGGACATTTTTTAGATTAGTATTATCTGTAACCGTATATCTGCTTTGGCAGAGTAGAAATGCTGTATTCAATCAGTATGGAGTTATACATATTCCATCTCCTTTTGCAGAAGATTATCACTGATGTTCGGCATGTGACCACTATTTGAAAGGGTGTGCCTGAGCCGCAAACGAGCCAAGTTAAATCGAGTTTTGATCTAATCAAATCGAGTCTTGACTTAATTTTATTGAACTCGAGTTCGAATTCGACGAACTAACAATTTTGAACTCGAATTTGAGCTCGACTCGAGCTGCTCGCAAGTGACTCGGTTCGTTTGCAGCCATAGGTGTGTCCAGGAATCTTTTTTTTTTAACAAACGTTATATATTAATACTTGAAAATACAATGATTAATTACAAAAAAGGAACCTCAGCCCTCTAGTCATTGTTAGCTACTTCTACTAGCCATGGTGGGAAATTATTTTCCAATTTATGTCATTAATTAACTATGTTGCAAAATGTGCTAGCCTATGATTTCCTACATTAGTTGATCTAGGTACAAAAGAGACTCTGCATTGCTCAAAACCTTTAATTAGGTCCTCAATGTCTTCCAGAAGGGTTGCTATATGATCATCCTGCGCATTGTTGCTTGTGATCATGTCGATTGTTTTGCAGTTTGATAGCACATCTATTTTCCTCCAACCTGCTTGTCTTGCCATTTAGAGTGCCATCCTAATGGTTAAAATTTCTTACATTAGAGCTTCTCCCTTCTTTGTCTCCACTACTCCTCTTGATCTGATGATATTTCCTATCCAGTTCCTTGCTATTATTCCTTTTCTTGATCATTTTTGCACTGATAGCAGCATCCCTATTGATTCTAATGATTCCTTCCTTTGGTGGCTCTTCCAATTGTTCTCGCTGATTTGGAACCACTCCTCCCTCTTTGTCCCTTTTTTCTCTTGCAATGGCCTAGGAATCAAGACAACTGGATTCTTGCAATGGCCTGGGGACTATCCTAGAAAACTTTTGAGTAGGTTGTTTGTAATAGATTGGTCTTTGTCAAAAACAGAAGAAAATTAATGTTTGATTGGCACAAGACAAACTTTTGTTAACTCATTGGAAGAGGTTGAATACAAAGGATGTGTTGGTTGCTTAGGGTCATTGAGGTGGATTTTTTGTCTAGCTCGTGGTGTAAGCAAATGAGTCAACCAGTGTATATTTTTGTTTTCTTTCCCTGCATTTGGTAGGTTGTGTAGAATAAAGGGTACCAGGAGATTACGATACTCAGCTAAAATGGATGCTGCAGCATATTCTCACGCTTCTTTTAGCCTGTCTAGTTATGCATGTTGCTTTTACGAACCAGTGTACTATATAGATGGAGATGTAGGAACAAGGAGGCTTTTTGAGGAGTTCATCTTTCGTCCTGAGTCTGTTAGTGTTCAAATTTGAAGGAACTGAGAAGCATTGTTGTCGACCAGAAGACCGTATTTAGCATAATTTTTTTCGGAAACGACAACTATTGTATAACCTATCTTAGACTACAGGGGAAGGGGAGCCTAAAGAGGCTGTGTTTGGAGCTAGCAGGTACACAAACCTTACTAGACCAAGGGAGTGCTTTAACATAAATAAGAACAAGACATTTTGCTTTCCAATCTTTGCAGCTTAGTTTTTCTACTGTGATACACTTAGCTAGTCGCCTTACTGATTGCTTTTCTAATTTTCCCAATGTTTTCCCAGTTGTAAGCCGTCCCTAGTCTATTCTTCCCACAAGATCAATAAAGTAAATAGTGTGTGCTCGTGTGTTTTGTTGTTGTCATTGTTTTGGCTGCTCATAAAAGGAAAGGAAACTCCATGATTAACATCAACATCCAAGATCTTACAAAGAAAAATGCGTCGAGAAAATGAAAGAGCTACATCTTAGCTTTTCCCGGCCAAAACGTCATGGGAACAAAGAAATTTTAGTCCAGTTACGCAAATCTAACCCAGTTTCAGAACTCGAATCATGAAACAGATGAACTCACGGGAGGCAGAATTCCTTTTAATGACCTCAGTAAATTTGCAGAAAACTCACGGGGAGGGCTCTGATTTGCATCAATCAAGAATTAAGGACTAAAGATGAAAGAAATGGACGAGAAGAGGAAGGAATATAGTGATAAAAGACACGAATTGCAACTGGCAAAGAAACTTAAGGGGTAAAGGGGAGATCCAGTTAAAGGTTGATGGAAACAGGTGGTCTTCCCAACAAGTAAAAAAACAATGCCTTACCCTCATTATAAAACACTTTTACAAGTTATATTCCTTGATCTTAACTGGTCCTATTTGAATTCCTCACCTGTTTGCCAAATTTTTGGCTAACGTACCCCATATCTCCACTATATCACAACAATATTACAGTGTACTAGAAGATCTCAGGCCAATCTAAATGTTCAGTATTTCCTTTACTAACATGCCAAGCTCCCTCAGCAATCTCATGAAACAACTGTTCCCAACCCCAGCTTGAAAACCCCAAGAAAAACCAGTGACCACGAACAGATTTATTCCCCAACTTCAGTTCATCCATTAGTCGAAGTGTTGCCCATTGATCAAGAAAATACACATCCGGTAGCACTTCTGGGTGCTTATCATCCACAAATTTCTGTGCTAAAGCAACCAAGGGCATTCCTTGTTTCATAACAGGACCACCATAAGAAAGAGGAGCACCCTTTAGCTTTTGTAGACCTTCTTCAAGTTCTTCAAGTGACTCCCAATTGATATGTTTGTTAACAATCAAACCTTCAAATCCTGTGGCTTGATTCACTTTCACGATAAGAATTTTGGATTCATCAAAGGGCTGTACATTCAGGAGCTTGTCTGTTGCAGTTAAAATGCATCCAGGAACTACTAAAGGGGTTGATTCATGTGAGCTGCTCCAAGATTGAACTCTGAATTGAGTAGCTGCAACTTCTCTCTTCTGGTCCTCGAGGAAAACTTCATAGTATGTGCTCTGGGACAGAGGAGCAGTTATAGAAAAGCTTCCACCTTCTTTGACCTCACCCCATGAAATATCTAAAAAAAGAAAAAAAGGTTGAATGCTACAAGGACAAATTACAAAACAAATACCCATAATTAAGCATCATGATTTAGATACTTAATTTCAGTTAATTACTAGCTTTTTGGGCTCCAATAGCTGGCATCACCTAACAATTAGAGTTCTCATTCGTCGTTATCAAACTACTGATTAACTGGATCTTAAGTTGGTGTCTAGCCCCAAGACTACAAATCCAGCCAAACCACCCAAATCAAGGAGTATACAAATGGATCCACAAGATCTTCCAGAAATTCATGGCTTTACTCAATCAACACACAAAGAATCCACTCCCTAGGTTTGTTACGAACACCATCCAAATCTTTGATTTGGCTAATAGCACTAAAACTATTCTGAAATTCCATGTGTTCATATGTGATTCAAGTGAATATACATGTATCCAAATATTTACTGCTCATGTGTACTTTCATGGGTTGACCATTTTTGACAGTATGGGCATGCTTACATGTGTTCTGATCTGTCCATCAGTTTGGTTTTCACATGTTCGAGTATGTGCTGAGAAGGAGAATGTAGCAGGAGCAAGCAGGAAAAAGGGTAGACAACTTGCATAGAATTTAGGTCTGTCATGCATGCAATTTGTCCTGCTCATTCTTATCTGTGGAGATCTCAAGGAAAATGAAGATGGTTAAGAGATAACGAGGAAGAAGAAGGTAAGATGAAGGATGTGGTTCCTAAGATTTAGCATGACTACAAGCGAAACCCTAATAAAAGTGTGTCCATGCCATAGGTGTGTGGTAGACCTGAGCATGGGATGCATATGATCCGTGTTCACGGACATCTCACTCTCGTATTATCTTCTTATGCTTCCAATTTTTCTACAAAGATACTAAGAACTCTTTTGCCATTGTATTAGTTCCAACAAAGGGATTAAAATGAAGTATAACCAAAGATTGAATTGAATGTGGTTTGGTGAAATCCTAAGGGGCTTGGTTTCGCCAAACCCTGAAGGGAGCACATACACAGAACCCAGTGTAAGCATAATTAGAAAAACACACCAAACCTAAAACTTGGCCCTTGTCCACTGCCCCAGCCTTTTTTTTTATCTTCAAAAGCACCCATTTTCATTCAAAGAGTAATTACTCTTATTTGATATTTTCATAGATTCTTCCCAGAAAACCAACTTATTTTTCATTTTGGTTGTCTCCCATTTGAGTTCAGCTCATTATTTGTAGTTGCAGACACTATGCTATGCTTGAACTAAAGGAAAAATTGTCCAGGACAGGACCTTTGGTTACCAGCTCTATAGTTTTATATTAATCCTACTAGTGGATCCATAAAGAGTTCTTTTCGGTAGGGAAGGGGACCGAGAGCGGAACAATTCCAGTAACCTTTTACATTCTCCCCTGCTGTGCTACCTTCCCACATAGAACAGATATATTATTTTTGTTGTCCCAGTTTTACATCCATCTTGACAATTGACGCGGAATGTTCAGGTCTTTTGATCATAAATGAAATCTAAGTCAAAGCCCATTGGGCGTTTCTTGTTCAATTTGATTACCTAGAGCGTTCTTGGAGGAGTAACTAGCATGGTTAAGGAAATTCAAGTTTACATTGGCCATTAGGCTTTTCCTCAAGGGTACAAGTTCAGCCAAGTTCTAACGTATAACACTCGAGAAACATAGTAGCAAAGGTCCTTGATAGTTCAAGTAATAAGTACTTAACCTTCACTCAAGTCGCTAATATAGTTTTCTAGATCTCGAGTAAAAATTCGGGCAGCATGCCCTTTGTGTTTACCTAATTTTCCAGCCATTTAGGTTTCATTATTTTTCTCAACCACAACCCAACATCGCATATATCAACAATTCATGTCAAGAGCCGTTCCATAGGCTCACAATATCATAATAACAAGAATCACAACAATAACAAGTGCAGAAATTCAATTTGGCACAAGACAGATTTGACGTATGAATGCGGAAATAACATATTCGAGGCTACGCTTATCGGATTGAGACGCAACCTATGCCGTTTCGAAGCTAAGACACAGAGCTACAATGTTCATGAAGGTTACTTAGTCCAGTTTCTAATGTAATTTGGTCAAATTCTCAAATTACTAAACCAGAAACCAATTCGTCGGCTGTTTAATCGCATTACACTGTAATGGACATAACTCAGTGTACAAAAGTCCTACAACTTTCATGTTTTGGCAAAAAGCTAAATCAGTACGGCTCCTAGTCAAAAAACGTGATAAACTGGACTTAACTGATGAAACGGACTGTTGGGAAAATATTTAAAACAGTAAGGGTATTTTGGACTTTTCACGAGTTACGTTGCTCCGATTGAACTGAAATTTTGTAGGCACCTATAAAATACCATTCTCTACAACTTTCCTTCTTTGACCTAAGGCCAATTCGGCCTCTAACATACAGTTACAAATTCGGACAGAATGTTAGGAAAAAATTTCCAGATTCTGGAATTTCTAGTTTTTAGTGGAACTTTCCTTAATTTCTTGGTCTAATCACTACCAAAGCCTCTCTTATAACCTTAATTTCAACATATAAGCACCATACAACAAATTGGGCAGAATTTCCCCAAACCCTAGTTCATCAAATAAAAAGGGGAAAACTTCTAAAACATGATAATATCCATGATTCCACTACAAAATCAAGTTGCTAAGTTCAATTTAACAAAATTGAAAGTAAAACTTAGAGAGATAAGCTTTCTTACCTTGACTAGAGTTCACTAAAGGTAGCCCAAGCTTTCTCCTTCCAAAGTCTCACCACAAATCACTAACTAATCACTCAAGAACAAGTTTAATCGATTTTTTTTGTTTGATTCCTCACTTAATTGTTGGATTCAAGATGAAATGAAAAAGTTTTCTCTCTTATTCTTCCCTCTCTCTCTCTCTCTCGGCTCTTCAGCAGAAAAATGAAGAGAAAAGGTGCAATTTTGGTGTTAAATAGATAGTCTTTTGTCTTGGTCAAGAAGCCTTGAGGTGGCGACAAGTGTCGCCACCACCACCTTTCTTTTTTTCTTTCTTTCTTGTTATTTTCTAGCCTCAAATTCGGTCAAGCTTGCTGCCAAGAGAGAAGATATTTTGCTCAAGTTCAATAAATTTGTTTGGTAAGGAAAAATGGTGGTCAAACGGCGCGTTCAATCGGTAGTGCGCGGGACCCGCCGGTTGGGGCCTTTTTTTTAAAAACTCACGTACTAGGGTTTTTACTTCCCATTCACTAACCTTATATCATTGCTACTATTCACATATTATTTCTCACTTAAAAGTCACTTTTAATCATCAAATTGATCCTTGGCCAGTATCGAAAATTCCTCCGGCGGAAAATCGCAAAAACCCTAATTTTGCTCAAATCTTGAAACCGAAGCGGAAAATCCTACTTTCTAGGTTTATTTACACTTAGGGTGGAATAATTGGGTAGTGGGTTTTGATAAATAATAAGTTTCAAATAAAAGGGTATTTTTGAGAAAAATACAAGAAATTTACGAGTCCTCACATTCTCTCCCCCTTAAAAGAATTTCGATTTCGAAATTCATACCTTTCGTCGTGAACAGGTCAGGATATTTCTCTTGCGTGTCCTTTTCTAGCTCCCAAGTTGCTTCTTCCACTTCATGATGCTTCCATAGAACCTTTACTAAAGGAATCTGCTTGTTTCTCAAGTCCTTCACCTTTCGATCCAGTATTTGAATAGGTCGTTCTTCATAGGTTAGGGACTTGTCAAGTTCAACATCTTCAGGTGGCAAAATGTGAGTTGCATCCGGATGATATTTCTTAAGCAAAGAAACATGGAAAACGTCATGGATCTTAGACAAACTAGCTGGTAGTTCAAGTCGATAAACCACTTTTCCTATTCGCTGAAGTACATTGAAAGGTCTTATATATCGTGGTTGCAACTTTTTCCCTTTTCCTGCTCTGATTTTTCCTTTTAATGGTGTAATTCGAAGAAACACCTTATCCCCTATTTCAAACTCCAAGTCTTTCCTCCTATGATCGGCATAACTTTTCTGACGGCTTTGGGCGGTTTGAAGCCTCTGGCGGATCACTTTTACCTTTTCATAGGCTTCCTCCACCCATGGTATAGTGGCCGGATCTATAATTTTTCTCTCCCCTACTTCATCCCAATGGATTGGGGATCGACATCGTCGTCCATACAATGCTTCATATGGGGCCATTTGAATAGAGAAATGATAACCATTGTTATACGCGAACTCGACCAAAGTCAAATATTCACTCCAACTTCCTCCAAAGTCCACAATACAGGCTCTCAGCATATCCTCAAGAGTTTGAATAGTTCTCTCAGATTGTCCATCAGTTTGCGGATGATACGCTGTACTATAGCTCAACTTAGTCCCTAGAGTCTCTTGTAATTTCTGCCAAAATCGGGATACAAACCTGAGGTCCCTATCCGATACAATACTCACTGGTACCCCATGTAGTCTTACTACCTCATCCATATAGAGTTTAGCAAGTTTCTCCAAAGGATATTTCATGTTCACCGGCAGAAAATGTGCAGTCTTAGTTAATCTGTTCACTATCACCCAAATTGCATCATGCCCCTTTTGTGTTCGTGACAATCCTGACACAAAATCCATCGTTATATGCTCCCATTTCCATTCAGGGATCTCTAACGGCTGTAACAAACCGAATGGCTTTTGATGCTTAGCTTTTACCTGTTGACACGTAAGACATTTTTGTACAAACTGGGCAATCTCCGCCTTCATTTTCTCCCACCAATACAGACTTTTAAGATCTCGATACATCTTATTATTCCCTGGGTGCACCGTATACCTAGAGCAGTGTGATTCCTCCAAAATTTCCCTCTTTAAATCTTCATCCCTAGGTACTACGACACGATTTCAAAACTTTAAGATTCCATCAGGGCTTAGGCTAAAATTAGGTAACTCCCCTTTCTTCACCTTCTCCACCCACTTTTGCACTATTGGATCCTTCACTTGGCCCTCTTTGATCCGCTCTATCAATGCCGATTTCACCTCAATATTCCCAAAAATCACCCTCTTCGATTCCAAACGAGGTTTCCACTCACAAACATTTTCCAACAGGCTCCACTCTCTCACTAAGGAACTTGCTAGTTGAGCTTTCCGGCTTAAAGCATCTGCTACAACGTTGGCCTTTCCAGGATAGTAGTTAATTGTACAGTCATAATCTTCTAAGAACTCTACCCACCGACGTTGTCTTAGGTTTAACTCCTTCTGAGAAAACAGATATTTAAAACTCTTATGATCCGTATAAACCTCAAAAGTTACACCATAGAGATAATGTCGCCATTTCTTCAAAACGAACACTACAGCTGCAAGCTCTAAGTCATGGGTCGGATAATTCTGCTCATGAGGTTTTAACTTTCGGGACGCATAAGCAATCACATTCCTATTCTGCATCAACACACACCCTAGTCCTTCTTTCGAAGCATCGGTATAAACCGTATAACTATCGTTCCCATTGGGTAAAGCTAAAACTGGAGCCACAGTTAATTGTTTTTTAAGCTCTTGGAAACTACTTTCACACTTGGCATCCCAAATATACTTCCCTTGTTTCTTGGTCAAGTTAGTCAAGGGTCCTGCAATTCTCGAGAAATTCTTTATAAATCTGCGGTAGTACCCTGCTAAGCCTAGAAAACTTCGCACCTCTGTGGGATTTTCTGGCCGTTTCCATTTGGCCACAGCTTCCACTTTCGCTGGGTCTACAGCAAGGCCATCTTTCGAAATTATGTGACCTAGAAATGCCACACTTTCCAACCAAAATTCACACTTACTGAACTTAGCGAACAGTTGGTGCTCTCTTAGGATTTGCAGCACTATCCGCAAATGTTGTTCATGCTCCTCCCTTAACCTCGAATACACTAAGATATCATCAATGAACACCACTACAAACCTATCCAAGCAAGGTTTGAACACGTAAATTTCTTGTATTCTTCTCAAAAATACCTTTTTATTTGAAACTTATTATTTATCAAAACCCACTACCCAATTATTCCACCCTAAGTGTAAATAAATCTAGAAAGTAGGGTTTTCCGCTTCGCTTTCAAGATTTGAGCAAAATTAGGATTTTTGCGATTTTTCGCCGGAGGAATTTTCGGTACTGGCCAAGGATCAATTTGATGATTAAAAGTGACTTTTAAGTGAGAAATAATATGTTAGTAGTAGCAATGATATAAGGTTAGTGAATGGGAAGTAAAAACCCTAATACGTGAGTTTTTAAGAAAAACGGCACGAACCGGTGGATCCCGCGCACTACCGATTGAACGCGCCGTTTGACCACCATTTTTCCTTACCAAACAAATTTATTGCACTTGAGCAAAATATCTTCTCTCTTGGCAGCAAGCTTGACCGAATTTGAGGCTAGAAAATAACAAGAAAGAAAGAGAAAAAAAGAAAGGTGGTGGTGGCGACACTTGTCGCCACCTCAAGGCTTCTTGACCAAGACAAAAGACTATCTATTTAACACCAAAATTGCACCTTTTCTCTTCATTTTTCTGCTGAAGAGCCGAGAGAGAGAGAGAGAGGGAAGAATAAGAGAGAAAACTTTTTCATTTCATCTTGAATCCAACAACTAAGTGAGGAATCAAACAAAAAAAATCGATTAAACTTGTTCTTGAGTGATTAGTTAGTGATTTGTGGTGAGAC